>NC_090054.1:16099063-16437761 GCF_038355195.1 Osmerus mordax | reverse complement strand
GATGCACGGCAAGGTAATTGCACACTTTGAAAAGAGCAACAATAATTCATACTTTGAAATGTTTTCTTTCCTTTCATCTTTTGTTGTCCCTTTGTTCACAGGAAGTGGGAAGCATAATTGGAAAGGTATATGGATTTTATCGTGCATAATCATTTGTATCTTTGTGCCATTCTCTCTACCTCACATTGTCTATCTATTTAATTCCTTTCAGAAAGGGGAAACTGTCAAAAAGATGAGAGAGGACGTGAGTAATGTTACATCTGTCCTAAAAAATGGAATGATCCTGTCTTCATCCCGATGTCTGGTAAACTTGATGTATGTTTTTAGAGTGGGGCCCGCATCAACATCTCAGAGGGTTCCTCTCCAGAGAGAATAGTCACCATCACTGGACCAACTGAAGGCATCTTCAGAGCTTTCTCCATGATTGCAGAGAAGTTTGAGGAGGTAACCAGTGGCACTGGAATTTGATCTGAAGACTTTTATGTTCATTCTTGGATCACAGTTTCACTCCATCGTTTAAATATAAAAATATATTTCAGGATATTACAGCTGCGATGACAAACAGCACAGTAACGAGTAAGCCGCCAGTGACACTTCGTCTGGTGTTTCCAGGAAGTCAGTGTGGCTCCTTGATAGGCAAAGGAGGTTCCAAGATCAAAGAGATTAGAGAGGTAGGTGTCATATCTTCTGGGTCTTCTATATCATGTACTCTATGTTGTCATGTCTATTGTAATCTGACACACAGTCTTTTTTCAGCAAGTTGCCATGTGAGAGGTTCATGTAAGAGTCATAAACATACAAACATGGGGAGCAGAATGTTTTTGATTTGCAGGGATTGAACAACAACTTGGTGTCTCTCTTGAGTGAATGGGAACTATTTATGTGTGCACCTCATCAAAACATGCACAGAATTGAATTTGTCAATATCACAGAAATCCTGCATGTTTAAGCAAATACATTCTTGTTGAAGGTCTTGTCTATCTCGTCTTCCTCCCATGGTGTTCAGACCACAGGAGCCCAGGTGCAGGTGGCTGGGGACATGCTGCCAGACTCCACAGAAAGAGCTGTCACCATCTCAGGCACTCCTCCGGCTATTACACAGTGTGTGAGACACATCTGCTCTGTTATGCTGGAGGTAAGCATTTGTATCACTTTGAATGACATTTAATTACTTTAATCTCAAATGTAAAACTATTGAGACCTACTTACATGAACAAGTACTTACATGATTTTACCTTGCTTTTCCCAGTCACCACCCAAGGGAGCAACTATTCCATATCGTCCTAAGCCTCCGCCGGGACAAAACCATGCAGTATTAGCACATCAACACGCCGCACCAGTGAGTACCAATTTCATTCAGCCACTGCTGGTTATTATTGTTGTCTCTCTAACAGTTACAACATTTTTGCATTATAATTAGCTACATTGAAGCTTTTAGTCTTGATGATGTTGAATGTAGATTTATCGAATTGATCCCAGCTTTATGTCAGTAACCATTTTCACGTCAATGTTTAACATCTCCACCACTAGAGGGAGATAAGAGCATTTCCAATAAGGAGACCTTTGTATAAGGTTGTAGGTAGCCAGGGGTGGTGGACCCGCTGTAGCAGACAGATGAAATACAAGTCTATAGCCTTGGGTCAGAACTTTTGTGATAGATGTGTAGACAAAAGCAGCATGAACAAGCATTTCTTCCTGTCCAGCTGCCTCAATGGTCTTCAGTGCTAGAGAACAAACCCTTTCATGCTGTCATGTGACATCCTCATGGACTGTAACCCTTTTCTCCCATCGCCTTTGGCATGCTACATTATGACCTGTCACACATATGCTTATGCAATTGAACATTCTAGCCACGGCCACATTTTTACAGATGACCTTTATAAAAATGTAGGTGGATCGAACCCATGGATCTAGATAAGAGCTATTCAAAAATGGGACATCATTGAATTATATTTTCAGTTTGTCAACTAAGCACTAATGAAGATCATGGATTCTACAGTATATTGATTCAAGACATAATGTGACATATTTTGAATTGATAAAAAGGAATATATATTTTTGTAATCTGAATTGCTTTTCAGGCCTTTGCTTTTCAAGGACAGTATGCTTTCCCTCATCAAGATGTAAGTGTATTTGTCTGATCAAATGACTCGTATTCCTATTACCCTCTCCTGCCCTCCACCTTCCAAGCCACTACTTTGCCCTCAGTGCACCCAATTCAGCAAGGATGAAACATTAACACAGCCCTAAACCATAGTAATTAATAATGACTAATATAGCAGCCTACTTTGTTAAAAAAAAATATATTTGTCCTGTAAACAGAAACACATTCCTTCTTGCTGATTATTTCACATGCACTTTTGACATAACACCTTCAGAAGCCAGCATGATTTTGAAGGAAAATGTCCAATTATTTCCAAAGACTACACAGAACCACGCACACGCGCACACTCTTTGAAACATATCTTTGTGTTTGAATGATAGATGGGCTGTTTTGTAGTTGTCAGCTCCTCTGAAATAATCCATGATTGGCTAGTTCTAACTACCTTCCTACCCTGCAGTTGACCAAGCTTCACCAGTTGGCTATGCAGCATATCCCCCTCCCTTCCCTTGGGCAGAGCAACCCTACCTTCCCTGGTACGTACCCAAGGCTCCCTGGGGAAGTCCATCTATCCCTCTGTTTGTCCTCCTGCTCTCATCACACCATCAAAAACACCTTTTTTTTTTGCTTCAGAGAGGAACCCCTTTCCTTTTAGTGTCTCCCATGATTTTGCTCCCTGTTTTTTCACATAAAAACAGAACCGGATGAGACGATGTAGAGAGACACAGAAACACATCCTTAAAGTATCCACCTCATATCTGGACCACTACACAATGAACACACACTTTTTTTAGTAGTGGCTCTTGTCCCGGGTTACTGAGTTTCTTTTCCCCCTAACCTCCTTTTCATACCCTCTCATCTCACTAAAACCTCCCCTTGACCTCTGCCATGTCTCGCCTGTGTCTCTGACATCCTCCGCACCGTCCCTGAGCTCCACCATTCCATGATCTCTGTCTGCCAACTAACAATGGGAAAGCTAATGACTTTGAGCAAACAGGCCGAATTGTGGTCTGGCCATGATGTAGGAAGAGCACTTACTGACATGATTTTAGGTTTGTGAAAAACCTTTCTGCTGTGGAATGAACATGTCAAATGATACATTAGCAATGGTCTTTAAATTTGTGTGAGACATTTTATTTCCAGTTTGTATGACTTTTTAGACAATGTTTTAAAATATGTAATTATGTTATTATTCATGTCCATTTCTACATGTCAATTTACAGTTGAGCCATTTACTGTTACCAGAAGGACTGGATGATGATGCTTTAGTATTTCTTGAGCGCAAAAATTAACTATTTGTATATTAGTAACTATCTCATGTCTCTTTATACAGGAATGGATGCCTCTGTCCCCACTAGTTCTCAAGAGCTGGCTATACCTAATGACGTATGTCTCTCTTAATCTGTATGAGAGTTTGCATCACAAATCACAGAAATTTAAGCTGATTACTTATTTTGATGAACAAATCAAATGCTGCCTTTTGATAAGAGTGATAAAGCTTATTACATACATGTCATTTACTTCTGCTGTCTCTCCCCCTAGTTCATTGGCTGCATTATTGGCAGACAGGGCAGTAAGATCAATGAGATTCGCCAAGTATCAGGAGCTCACATCAAAATAGCCAGCACCACTGATGGATCTCCCATGCGCCAAGTCACGATCACAGGCTCTCCAGCTAGCATCAGTGTGGCTCAGTACCTCATTAATGCCAGGTAAGACCCACCCCATTACCCACAATAAGGTCATCCATGAATCCTCGGATCTGCAATGTTGGGCTCTAGTAGTCAATATTGAAGTGAACTAGAATCGTTCCGTTTAGGAACTGACATTCAGTTCCCTGACAGTCCACTGTTCCATTCTCATTAAAGCATGAAATCCCCTTTTGTTTTGTTTTATTGTTTTTTAACACATAACATTCCTACTTTGATTCTTGTTTTGTCCTTTCTCTCATTTCCCCCCATGTCTTACCTGTTTTCTCTTCTCCATGGATATACTCTTTAACTTTGTTGCTCACCCCTATCTCACCCTATCCTCCCACCTCCAACCCTCTCCACAATGCTATCTTCCCTGTATTTGTTTGCAGCTTAGAGATGGCTAAATACACCATGCAGACTGCTTCCGCTGGCAACCCTGTTGACCTCAACATGAGCTTCTCTCAATCTGCTCCTACTGTCTCCACACCTACCTCTATGGCTGTCCTGGCTGCCTCCACCCAAGCCCCCAACACCATTAACGTCCACTCTCCCTCCACCCTACCGGCCATCCCCACCCCACAGCACTATGCTGTCCCTGTCTCCAGTCTGCTTGGCATGAAAACCCTCCCTGTGCTGGCAGTCCACCCAGCCTCTGGTCTACCGCAAGGTCTATCCCCTTACAACACTAAGATCCAAACTGCTGGGATGAAAAAATCTGACCGCCAAAAGTTTGCGCCGTATTGATATACAAGCTTTCTTGGTCTTTGTATTGGCCATGTTTCAACTGCAAACACAAACCGATGTTTAATTTGTACTGATCTTACAAGCACTGTCTAGAGAGACAGTCAGAAACAAATTGCATACTTACCAGAATATTAAGGTCAGTAGGGTAATGCTTTGTTACCTGCTACAGGTAAAATCAATGACCTACATAATAAAGGGAAAGGCAGTTATATGTCAAGTCAAGCATTTCTCTTTTATAGACATGAACATGTATGGCATGGCAGAGCACAGGGACTATAGAGGCTCATCAGCAGCATAATAACAAGCAAAGCTGATCTTCTTTATGTGCTGGAATTGTGTCCCACTGAAGTTTACAAAAATAATTTTTCATGAAATTTCTAGCTCAAAAGTTTTCTTATATGTGCTCTACTGACAATTTACTGAAAGTACTTTTTATTTTTTATTGGTATAAATAGTTAACCAGTCATTTAGATTTTAGAAAAAGCAGACAGTGTCACATTAAATTACACTTCTACCTTTCCAGGAACGTATTGATGCATTTTTCCGTAATTACTGTGAAGTTTATTTTAATGACAGTTGTTCCACTCCTTTGTTCCTCTGTCATATTTCCTCCTGTCCTTTCTCAATAGGCTCTCCTCAGTGGTAGCAGGCTTGGGTGTTCTGTAGTAGCGTTTCACAGTTGCAGTTCTGGCGGGATTACCCTAATGCCACATGGATTCTTGTGGATTTGACTCTACACAATAATCATGTAGGGTTGGACTGGCCAAACTCCTATAGGGATGTTTTTGCTAGCTGTTATTCTCTAAAATCCATATGAATTGAGTTGCTACAATATTCATATTTTGATCTGCTTTCAATTTCTAAGGTTGATGCAGAACAAATTCTAACAAATATATGTCTTTGTGTTTGTAGCCAGTGTCTACCCTTGGTTTTGGTAATGAGCTCTCCATATTTGTTACATTTTGTCATATGCAGAATTACCTTGGAATAAATAGAGCTTTTTATGATTACAAAGTGGTATTTTTTATTTTGTTTTGCACTGCACAATTTAACAATTTTGTAGTTTAAGAAAATAGAGTAATTCAAATTATAATAGTACATTTTAGATGTATACTATGTAGATACTCAACTAAAAGGAGTCAGCATATTACATTGCATGGCATAGCCCATCTGTATTTAACCTACAGTACACAGTATAATCAGGGTGCAAATACATTTCCATCATCCTGTATTCCCCATCAATCATTTATTAGTTATGAAAGTCTGTTTTTTTTTCTTCGTTTAAAAGACTAATCCAACATGAACTTGTGAGAGATTTGAAGACTCGAATTCTGTGTATTTTAAACCTTGGACCCAACTAGCAAGATATAGAAGGGAAGACAAAGGACACTTTCCATGTTCAATTTACTTGTGCTGTGTGATATGCCCCTTAGCATAATTTATAAACAGACATGGGAATGGAATTACTGGGGTGGAACGTTTGTATCTCGTCTTACTTTTGTTGGAGGGGTGCAGTGTCTTCCTTAACATTAGAGTGGTTCACAACGTCATGGAAAAGATTTTCGGACTTTACCTCTAACTTTCTATGAACTTAGGGTGACCTTCATTCAGTAAATATTCAACACAAGACATCCTTTAGAATTTCCTCACCAGTGCTACAGGAACCCATTGAGGCATGGCCCTCGCTAATGGCCAGCTAGGTTGCTCCTGCTTCTCTGCCCCTTCTCTCATACCCTGCTGCTAGCTTGCTTCCTGTCTGCTGCATTTTAAATGCCCTTTTCCTAGTAAAGCTTTATCGACTTTGAAATTTCTTACTCACAGTCCAAACCCATAAAAGCACAGAGCTCTTTATGTACATGTCTAAAATACCAATAGTGGGACATTACCACATTAAGGTCTAAAATGCTGTTGGAGATAATCAATAGTTAATAGGGATGGAAACATAATGACAGTGAGAGGTTACATTTAAACCTGAGGGTAACTGTGGGAGAGTTGCACTGTTCCATTTCTGCCGTGTGCCTTGAGCAGTTACTAGTTTACAGACTCTCGCTAATGTTACATTAATGATTTCATCTTTCAAGAGTAGAGGAAGTTGAGCAGAAATTTAAAATGTTGCTGAATAAAGTACCAAATTTAGATTTTAATTGACCTCGTTTTTTGAAATATTTGATCAACACGTAGGAGAGTGGGGTAAGTTGTGCCAGTTTTTACTTAAAGTGACTTTAAAGCGAGGCCATGACAGTAATGCTTCCAACTAAAATATGTACATATATTTCAGGATGTGGTGCATCCCTGGGAACAATCACTTTGGATCTGAAATATAGTATTTAAGAAATATATCTTTCTGAAAAAAAGTGGTCTTGTGGCACAACCTGCCCCCGGTGCGGGGTAAGTTGTGCCTTTAGAGAGAATACATTGGGGTAAATTGTGCCCTTGATTATTGAAGTAAAACAGTATATTTTCATCTCAGAAACTGTGATGCTATATAAAAGCTAGACAAGTTCAATACAAAATTACTCATTTAAGGTTTATTTAAAGTTATTTTACAACATCAAAGGCCGATTTTATACAAGCCAATTGCGCCACATGAGCACATCACAGGCATCCCAACCTGCAGAGACTCATTTCAGGGAGGTGGCTTCTCCCCCCCCCCCCCCCGCCCCCCTCAACCAGCGCCCCCCCCCCTCCGGGACGCAATCAGGACGTGCGATATGCACCTGTCTCGACCAGAAATGACCATTGGACAGTCTCTCGCTCGCTCTAAATACAAAATCCCCGATTTCCGGGAGATTGTATAGCATTTGTGGGCGTCAGGGAGCCGCTATTGAAATGCGGGAGACTCCCCGAACTTCCGGGAGACTTGGGATGTCTGACATCGAAGGTCAATTTTCTTAAACAAGGCCTAGGGCTTCATGAACTCATGAGAACAAAGTTGAGTTCAAATGAAAAAAAAAAAAGCTATTCTATTTAAAGGTAATTTACATGAACACATGTTCAGAACAAAATTAAATTCAAATGAAGACCAAATTGACTGCAATTCTCTTGACAGATTTGGCACAGTTTACCCCAGGCCCTTTGGCACAATTTACCCCAATCCCACGTTTTTGGAAAAAATGCATCATCCAGCAGTTTTGAGCTAAAATCATGCTAGCTATATTGACTCATTGTGTAGCTTACCAAAGCACTCAAACGTGTGAAATGTTTTCAAACTAGTCTATAACTGTTCAGACACAACAATCAAAAAACCTTGATCATAGGAATTTTACTTTGGAAGGCAAAAAACAATTTTTTGAACTTAAATGTGTTTACCTCTCATGCAATGAGTCTCTCTTCTTTACAGGATGAGTAAAATGACTGACTCTTCAAAAATGTGTGGTCCCATGACCAATTTCTTCTATGATTCCCTAGAAACAGGGGGTGGCACAACTTCCCCGCTGGCACAACTTACCCCACTCTCCCTACACATTTACAAGAGGTTTACACACAGACATAGCCTATCTGTTTTAAATCCCTGAACATTTGGCTGTACACTACTCAGATGTATGATGTGAGACTGTATGCCCTTGACGAGGTTTATATCTGTTTGCACAAAAAACTACTTTATTCCTTTTCTTATTTATTCCTTTTCTTATTTATTCCTTTTCTTATTCTAGGATATTAAAGCGTTATATTCTGACGAGCGGGTGGTCGTCAACAATGTTCTCTTCACTACAGTACCTATTTGCTCCATCTAGTGGTCAAGTCGACGGTCCCATTTTCATTGATTCCTTGGATGTGACGTAGGGTTCAACAGTTTTTTTCACCCTCCCTTACAATAAAGTCACAATATAGACAAGGAAAAGCGTTTGCTGCTTCGCTACTCAGTAGCATTCATCGAACGAGGTAGGTCCAAGTTGCGGTAGATGCTTAGATCACCGGAGCTAGATCTACTTTATTGGAGATACGCGCCAGATATCCTACCAGTAGTGATAATTTGTTGCTCTCGTGGGCACCTTTCATCCTTTAATGTGAGTCTTATTTATTTGACTTCTACATCAACCCAAACGGTCAACTAACGGATATCGGTACATTGAGGACCACAGGTACTGAATTATAAAGCTATCACTAAGTATTCCTGTTGTTTAACAACTTTATTTGAAAACTGAAAATGCGTTAAATATTAAATGCATGTTCCTCAAATGTCAGAATAAATTAGAGCATATCATCATCATCAGATCAGCCAAGAGTAATTTACCGTAGTAAACGGTAAATTACTCGCAACATGTAGGCTAGTGTAATCATCAGGACAAGTCCTAGGGGTATTTCAGTAATGCATGATTCCATTGTGTAGCCTACTATATCTTAGAAAAACATGTATGCTACAAAACATGTACATGTAGAAAAGCTGTTGAGCTTCTTCTCACATATACGTTATTTAACATTTAAAATGCATTTTATGGAACTTATTAGCAAACATTTAAATGCATTTAAATATATTTCTGACCAAATGCTGATATCCGTACTACAGTATCTGTGTCAACGTTGCTACAGGTGCTGGCAATGTGAAATGTACCCAACACACGAAGCACAAAGAAAAAGACAACAGTATAGCCTACTTGCAGTAATCTTGTAATTGCAATAGCAATGTAGCTCATGAAAACACGTTTCCGTTCATCATCATTATCATCATCTCCGTAATCATCTCCATCATCAACATCTCAACTTGTTAATCACATCTTTTTTTCTTTTTCTTTTTTAAGTATAATTATGTGTGTTGATTGAGAGATCACATGTTGGGTATTTACCTGCCAAGCATCTAATTCATCAATGTGCATTTCTATTAAAAGGCACAGTTTGCAGGATGTTGCCATGATAATCTAGTTTCAGTGCCTTTGGAAACTTTGGTAAAGTCGGCTGTTTTTACACAAAGGGCACATTTCACACGTTGGATACATAGATCCCAAATACAATGAGTGTGTGTATACGACTGGGTGGGGTGGGGGTGGGGTCGGGGGTAGGGGGGTGCTGGCTGTCATTAGAATGGCACACAGTATTTGCTGCCTGCAGGTGTTTTTACTTTTTGTTGATGATTTTGACACATTGACTTAATGGGAGAGTCTTATGTTTATGTGTCTGTTTGGATTATGGGTCATCAGATTTGATCACTGTCAGGGATAAGATTCTATTCTAGACAGCCCAAAGCAATATTTATTCACTTCCTGGCAGCTTTAGAATATCTTGGATATTAACATGTTCTTTCTTATTTCTGTAATTGGATTTAATCGTTTCACATCATTAATTTGTTTAAATAAACTGTGTCAAAACAAAGCACTGTGTACAAAAGTAGTTAACTCTTGAAGATGCTGTCAATGAAAACGTAATTAGAGATGACTAATTACAATTTAACAATGTGATAGCAGTGATTTAAAGTAGCAATTTAAATGCTATAAGATAGGCGTCTTTCACATTCAGTTGACCATCCATCTCTAATGAGACAGATAAGCTCAGGCTGGGCCACCGTGAGCCTAGGATACGATGACTTGCCTGAGGGCCACACACAGTCCAGTTGGAGAAAAGGAGGACAGGCTGCAGCAGTAGCACTCTAACAGGCTGAAACTGCTGTTAAGATAGCAAGGTTAGGCTGAACAGAGCCAAATTATGTCCTTTTACTAATAAGGGCTTTTCTGGCACTCTCTCTTTCTGCTGCAATCGGTATGCAGCGCATTCGCCTTCTGGCTCTAAGGATTCAGCCTCTAACATAGCAATTCAAATAAACCCCCATTCAGTTACTGCCAGTGTGGCAATGTGGCAAGGCAGATTCCCATCTCAATTCACTCAAGCCTTTCATTCTGAAAAGTATTGGAATTCATGGAGATGTTATGTTTCCCTTGCTATGCATGAAGTGACATTTAGTTTTCATGTTCAGATTTGAAATGAATTGAGCTGGAATTTATCTAGCCCTTTTCTCCACATCGACCACGTTGAGGTGGCATGGTAGACTGCAGAATCCAACTAATTTATTTTCATATTGATAATTTGTTGTTAATCCCCAGATACATGCTCACAGACAGATTTAAGTATCGATAAACCTTATGTTTCGTAACAGTTGTTGAACCGTGTTACCTATCCCTGTCTAATGAAAACAAATTCAGTTTCATGTAGTTGACATATTAATCAATACAGAATGGACTGTGTCTAAATAAACCAGGACAAGTCTACAGCTACTTCTCGAGGTGAAGTCAGTCTAACATAAATGTACCTTTCACACCAGGTTATACATACACTCTTCACTTCAATGTTGTAAGTGAACACTGAAATTCTCCAAAATAGAAATACTATCTTAAATCTTAGGCTATAGGCTTCAATTTTGGCTTTATCTGTCCCATTACATGACGCATTGGGGACAGTACATTTTAACAAAAAAGCATAAAGCATCTACACATTTAAATATAACACCAAGTGGAATAATGAATGTGAGGGGTCTTGGAGCCAATGCAAGGGATAAATTGGAGCCATTACTAAATATCTGTCTTTCTGTGAATTGCAGTCTGTGTTCTGTAGTCACTGATCATCATACATCATCTTCTGGTACTTTCTTTTGGCTTCAGTAAATGCGTAAAAAGAGTTGTGATCTATTTACTAATCAATTTCTTCTCTATTATACACAGTTTCACTCTTTAAAAAGTATGCATTGATTCATCTTCTTTGTTCCAAGAAAAGAGTGTGTGTTACAATCAGCCCCATTTTTAACCCATCTTTCTTCTCAGTCTGTCACTGCTGGAAGCAATTGATAGAAGGTAGTGTTAGAGTTAGAAACCATATTGATTTCTTAACATAGGGCATGTGAATACACACGATTCTGGAAACCCATTTCTCTCTCTACCGCCTTCTGGAGGCTTTCTGTGACTTGACAAACAGTTTGGTGATGAGTGTTATTAAAGCCGATGTGTTGACACCAATGACTAAATGTGGCAGGCCAAATCTGACAAAATGCTATGGACTTAATCCTGGTTTAATCTTCTTTTTCCAGATGGACTGGCTCACACCTGAGATGTGAAGTGTGTTATGTGAGCCAAGGTGTCATCCCACCTCGGTGGTGGTGGGGAGATATGCTGCTCTCTGTTGCCATGACAGCAGAAGTTCTCTTTGTTCTGTGGTTCCTGATGACCGGTGCTCAGTGCAACCCCATAGCGCCCTTGTCAGCCAGCCGGGAACGTTTGGAAAGGGTACTGACCCAAGCCAGGGAGGACAAACAGCAGGACAAGGAGACTTCCAACAGGCCACTGAACTACAGTTCCCTTGAGGAGATTGGATCCCTGGGCCTGGAGGGCAGCAGAGAGGTCAACAGAACCTCAGTCAATAGGCCCAGGCCAAGCTCCCTTTACCAGAAACGAGAGGCCCAGGAAGATAAGTCCCTGGAACTGTTTGGAGAGGAGGACAACCTGAACCGGATAGACGAGGGCCCTACCAGTGATGTCAACCTCTCCTTGGATGTGATTGATGAGTATGCCTACCCAGACTACCGAGGGAAAGGCTGCATGGATGAGAGTGGCTTTGTGTTCGCCATCGGAGAGCAGTTCACCCCAGGCCCCTCCACGTGCCCTTGCCTCTGCACAGATGAGGGTCCCCTGTGTGCCAAGCCTGATTGTCCCAAAGTGCACCCTCGCTGCATCAGGGTGGATACCAGCCAGTGCTGCCCTCAGTGCAAGGAGAAGAAAAACTACTGTGAGTTTCGAGGCAAAATCTACGCATCTTTACAGGAGTTTAAGGTGAGATTGTAACTGCAACCATTAATGGTTCTTAATCTGTTCAAAATCTAACATTTGGGAACTGCTTCTGTATAAGAATACAGGGATAGAGGGTATAATGGAATTAATCTAACAAACACAGAAGCAGTGCTACTTTGGAGTTCAGCAACTAAGCAAGCACATTTATAATGGCAAAGTCTGCATTTACTTCCCTCACACAAAAGCTTGAATATGATCAGAGGCTAAATCTACTGATTCTACATTCAACATGATACACTCAGTTTAGTTTTAAGAAGGCCTATTCAGTATTTAAGACCACCTTATGCTACCTGATATGGCTCATCTCTGTATTTATGTACAAAGCTCCTTTTACAACTACAGTATAATATCAGCCCTGCATTATGTTGTTGCTATATGGTATTATGTCGCTACTTAACGCTTCTCTTCTTTCCTGCTAGGGTCATACCAGGGGGCTGTGGGTAATATGGGATTAATTTTTGCCAAATGCCTTAATACAAGCAGCTATTGAAGCCCAGCATGCTGCTCTCACAGAAGGAAAGAAAAAAGGGAGAGGAAAAGGGGGGCAACAAATTAATAGCTTCCACGGGGATTAGAAACAAAGCAACAGGCAGGGAGGTTGATTGCAGTATTCTGGGGTGGTCCAGTAGGTGCAGCTGATTCACTTCTCACTGAGGTGCCATGCGGCAGCACTTGCTGTTTTGCAATCCGTTCCAGAGCTGTGTGGTTAGGATAAACCTCTGCACTCAGGTTAAGGGTGATGCCGCACCCCTAGTCACAAAGGGCTACAAAATACAGCTTCCTGCTGACACAGCTCCTCATAAGAGGTATGTCTTGCTAGGAGATTTTTATCAACCTTGGCTGCCTTCCACTTTATTTTGTATACTTTCAAACACAGAAAGGTTCATTAAACAAACAATTGTACAAGTCTTTTCACAAGGCGAAGAAATTGGAAACATCCTTCTTCCATTTCCCATTAAGCGCGTAGTCAGCAGACAGATTTTTTGCCATTTCTCTTGATTGTACTCGTAATATTATTCCTCCACTCATACAGTCCCTTAAAGGAAGGATTTGTTTTCCAATAAAGTTTTGTAATATGGAACTTCCCAGTGCTGTAAGACAAACATTTAGGGTTGTTACAGTCAGCCAGACGTGTGTGTGTGTTTTATTAAATGCACATCTCCCCCTGCCTAGGTGTCTCCATGTGAGAAATGCCGTTGTGAGCCCAGTGGAGAAGTGTTGTGTTCGGTGTCAGCTTGCCCTCTGACAGAGTGTGTGGACCCTAAGTATGAGCCTGATCAGTGCTGTCCCATCTGTAAGACTGGTGAGTACACCTGATTTATGTCCAAATACAGTAATTAAACACAAAATCAGATCACACGTTGCACAATGATATGATTAATCAGCAATGATATGATTCAACCATTACATCAGTCTATTTCAGTGAGTGCATGCAAACAGCAATGGATGTTTGGTGGTCACAAAAGCATCACTTGAAAAGCAGCTTGGAAATAATCATGTTATTTATAGTTAGATTCCTTTCATTATTGTATGTTCAGTAGAGCTTAATAAGATTACCTCTCAAATTCCCTAAACAAATGTTTCCACTGCAAGCATATGCTTCACATCCACCTCTGCTGTGTATTTCTCTGGTTTGGGTAGATTTCCACTCCTGGGGTTTGTGTGAGAGATCCCACTGGTTTGAGAGCCCTGTCTGAGCAGGACTTCCCTGGGTCACAGTGGATTATTTGAATGTGTTTCAGATCATTTCAGACAGCATGTCCTAGATTGTGTCTTCTTGTTTTCGTTCTGACTCTAATTCAACATGGCAATGTCAGCAACGTTGCCTCCTTCAGCAAAAAGAATGAAGGCTAGAGATATGTATCACCAATGTGCTGTGGCCTGTTTACTGTAAATAAGAGGAATGTAATCTGCAGAAAAAACAAAAACAGGATCTCAAATGCTGCCATAGTGACAGCACCTCTGCTCTTGCACAAATGTAAAATATGTGTTAGTAAACAAGATTAACTGCTACTTGGGAAATTAACTACTGTTGCAAATTAGGTGTGGCCTTACTCAAGGGGAGCATTACCTTTCCGGATAATTGCCCCTGACCCTAGACTGTTTAATTCTCAGTGCACATTGACCAATACTCAGTATTTCCCCTAGTCTGGCTTGATGTTCATGGGTGTGGGTCTGTGGAGGAGAGGCATGCAGCTGTGCACAAGCGGAGGATCCATGTATATTCAAGTATCTAAATAAATCCATGTGCTCATTCAGGCAATAAGGATTCATGGTTTTAAGATGAATCAAGACCATGCAGAATCCGTTCTGCATTACCATAAAATTACCATGTCTTGAATTGGGAAGTGTAACCTTAAAGCACATTTTATATACATTATAATAAATGAGAGCATAATTGAGAAACTATGGCGTGTGGAATATGTAATCCAGTGCTTTAGTGAAATAGAGCAGAATAGTATATCCATAATAGTGTAATTATTTTGTTCTACTGCATTCTTGCTGACCACTTGTAATTGACATAAATAAAGTTCTTATTCTTTTGGAATGTATTCAATAACTGTTGTCAGCATATTGGATATCCATTTTGGTTCTTGGATCAAGCTCAAATATAGATTTGTTTTGCTTATATCGGGTAACGTTGCACATTCACTTCCATGCCAGCAGAATTAAAAGGGACTTTGTTTCTGCTTGAAGCTATATTATTAGAGGCCTTGAAGATACCAACTTTATGTTTATGTCATTGCCCCAGAGTCGTTCTGTAGACTTGATGGAACTTTTAAGGTTGGAGTGTTTTTGATGTTGTTAATGATCAAAGAGATTAAAATACATGAACATATGTTTAGTTCCAAACACCTGTATGAATCATTCAGGGTTATATTGATCAAATTTCTCTTTTTTTTGTCCTTCCATTACTCAAATGTCACTACTCCAGAGGTTCCTTATTCAAATGTTGACACGTTTTGGTTACACGTTGCTCACCAAGTAATTAACATTTATTTGAGGTTGTTTCAAACTTTTCTTCTGTAATAGTGGTTAGTAGATCTACAGATGTTGTTTGAGGAGCAGACAGCTGTTGAAGCCTCCTGAGAGCTTGGTACATCTGAAGTACAACATCAAAGCCTCTCTCCTTGCTAATGGCCTCCATGGAGGAGACAGGAGAAGAGACTCAGAGATCCAGGATCACGGTTCAGGATTGTACCTCAGAATTGGTGAAGGAGTTCAGAAGAACTCTGTGGCATCTAGAAAAGAGGTCACAGTTAGCCCATCATAGAAACCTTTAATGTCAATGCCACTCTCATCACCCATCAATATTATCTATTCATATTATGGGAAGGCATATGACAAAAGGTTAGTGTTATGCCGTTTGATAACTTTATCAATTATGCAGATTGAATTTAGGGATTTTCAGGCATGCAGCGCCTTGTCTGCTGTGGCTGAGCAACATGTCTCAGATGTGTTGTTCAGGCTTTATAAGAGGAGACACTTGAGGAAGAGCCAGGGGGGGTGGGGGGATGAAAGGGAGAGGTATCGCTAACATCCACCCTAGACAGTTGTTCATGAATATCAAAGAACATCTGTGAATGTCACCTCAGTAAATGAAAGCAGGTTCACATCATCTTTTACCTGTTGATGTAAACAGAACCAATCAATCTATACTTGGATATATTATTATGAACATGTTTTATAGACCAGTGTGAATGAAATTTGTGGTTTGACCAAAGTTATAAAAACAGTTGGTGTCACGGTCTCTGCCCCCAAGAACCCGAAAAGAAAGCCAGATGAGAAGTTGATGCTGGCTCTCCGTTCCCTCCCTACCTCAGTGCTAGCCCCTCCCTCTCGACCTTAGCTCATGCAGGGCCATCGCCTTGGCAACGCATGAGGAAACAAGTGCTGCTCTTGAAGTCTCAGACATTGGGGTCGACACTAATCTGAGGAGGTTGTGATAAACAGCCTGAACCGGAGCCAAAAGCACTTCAAATATCGCAACACATAGGAAGAAGCTTTGCTGCCAGAGGGAACCAAGATCTCATTTAAAACCAGGGTGGTAGAGAGAGGTAAAAATATTCATAGAAGAGCCTTTTCAAATGCTGCAAAAATTACAAGTGCACTTTGAAAGGTGCAGGAGTGTGTAAGTCCAGTGGTCTGGTAGGTTTGATTGATTTATCCATTTGAGGCAGCACTGGACTGTCGTGATTGTAAACAGAAAACAATAGGCTTGCATGATAAACACACCTCATACAGTAAACCGTCTTAAGATCACATTATGGGAATAAAGTGAGCTTGTGAGAAGAGATCCGGATAGGAGACCAAATTGCTGCTATAGGCAAGAAACCCTTGACTGTAGTACCACCATAAGAACATGCCACTAACATGTCCAGCTCATATTAGTACCCTAACTGCACACTCATCAAGTGCAACATGTAGAACAGTAAATGATTCATGCGATTGCCAAATCACTGTTCCCAAGTCTCTCCTCTCAAAACACTTCCACCTAGCCTTTTCACAAAACCAGGGAATTTTACAGTACAGCATTCATAATGCATGTGTACTAAAGAACTGCATTAAGATAACTGATTTCCAGCCATTCAGCGGTTTCAATTACTCTGGCGCTCGCCTACAGTGGGTGTGACAGCAGTGTTAATGATAAGGATGTGTCCCTGATATCTCACCATCTTATCCTTCCCAACCGATGCAGAGCAACAGGTGCAAATGACTATTTCCTTTTCACTGTCTAACCCAGCTGATCAGTCATAGACTGATCGAGGCACCATTATGCACATTAAGGAATGTCAGTTTGTGGTTTCTCAGTCTGAAGCTGGATAATGGAAGCTACTTAGTAGTCTACTGAATTATAGAAGCTGTCCAAAAGAATAGGGATATTGTATTCACACAACTATGACTAAGAAGGTGGGTGTTTAAGTGATCCGCTGAATAATAGGGTGACAGCAATGAGTAAGCACACTGGCACACTCAATGCATAAATTAACAGATGTCATGCAAATCATCTGTGTGTAAGTAGTGGACAGGCTTTTGCATAACATTAACTCTTGAGGTCATTTCTCCTATTAATTTAGTTAAAATATATGATTATTTGCTCATTTGTGCAATCATGGTTAACTCATTATCAAACACAGTATGGGCAACTCACATACAATAAAATGGAAATATGTGATGCAGTATGTTGTTAATGAGTTGAATCAATTGATGAATCAAGTGTGACAGATGCATGTGATGAGTTGTTATTCATATGGAGTCTCTGTCTGCTCATCCGAAGACTTATAAATGTGTGAGTGCTGACATCTTGACAGCCTCTGCAAACTGTTCACATTTATTGATGTGCCAACAGGCTCTCACATGGCGCTTGCGTCGAATGAAATGTCTTAGGTGCAATTGAAAGACCACCAATCTATCAGCACCTTGTTACCACAAATGTGTGTCTGAAACCTTTGTTTAATTAATGATTTGTTTCCAGCTAAATCCTATGTTTAGGAGGAGCTTCTGCACTGTGTTTCTGTGAGTGCTTCCGAGATAGTGGATGATTTATGAGAATAAAATGTTGCCAGTGGTGGATGACGGATGGGGTTTCTTGAGACAATTGCCCCTTATATCACTTTGGCGAGCCAAAGTAGGTTATAATGTAGGTCATAGAAAACAGGTGAACACAGAAACTCCCTCTGCATCAGCCTCTCAACATTTTAACCAAATTCGTCCTCCGAGCCCACCCAAATATATTCAGATAATCCCAAAATGAACATATATGATTAATAAGTACAATATAGTCCAGAGAAGGTTGTCTGTTTGGAAGAGAGTAAACTGCGCTTGCTGAGCACTTAGAGTAAGTGAGACGTATTGAAAATTACTCTTTATTTTTCCTCAGGGCCAAACTGTTTTGCGGACACAGCAGTGATACCAGCTGGGCGAGAGGTCAAGATTGACGAGTGTACAATCTGCTATTGCACGTACGAGGAGGGCACGTGGCAGATCGAGCGTCAGGCCACCTGCAGCAAGAATGAATGCCAGCAGAGCTAGAGACTTGCCTCGGGGGTGGGGGTGGGAGGGGAGGGGGGGCCGGGAGGAGGGGGGGGGGGGAGTTGGGCTAGGGCCATGAGCGCTTTCTTAGTGCCCACGCAACACGCTGCCTTTGGAGTCCACCGGACAGCAGGGTCAGAACCCCACACTAGGACCATCTCTGCTTTAATTACCACATGTACTACTGAATAAACCTTTGTAAGAACATTTCTAATCCATGTACAGAATATCTATTTATGTATGTATGAAATTATTTATGGACATCTATGAGAAAAAACTCTGAACTAGTGGAAACATATTTTTTATATAGGCACTGTATTTTATTAAACTATATATGGGGTCAAAGGTCAATCAACATCATGGAATGTATAGAACACCTACAGCTGTCTTTGTCAACAGGTGTCACTCCTACATGATGTGACACAAGTCCTTATACCACCAAATTGAAGACGAGACTCTTGCTATCTGATGTAAAACAAAAAGCAAATACTTGAGAACACAATTAAGAAACTTTATTGATTACATAAATATGTTTAAACGTTTAGGAAATTACTCGACTGTTTATGGATTAACTGTTTTTTATTTTGATATTTGTATCAATGTGATTTAATTTGAGGTGCATTTTGTAAGCAGTTATTTTGGTATTGTGTACTTGCATTTAAAATAAATACTGCACCACCTGTGCACTGCAGGTGTTCAAATGTTAATTCAAGATAGTTCCATTCTTGCTGATTTAATTGAATCCATACGAAAACTGTTGAAAATGACAAGAAGATCAGCACTTCAAGCACTAAAATTAAACATTTTAATTACCATCTAAAACTATTTTGCCCCTTTCTGTAACTGTACTGACATTTCATATATCAAAGCATTTTTACATTGAACCAAGCAGGCTTTGTGCAACCCAGTTTCTATTTTGAAAACATCCATTGATGCAAATACGGTATTTTGCTACTCTTGGCTTCGGAAACAGTTTTTTTGGTAAATATTTAATTTATAGTCAAGAGTCTGTCAGATCATTTATTAATTGAGCAAATGAATGTGCACCAGCTAAGCATTATAATGACAAGGCCCAATAGAAACTGAGAATTTCCATATTTTTTTGCCCAAGGACAAAAGCTGTATCTGTGCTATTTCCAATAGAATGAATAAGCAGTAGCCATAGCCCCCCAATTACATTGATTCACATTTTACTGGAATTCCAGTCTGTAAAGGTCAGCTGACTTGAATATGTCAGTTCAAAATGTTACCATGCTTCAGTCATGCCAATTAAGACAGAAGGAAGTTGGTCTTAATCAGAGAAACAGTGAGGGTTTAATATCCATGGCAGAGGTCCAAACACCAGGATTTCTAGTACAGGTGAACACACACTCCTCTGCACTACAGGTGAGAGACACAACAATCCATTGGTTTGTTTGTTAGAGTAAGAGCTTAGCACATTTCATGATCAGAGGATGCAGATGGGGGTTTGTTTATAGAGGGTTTTATTCAGCTTGGCTCTCAGTGCTGTTCTCCCTAACGTGCTGGTCACTCAGCAGCACTCTTTGATCAGGGGTTGCCAGACAACGACTCTGCGCCTCCAGCAGTGAGACGTGCCTCTGAGCCAGCCTGTAGGATCGAGGTAAATAGGACTGGTTGCGTGCACATACATGATGTGCTTTGCTCAAGATAGCAGCAGGGAAGCAGTGTCACACGTAAGCATCTGAATCTGCAGCTTTTTACCATATAATACTACTACCATGTAGTCAAATGTGTATTTTATTTTCTTGCTTTGGTATAGGTGTGTGTGAAATGCTTCAAATGCTGATTTTATAATTCTGTACATAATGGTAATAAACTTTGTTAAGGATGTGCCCCCCCCCCCACACACACACACTTTCTGTCTCTTAGTGTAGGAGAAGAGGAGAGAACATGGTCTTGTAGTGTAGTGTTTCCAAGGACTCCAGGTCCCACAGCAACTATTGCTGTGTAGAGATTTCTGATTCAGTGGATGCAATCAGACCGAACTCTTGATCCTTGATTATAACTTTGGATGTACTGTCTAATTCGTATTTTGAAACAGAGAGGGTAGCATGATTAATCGTTTTACTAAAGACATATTATACATGTCGCTCAAAAGACATCAGAATGTGATCAGAAAAGTGTATCTTTGTTTACATACTTAAAGAGTAAATAAATGTATATCCTGCCTTGAAAAATTATTCCCAGTGTCTGGCTTCCAGACTGACTGGTCTCCCTTCAAAGAGAGTCAATTAATTGGACACATCTGCCTCAGAAAGCCAAGTGATATTACCTTGATCTTACTAACAGTACATTAACAATTAAGGCCTAGTTTTGTACAATACATGGTTCAGAAATATGGTCTGTGTCCATTATGTCCACCATGTCAAAATGCTGAAATTCATTATGCTTTCCTTCCATTTCAGTCAGTGCCTGCAGGGTCTGAAGCATCATTACTGCCGTCAAGTGTTCATGAAGAGAATCATTATACAAATATTAGAATACATTCCTTAAATCTCTGCTTAGTAGCCTTGCATTTTAAAGCTGAATTACTTTTAGATGTTTCCGTATTTTGTAGTTTTTTTTACCCCAGAAATCTTCACAATCCAGCAGTAGGAACAACTCACATTCACAATAGTGGCCAATTTCTTTAGAATAAAACCTATTACCTTAAGATACATTTCACTGGTGTTGAAAGCAAGATATTATTGGAGACCGGGAGCTCTTATATCCATTCAATCAAAAGGACATTGGATAGCTTAGCCTGTGTTCTGCTGTTTAGCCTGTGTTCTGCTCCTCTCTCTCACCAACCGTCTCTGGAGGAGGGGATCCCTCTCTGAATTGCTCCTCCCAAGGTTTCTTCCATTTTTCTCCTGTTGAGAGTTTTTTGGGAGTTTTTCCTTGTCTTCCTTGAGGGTTTAGATTGGTTGAGGGGCAGTTCTATGGGCATATGTGAAGCCCTCTGTGACATGCTTGCGTGTAAAAAGGGCTATACAAATAAATTTGATTTGATAGCTGCAGATTATCGGAAGACACTAGAGTTCAGTTCACTGGGGGATTTTCAACAGACTGGCCTGAACATGTTTGTTCAGGCCACATCTACAATATAACTAATTCGAATAAAACAAACCTTGACTTCATGGCCACCAGTACAAGTATAATCAAACAAGTAAAATCATTGCATTCATCTCAAGTTCCTACATCTCTGTGTCTTTCACTCATGTAATTCTCTTTGTTATTGATATACTGTGCAGGACAGTACCTTGATGTCATCAGACAGCTGCTAAATGCTGGTAAAATGCTTGTAGAAATCTATTTGCTCCTTCTTTAATGATTTCCAAGCACATCAGTTCAAATCCATTAGATCCAGCTTTAAATGCCATGCTGGTCCTGCAAATCCCCATCTGAGCGACATGTAACATTCCCTTGTGATTACAAGGCCTCTTGATCAATCTAACTGATTCATTTCATGACTGAACGCTGGGCTCCCAAGAGTTTAAGGCCTGAAATTGTCTTTATAGATTTGGTATTATATCTCCTCCACTGCCATCAGCCAGACATTCACAATTTCACCTTTCTGCGCTTGGCTCCAGATGAGGTTGTGAGAGTGTAGTGAGAGTTGTGTTTCAATTCCAACATCATTGAAACACACATTACCATGGGCCATGGCAAAAGTTAGAGATGCACTTTAAAGTCTCAGCTTCCAAACATGACTTGGATTGAGCCCGTTGGTTGGGTTATTGGAAACACACAACCTCCTACCTCCTTAAATCAACATCCGACACTAATAAATACAGGGCACACTGAAGGGAGAAAAACACATCTCCCATTTGCAACAGGCTAGATTAGGATTCTATCTAGCCCTATCCATCATAGACAGTTTCAGTGCAGGTAGGTGAATGATAAGACAGACTTAACTTCTTGGGGACGCCATCTCACTGTCTCATCCGGGAGAGAGGCAGCAAACTGCAGTGTGACCTGATTACTCAATGCATTCCAGGGGGGTTCAATTGAGGAGAGCAGCGTTTTGATACGCACATCTGCATAACTAGCTGTCAGACAGTCAGATGGCAGGATTGTGTTATCATAAAGAAAGCAGCTTTTGTTTTACCCTACTGAATACCAAGTGTTTGTGTTTGCAACAGACCATTCATCTTAGGGATTTTTCATTTTCCACAGACTCTTTTTTGTAATTTATCATCCAACTCTTGATACAGGCTGTCAGAGTTCACAGTGCATGCATTAGTAGACCAATAGTTAATCTACGTCACTGGAGGACTATGTCACTGCCATGGTCCTCCAGTGTCCATTGCCTGTTAACACCAACCAAGGGATCAGAGGGAAACCAAACAACACCTGGCACCTTTTATAAAGGAGCTCCTGCCCCAAAGCATGTCAATCTCAGATAGGTGACAGCAATTATAGGTTCTTAGCTCAAACTGAGACAACCTTATTTAATGAAAATGTTTATTTAACATTTAAATTAAAAAGTTAAAAGCAGATCAATTCTGCTTCCGTCCAATGGACAAGCACAGCTTGAGTACATATACTGTATGTGTATACATATATATGCACACATATACAAATATATACAATATATACTGTATATATACATATACACACAACACACACATGACAGCGTTAGTTAGTTAATAATGTAAGTCAAGGTCTCGGGGAGGAGACCATTTCTCCAAGCTACAGAGAAAGTCCATTACCTTCAGTGTTTCTTGGTCTAATGCAAAATCTTATTCGTAAATGAAAAATCAGAGTTGCATTATAGCAGGCAGATAAAGAGCCTGACCAGAGTCAAAGAGCCTTTTACGTCTGCGCCACCTTCAGAAAAGGCTAAATATATTGTTGTGAGCAGAGATTAAATCAAATGATTAAAAGAAGAGTACTTCCCTTTCTAGCAGTTAAATTGTTTTTTTTTAATTCTCTGTAGGTATGATTGTGTGCTTTTCAAATGTATTATGTTCTTCTTTCTTTAACATTTGGTTGACAAGAATGAAAAGACTGGATAACTGTCAACATGGGGTTGCAGGGATGGAGTTCTTCCCCTCAAAGCCAAAAAGATTATGTTATCCAAATCATGTCTCAGTCCAATGTTGGACTACCACAACCTTCTACTGGGAGAGAAGACTGCTGCTAAATAACTGATGAGTGTCTGATGATGAGAGCCTTCATGAGGTGACTCAATACAATCCCCAGGCTAGGCTCACCTCAGTGTCTTCCCTCGCTCATGTATTTGGAAAGGAGTAGAGAGTCATTATCTGTGTATTTGCAACAGTCTTTATAGTCATCCTTAGGACTGATACGGTATTCTGCTGATTCTCTGTAATATTTTCCCTTGGGCACTGTTTGCAGAAGGCATCTTGCCCATGCAGCATCATGATAGCTTCAAGGCTGGTTTGCAGGAGGAGTGTGTATGAAAAGCTCCATATTAGAAGTATTATAAAGTGCTGATTTTTCGCCCCCACCTCCCTCATGAAAAATGTACAGCGGCATATTCATGACTCCATTGAGCTAACTGAGTGTGACAAGCATGGAGCTGGAGAGACTGAGGACATGGAAGCAGTGGCACAACAGAGCCCTCGGCCAGTCTCAGAGGACATGACTGCCCCTGGTGATCATGGGAGGTTCATCTCAACATTCTGTTTGGATTGTTCTAAATGCTCGGAGGTGCTTTACCCAGCATGAGAACCAGTGTACTAAACCTACATTTCCCTCCATGCTAATGTACATGGAGCAGTTGATCATTTCTCACTGTCTTGGCTGTGTGATGCATACTGCCCATAAGCAAATACTTATGTGGCAAAAAGCTATAAATGTGACCATCCATTTTCATGGGTTTACAACACATTTTGAAAGCAGTAAATGCATAAAGCATAGGTGGGTGGTCACATTTATAGCTTTTTGCCACATAAGTATTTGCTTATTTGCAGTATGCATCAAAATGGATGGTCATAGGTAGGCCTATTGCAGGCTGTACCTCAACAATCAACAGTTACTCAAAAAAGTCAAATAGTTTACTCTGAAACAGAAATTAACTTTATTGCTATACACCAATAGCAGAGTAAATAAAAGTTTCTTAACAAGTTCAACTTTTCACATGGCTCCAACTGTTAACTCAGGCCTACTTTAAATAAATGTGTTCCAGTTGTAGCTTCTTATAGTAAAGAACCTGAGTGTGTTTATTTTAGGTTGGCTTTAGACTCTAGAATCTGGTGATTCACACCATCCCCCTAGTTCCCTTCTTTTCCCTTTCGAGTCTGATCCTGGGGTGTCATTTTGGGTCACAATCAGTCCAGCCAGTTTGGCTGATAACCAAAAATAATCCTTACCCAAGGAACGGCCTCCATCCACATTTTCAACAACAAACAAAAACAACACTGAAATCCTGACACTGCTTTAATGACCCTCTGTAACACAAAAGCTCTAAGATCCCAAGCTGCATATTCTTCCAGATGAATGCAGCCTTCTCAAATGACTTGCAGCAGCACAGCAGTGTTAGGTCTGGCACCATAGGGATGGATATGAGATTTAAATAATTTCAGAGACTGCAGAGGAGAGGAGAGGCAGACAAGCTGACTAATAACAGAGAATCCAGTAACAAGGACTGCTTCAACGGAAATAATTTCTCACTCCAGAAATACCCATGTCCTTGCCAAAAATACTTTCATCCTGGGGCAGGGGGAAATTCTTTCAACATAAATGAAAAAAGCTTGATTAATTGGAAAACAACAGGCTACAGTTCCAAGCATTTTGATATGTGAGTAATTAAATGGGTTGCAGATGCAATACATCATTAGATCTCTGGAGCAACTGCCATCCACAGCATTTCTCACTACAAGTATGCTCAGGCAAATAGGACTGACGCTACACCATTGCTCTACTGAATGGCTCTCAGTGATTAGAAATTACAAGTGAAGTACAAATAGTAATGGTAAGATGCTTACTTAAGTGTAGGAGGCCTTATGCTGAATCCACAGTCATTGGAAATATCCCCCAGTGAAGGAACAGTGAGTGGGAGTCAGTGTTATTCACAGCACTCAGTTATTAGAATAATTCTAATTAGGCTATCTTTTAACACAGCACTTTTTAACATAGCACTTGAGATATTTACATTAGCTAATGACGGCCTGAGCTACTCATACTTCAGTAGACATCAACATCATCACTGACATCTCCTTGTAAACATCTCACCATTGTGTACATTTATAAAATAAACTGTAATCAATCACAATATTAATATAATTGTACAATATGATTGATTACTTAATCATTGTCCGTGTATTTAGCGAAACATTTACTGGAATTGACTATTTAAACAAACATCCCTTATTCTATGTGCACTGAAGCAAACTGCATATGACATTTGCTCCAGTGCACTAAGTCCTTTGCAGTCAGCGCAACCGGAAGACCAGATCTAGTCATTTCTAACCGAACTGTTGAGTTTTCTATTCCGATTTAATTAATGATGACTGTGACTTAAAAACATAGGTCAGTGCGAGCAAAAATAGAAACATCAGCCTTGACTATAAAAATATAAATCGACACGCAGTAGCTACAGTGAATGGGATAATAGGCTTTCGTTATCGTTTTAAGAAGTGTTGCCATCCTTGAAAACAGAAAATGTTAAAGCTTCCCGTGAAAAAAAGTATAATTTGGTACTGTGTACAGCACAGCCATAGAGAGAAAGAGACGGTTATCTCTATGGCTCTGCTGTAGCCTACATCAGCTAGCTAGTAGGCGACTAGTACTAGTAGTACTAGTCGTCGCCTGCCGCAGCAGCAAACGGCTAGAATGTAGGCTAGGCCTATACACTAGCTCCCTCCAGCGACCACTTTAAGATATTGCGCGGATGTTATACAGATCAACAAAGGGGAAGTTGACGCAAAGTACGTAAGTGTATGTCACAACACCCTCTATAAAATTCAAAATTTCAGAATTGTTTTCTTGATTGATAATTTTAGCGAACTGTGGTGTGTAGCAGTTTTCTAGATAGCCTGTTTCAGATACCCTTCTTGCCCAATCAATCAGTAATTTGAACCCTACAGCCAACAGTATCCAGGCAACCAAAGTACGCGAGTATGCCCCATATACATTGCTTCTACTTCGTCATAGTCTGGAACATTAAAACCAACCCTAATCAGTGATGTCAACGCAATAACTCGGTGCATGGCTGCCATGACTGAAGTGTGCGATCCAGTACCTTCCTCTGCGGATTCTCACCGGGTCAGACTACTGAATGCAAATGCAAACCGAGTTGGTGCAAACCGATGCTTTCGCTGTCAAATGAACTTGCCTTGCGAGCGTGGCCCAGAGGGAAGATATGACGTCGAAAGTTTACTTCTAACAACTGGGACGGCTTTCTCAAAATTCAATCCACTGGCCTTTCCACCTGCTAGTCACGCATCACTGGCACCTTTACGAGACGAAGTCGTGTTAATAGATCCGTGCTCTGGTCATCTAAGTGCTGGTGCAGAAGTAGACTTGGCAACCAAAGGTAGACACAGATTCATAGACTTCTATCATGTGCCGTCTGGTTTACGGGTCCCTCCAGGTTACAGAGAAAGACCCCAAACGCCACCCGCGAGGCCATCAGCTGTTGCTTGTGACCTGTCGGGAGATAAGGCATGGAATTCAAGGAAAAAAAATTATTCTGCCCTGAGAGCAGACCTTCGAGGTAATCTGATCGTTGTGTTAAACTAGGCTAACTGTAGGCCGAATAAGTTGTCATTTGTAATATGCAACAGTAAACCTCCAACGAGTGGATTCGGTAGTCCTATAAAGTAATTATTGTGTTGTAGAATAATTCAGGTCTAATGAATGACAGTATAATGTCGTCATAGGATGGACTAGCCACGCAAAAGTAAGGCCAGCACCACACAAAGTTCCATGTCCTCTGAAGTTCTTCAGTTTTACCCCTGGACCAGAGACTACATCGGTAGGCCTACATCCTTTTGGTCAACATTTTTGTTATTGCTATTACATTTTGTATTGTTATTTATTGAGCTGCAAAGTTTGCACAACGACTTTTAAAGAATTATTTGACATTTTAACTTGTGATCGATTTTGAAGGATGTCAGTTCGTCAGGTCCGACTCAGTGGATCGACAAGGCAGCTCTCCGCTTCATTTACACCTCTTCAGCCCAGAGGTCTGGGTCCTTTCTTTCAAAGATTATGTGTGCACCTTACAAAAATTCAACATTTACAAAGCATTCTAATCTAGGCTACTGTATGATCTTGTACAAATACATCATAAAGTAATGTCTTTCAACCAGTCTAATAGAAATGATCTGAAACTAACCTGTATCCAGTATAAAATGAGAGTGCAGGATGAGTCATTTGGCTCTCAAATATGGACTTGCAGAAGTTTTGAAGATGTTCGTTGGGACATAAAGTTACCTCAGCGTCTGAAGCCCCCAGCTACCACACTTGAGAAAATGGCAGATCCTGTGAATCAACATTTCACTCTTAAACGTTACAACAGCAAACCAGAACTTTGGCAGGTGGGATCATGCAAATACACATAACAGCAAAGAGTAACAGTTGAAAATTGAGATTGATATATTCCTCTCTCCAGTGACAACGATTGAGTTATAATTTCAAGTGGCTGTCTGAAAAAGCAAATGTTAAATATTTAGTTGACAGAACTGAAAGTAATTTGTTAACCTTTTGCCACCTTACTTCTTTCTAAGAGTGTTGAAGCCCAATGGAAGAGACACCAGCTTCGAGTTAAAAATGAAGTCAGGAAACCCATATCGTTGTGAGTTCTTTGAACTTTGTGATGTATCTCAATACTGTAACAAAGACTGTTCATGCAAACTGTCACACATTGTAACAAGAAAGTAATGTGTGAAAAATAAGGCATTTTGTGATAATGTTCTAAGATTTGAGCTTGTTTTAATTCACAGCAACAGTCCATGTCCAAAATCTGGCCAAATTCCACTATACAGGTAAGCAGTGTCTTCAAAGAACTGGATTGAATAATATTTGTTTGTGAATTTGAACAAGATCCACTGTGTTTTTCCTTTCTGTATCTTTGCAGTGGTGTTGTCGCCTTTAAGAACATTGATGATATAGATGACGTGGACCAAGATTTTTATCCCCTGACTATGCAGAGGACCACCTTACCTCCGTACACCCCAACCACACAGTAAGATACACATGACCACATACAACACCAGTGTCTAACCTAATGTATAATGTATGTTCATCGGGATACTCAATAATACACTACATGGCCAATAGCGTGTGGACTCCTGACAATGGGGTTGGCCTTTCCTTTGCGGTAACAACTGCTGCCTCATTTACATTTAATCATTTAGCAGACGCTCTTATCCAGAGCGACTTACAGTAAGTACAGGGACATTCCCCCCAAGGTAAGTAGGGTGAAATGCCTTGCCCAAGGACACAACATCATTTGGTTGGCATAGCCGGGAATCGAACTAGCAACCTTCTGATTACTAGCCCGATTCCCTCACCACTCAGCCATCTGACTCCCATCTGACTCATTTGTGGGCAGTCCCCAGAAAGAAAGAAAAAAAGTTAGGCTGTCCACAAGATTTTGGGGTGTTTATAGGAATTTGTTCCTATTCAACCAAAACAGCATTAGGGAGGTTGGGCATTGATGTTGGGTGATTAGACCAGAAAGCGAAGACAGGTGTAGAAACATAGTGATTTTGGAATGAAAGCAAAAAGCAGTTGTCCGTTTACAGGCCGGTGTCCATATTCCATTGGCCATACAGTGTATGTATTACCCTCACTGATTGACTTAAGGACATTTCTATGTATTTCCCCAGTGCTCAATGTTAATGTATGAACCTTATTTTCTATCTTCTGTTCATGGCAGTCGTCCTACTATCCCTGGTTACACTGGCAAGGCCAACTATGACGTTGGTCTAAACTCTGGATTTAGTCTCCCAGTTCTACCCAGCTCTGCACACAACTCCTGGTCAGTCTTTATTACTTGTACTGCTCAGTTCATGACCCTGACCAAACACACCACCCCATCTGTTTGACAATGGTAAAAATATGTAGAACAATTATCTGACAGTAAATGGTTTTATTCACACTGGACTACCACGGAGATCCATTAGAGGGCATACTGCGCACTAAAATAGCATGGGGTACGATTGAGCCCTAAAGATTACCGGAGCTGTAAATGGTTGCAATAAGACTTGTCTGGTTTGATTCCCCTTTTGCTAAATTAGTTTTATGAAGAAATATTTTGCGAGAGGCACTATTTCCCTCCCCCCCCTCCCCCCCCCATTAAACGATATACTTACTCTGATCCATATAATTTGTGAATTATTATTTGACTTCTGAAGTAGTACCATCATGCAGTAGCATGTTATTGTTTCAATGTAGTTTTAATGTAATGAGGAGGAGTAATGCAGCCATGCCACTTCGATGTATGTTAACGGTTGGTTGAATTACATTACTTCATTGTAGTGGTGAGTTCAAACTGTTATAGATAGCGTTAGTCTTTACACAGGGGAGCAATTAATACAGAAAACTAAAAAAAATTAATAGCAGATTGAAAAAAATGTCCCTAATATAATTTACACGATGGAACAAAGATTTAGTGTAGCCATTACATACTTCCTTAAAATGTACTAGCTTTTAGGAGCTGCACAGACCATTGCTTGTAAAGTAAGGACTGCAGGTTAACTCAAAATCAATTTTCGCTCTTTTGAATAGCATAAACTCAGCTCTCCTCAGCTTTTGAGAAAACATTTTGGGGGAAAGAAATTGGGTTGAATGGATACAATAAAACACCTTGACACCTTGTACTGGACATATGACATCTGTTGTGAATGCAACAGTGGGTGACATTGGCTCAGAGAGAGCAGAAACACACCATGACAGAGGGAAGTGTGGGACAAAATCAGGAAGAAATAATCTTTTATCTCTACGCCAGACTCATGGCTCCAGTGATATAGATGTAGTGAGGTAATTTTTTTTTTTAATGTTAAATTAGTCTTCCACTACATTGTTCTGTTTTTGGAAAACGTCAGCAAACAAATCAAATTAGTATGAATAGGGCAATAGAAAATATTATTTTAGATTTACTTAGTTCTACCAAAATCATACATACATATTCTTCAACTATGCTTGCAGAGCACCAGAAGAAAACAGTCCCCCAGGGACAGGACTTTTGAGTGTCTGTTGAGTATGTGGAAACCTGTTTCCTAGTTGGGCCCCAGTTGAGCGAATTTTACCGACTTTTGGAGCACCTCTCTCCAGATGGTTGAATCCAGAGCAGCTCGTGGTAATCGTGGTTTCCACAACCCAGATCCATTTTCCTGGTGCCCAACACCCTCTGAGATCTGTTTCCTCTGAAGATTAAGCTGGCCTCCCATATTTTTTCCTTTGAAACAGAAAAAGACAAGTTATTTGGATTGATTCATTATCCCCCCTAACGTTCAAAACCTCTGGATTCATTGTGGCCATTGTATGCTCTTTTACCAGGGTTTTCTTGCTGTTCTCAGAAAAGAGTAGTTATATTATAAAGTATAGTCTAAATGGATGGACAGCATCAAGCACATTTTACCTCTTGTAAAATGTTACTGTTTATGTTCCTAACTACTCATGTATTGGCTTGCACAGGACCACTCGGGATCCATGGGTTCCTGCTTATGGTCGAACTGCACCTCTTTCCAAAATGGTAACCACTGTGCACCCTCATAACCCATTCCGGCATCCGAAGCGACCAGTGTTTCTCATTTAATGGCCCTTGGAGAATGCATGAAGAAATATTAAACAAAGCATATGAGAAAGTTTTGAATGTGCCAGCTACCCTTTTATGCCATTCAATCTGTATTTATGAATAGATCTATAATGATGTGATGTCAGTGACGGATTCTGGGTGAGTTTGCGAATAATGAGATGCTCTATTAGCATAATTTCCCTGATTTAGATGAGTGGTTTTGTGACTTTGGGCTTGTGAGCTCTTAGATCTTGCAGTCATTGTCTTGGTAAATACTGTGTGTATGCATATACGATACATTATGTGTGTGTGTTTGGCAGTTTTAAGGTGTGTACGTGTAAATGTGTTTGAGGAAAATACAGAACGAAACAAAACAGAGGATTTCTAGCAGCACATTTACTTACACATTATTGTAATAACTTAGAGACTATATTATTGTATGTAGTACCCATATACAGCTTAATACAGTATCATAAATTAAAACAAAAAATGCTTCAATTAAAGTATTTGTAGAACACGACTATAATGATTAAACAATTTACACAAAGATTGTTGTTTGTTACATTTTTATTTTGAAGATACATTTTTATTTAGTCGATCAAGATCATTTTGAAGTGCATGCCTAATGCATGCACTACCCTAGACCTGTGGTTTCGTCATTAAAGACAGAGTTAGTGCAGCTTCCTGCTTTAACAGGAAACATGGATGAGCTAGTTTCCTGTCTCTCCTCTTCTATGTGAAAATCATCTCACCAGAACAGATTTTGAAATAGTTCACGATAACCTCTTTAAAACATTTGTGATATGTTTATATTAGATTTATAATAAGAACTTGTAATATATGTTCCACACACATCCCATTAATCCATTGACTTCAGTAAAAGTGGAAGGACTTTGTTATCAAGTGATTGTGGTGCTACTGGTATGGGCATGTGGTAACCACAATCCCTTCTGATACACCCAACACCAAATGCTTGACCCATTCTCTTAGTACCCAGGACCCAACACAGTATGAATGTCATGACCCCATGTAGAGGTAAAATGATAGAATTTCACAGACTCTCATCTAAATTATTATTTACATTTTGGCAACAAAAATGAATTTCAGTATAGACTTATTTAAGAATGTTGTTTCATCACTGGTTTGACAACAATCAGACTAGCAGTCTGCTGAGGTCTACTTCCCTCACTAAGTTCAAAGAGCTAAGTGTCCCGAAGATACTCATTAAAGCTATGGAAACTGTTTACTCAGAAGATATGTCCCCTACTTCGAGAAATAAATAATTGGCATTGTCATGTGTCTTCAGTGCTATCATATTTATATTTGTGCTTTATCCTCCCCCTATTTTTTTCCCCCCTTTCCCATCTCATTGCCAATGGCTCGAATCTCGTTATTGGCTTCCTTTTCAATACAGGGTCACAATAATGATTGGTTCAGCCACTATCCTTTAGGATCTCCTGAATGCCTGCCTGGCCCCGAGATTAATTTCTCTCCCTCATCTTAATTTTTACTCTTCGTTTCTCCATAAAGAGGGTAAATGTCAAGCATGCCTGACTCCTTCTAGTGACACATCCATTCCAGCAGATAATTACCATAAGGAAATTGATGCTTTAGTGTGCAGAGGGGAATTTAATTTACTCTGACATCCTGCAGTATAATGCATTCCAAAAGAAAGAGTTTCCAATTGACTTTTTAGATAAATTGGACTATTTAATGTGATTACCAGTCTTGAACGTCTTTGACTTATTAAGGTGTTGAAACCAATTAAGGCATACATGCTGTTCATGCTTCCAGATTTGAAAGTGTGAATACTGCTTAAAGATCCATGAAATAAGAAACGGGCTAAACCCATTGTTCATTAGTCTACTGGCTAGGTTGCATGATGCTGCTATGATGTAATCCGGGTAATGATATTAATTACAACATGTAGACGACAATGTTTGATGTACAGGATGATGTGGGTTTCCTGGTCATTCCATGAGAAGCTGACAATTCATATGCTTGGAATATATAATAATTTTTAAGTACTGGCATTGCACAAAAAGGCACCTGCAAAACTTGACAGTCTATGATTGTATGCCTTGGTCTTTTAACTGTTGCATGTTTTGTCCATGTGTCCTGATGTTGCCTCATGTGTCCTCAGCAACAGAACATGCTGTGTCACAGGGATAGGGTGGTATCTTTGGGGCTGGGAAGGCCATGCAACTCTGCTGCTAACGATTGGAGAAGACGTTTTGCTGAGTCACTGTTCTGCTCCAGTATTCCCTCAGCCTGGCCTCAGGAGTTGGCCTATAGAGGGGCCCCTCCAAGCTGCTGTGACACACTCATTACATATACACAGACTCAATTACAGGTACCATGTCTGACTACTGGGAAAACTGTTAAACGTAGAGGAATCCATGTTTCCATGAGGACACAACTGACCAAAGTGCTCTTGCCAAAAGTTCCTCTTTTACACAGAGACCAACTGCCTGTGAATGTTGTGCTTGTGTAAAGATAAGGGTTGCCTCCCAGACTAGGTGACTTAGCATCTCCACAGAGTATTGGGAGAAAAGTCTTGTCACTGCACTTACAGAAAAGATTCACTGTACCAGAAACTTCATTTAGGATGTAATGACAGTACATGAATGAGAAATGTGTCTATTATATAAATTAAACTGGAAATATAACTCATCATTTATTGACTATTTCCATAAATATGAATCCAGAAATGATATCAAAAGATAATTGGAAGCAAAATTGGATCTGTGCACTCAATACTGCAATACACCAATGTGTTAACAAGTTAAGATTTAGGTAGTTAAATATGCACTTGAATGAATTCCTACCAGAACAAAACTGGAAAGTATTCTTTTGGTGAGTTAATAGGCCCTCCAGTATGCTGGCTGCCTCTGTTTCTGGTATGTATGTGGTGGTGGTAGAGGGGGGTTGGAGTGGGAAGGGGCAGGGAGCAGGGGGAGTTTTCACAGAATTGTCTTAAATGAATATAGATGTTAGAGCAAAGACTGTTTTTTTCTGTCTGTATCCTCACTGCCTTCATATTATTCTGCAAGTCCTCAAGTTTTTTTTTTAAACATGACCATTCAAACTAACTGTGTAAACGATTATTCTGTCATATTGTCACATTGACCTTAAATTAACAGTTTATGGATGCTATATATATACATCATAATGGCCAAAACGTTTGTACACCTGACCATTACACCTATATCAGCTTATTGGACATTCCATTCCAAAACCATGGGCATTGATATGGAGTTGCCCCCCATGTGTGGCTGTAACAGCTGCCACAAGATTTTGAAGTGTGTCTGTGGGAATGTATGCCCATAAGCCACAACAGCATTAGGGATGTTGGGCACTGATGTTGGGTTATTAGATCTGGTTTGCAGATGGCGTTACAATTTATCCCAAATGTGTTTGATGGTAGTTAAGTCAGGGATCTGTCGAGGCACCAGTCAAGTTTTTCACACCAAACTCGACAAAACATTTTTGTTTGGACAATGGGGGATGTCTTTTCTTGGTTTTGGGCTAGAGTCCTTAGTTCTACTGGTAGAAATATTAAGGCTAAAGCATTAAAAGTAATTCTTGAGAACTGTGCTTCAAACTTTGCAACACAAAGTTTTTTTATGTTTCATCATGAGAACCCCACATCAATGTTCCATTGTCTAATTGAAAGCCTTTCCAGAAAGGTAAAAGCAGTTATCAAAAACAAAGTGAACCAACTCCATACTAATGATTTTGGAATGAGGGGTTCAACAAGCAGGTGTCAGTATACTGAACATTGTCCACATACAATTGGCCGTGGTGTATCTGTGTTCATATGCAACAACAGTAACAGTTAACAGTAAAGATAAGGGAATACAGGAATTTTCAAGGATTATGACATTTAACTGAGACCCGAAGACCAGGGTTTATACTTGTCTATCCTTCAGCTTAGCTGCTGAAAGAAAGTACAAACTGCAATCCAAGTTTGAATCACAAAATGATTTCCCCCCCCCCCCAAACACAAGTAGTGGAATGATATTTTAATTTTATACCGATGAATTGTGAACCGGTAATATCTTCATAGTGTGTGAAAGTGGGATTTATAATAGGTTACTATCAAAGATAATTATAAACATGTTATGTGTCAGTGTAATCAGAACTGGTCTAGCGTCCCAGAACAGGTGACAGAAGGGGAGCTGCCCATATGCAAGTGAGGAGTCCCCGTCCGTCCCTCTCAGAAAGAAATAAATAAACAATGAATGGTCCAGTCTCCCGCGCGCCTCATCCCATCTCATGCATGGCTGCCAGTAATGGTCTACTGGGTGTCAGCTTTTATTGGCACGATACAAAGCAAGTGCCAAGGGCTGGTGCCTCGACTCCCTGAGCAGAGTCGGCCTCTGGATAAAAGCAAGCAAAATGTCTCACTCGAGCACAGAGACATAGAAATGTTGGGCTGGAACGAGGAAGTACAGTGGAGAGGGGAGGGACCGAGGGCAGAGTTCCATGGTGCTGCCGCGGCGCTTCGAACTTCTGCACATGGAGCGGGGGAGAGTTGGAAGAACTTCATATTGCAAACTCAAGGAATAGCAGGTAGAGTGATTTCCACGCTGATAATGAAACAAAACTTATTTTAAATTGTTTATATGTGTATAGTACAACAAAAGGCCTTACTTTTGAGATAAAAACAGTAAGTATACCTTGATGGAAAACATTATCCAAATATCGGAGCAGGTGCGCGAGCGTCTCTAATATCCAGTAGGGCGGATGTAACGGACTTTGAGAAAAAAAAAGAAAAAAAGAAAAGTGTTCTGCGTGTACATTTTAATCCGTAGTGTGATCACTTAATAAAGTATGTAAAGATTAATATTAATTATAGCAAAATAATGGAATATTTTCCTATTTTTCCTTACTTTTTCTCCTTGGAAATGTGGGAATACGCAGCACAGCACTTGAAAATATCAATACATATTTTCCTTAATATTTGACTTGTGATTAAAAAATCTTATTGTCAAAAAAAGTAATGCTTATTTTGATTTATTTTAGTGCAGAATAGCTGGATAGGGTAGCTACTATCAGTTTCTGAATTCTTGTCTACCAGGCCACCTGTTGCAACTATTCGCATACAGAATATTTTCATTCAAAGTTATAGATTTTAGCCTTCTGAAGCTAACTAAACATTAAGCCGTAACCCTAACTAAACATTAAGCCGTTAAATTCAAACTTTCACTGAGAAAGATTTACGATTATTAAACATACGGCAGCACATCTTTTACAAAAACAGGAAATGACCTATATCGTTGATTGCAATTAGTGATTGTAACCAAAAGTTTCTTTGTAGAAAATAAAATACACTAGCTACTCTTTGATGCTTTCAATCCACTGTTCTAGTCATTGATTGGTTTGATCTGAACCCGTGTGTTGATACTGTAATAACTTTTCGGTGGGCAGGACTCACTATACTTTTGCTCCGTTGTGAAACTGAGATGAGTAGCAAACAATATTCCATGAAACAGCACCCATGAAAGCTCACTTTGAGAGAAAATAGGAGAAACGGATTTGTCTAAAGTAATTTTCCTTTTTATTGGTGCATGTTTACACTTTTTTGGGTTAACACATAGGCCTATGCAGACCTTTAGACGAAATGCTCGCGTTATTCATTGAAACAACAATGTGTTGCACAATATTACAACTACACAGGCTACAACTTAAAATTTGGCTGCGTCTCATAGTTTTCATGTCTCTCTAAAGTGTTGCCCATCAGAATAACTTTTAGTTTGGGTCACATCACTTAGTTTTGTTTAAATACAACTACAGTTGCACCTCCGGATAATGAATACACCACTTTGAATTACAGATTAAAATGAATATGAAGTTCAACCTTTACCTAGAACATTATGAGAATATTTTGATCAGCCCTGGCTTACTGTCTCAACAAGTTCGATTTTAGAGTATAACCTAAGTACTAAAGTGTTTTCGCTTGAATAACAAATTATTCTCGGGAAAAATATCAATGCACATAGCATGGCACAATAGCTTATCAAATATCTGTATTTAATCACATTACCTACATCACATAATGGACTGGTGTTTTTTGTCCATTGCAAAAAGGTACAGCAAATACATCTAGATGGAGGCATCAGCTTCCTTGTCAGTGATAACAGAAATAGGAGGGGGCAGAAGAAGACAGGCAGTTATTAAAATTATTGTGAATACCAGACTGGTGAAGTGTGTCAAATGCAAATGAGGCCCCTTAAGGAAAGTTAAGGCCCCTATAATTTCTACAGATATTCCCACAGTACTTTCACCTCTGTTAAAATATCTTCCTATTTGCATTTCATAAAAAATATCCGTTAAATGCATAGAGGTAGTATGGAAATCATTCAGTCATATTAATTAAAAACCTACAAGTGGGTCACTGATTGTTTTTTGTGATTTTAATTAATCTTAGTTATGACAACAGCATGTACAGCACAAGTACAGCAGGGTTTCATATTGTGGTTTTGTTAGATGGATTAAATAAGGTGTTGGCTTAGGATATGCCTTACAACAGAGAGATATATATAATTGGTTTTAGGAGGAAGGAACAACCATGACTCAGATGAATAATCTACAAATATTAGGTAAAAGGGAATTTTGCAAGTATTTTTAACATATGTAGATGGATCAAACTTAAACCTTTAAATAACACATTCCCAACATACTTTCAAAACTCTCCATCTGTACTTCTAGCAAAAATAGGTAACAGCAAAAACATATTTTAAACACATATATTCTTTAAAATATATCAATTTAAAAGTATCAACATGCTGTCTAAAGCCAATATGCTCTGCTTTAGTAACTTGTCATGTGTATAGGCTTCATTGGACTGGGCCCCTTTGAAGAAGTGGGATGTTCTATGTTGATACCCTCTTTTCAAGCTCAAACTTTTTTTAAGGGATCCACATTTAGGGATAGCCTTTTTATATATTAATTTGGTCATGAATACATATGCCAAATTCCTTCATATATCCAAAGTCTTCTTCTGTAGTCCTCTGCGTCTGACTGTTTAACGGTTTGCTCTGTTTCTGGTCTCCACCCTGCTCCTTCATGTAGGTTTGTAACCTGACTTGAACAGCCCCCTCACCCCCACCCCAATCCACCCCTCATACACACACACACACACACACACACACACACACACACACACACACACACACACACACACACACACACACACACACACACACACACACACACACACACACACACACACACACTTATACCCTTGAGTTGGGACTAAGAGTGTTATACCACAACCCTCTTCCTGTCTCTTCTTGAACAGAGAGCAAACTCAGACCCACGGCCAAGACTCTTCCTGCCCTAAACAAGCGTACTCAGACCTTTTACTATAGAAGCTAACATCAGCAATGTCACAATAACCAAAAACCTTGTCTCTAAAAAGCATCTACATTCAATAAAATTTTACTTGTGTTAAGATGACATTTTAAACAACATTTTGTTAAGCTTTAATGTACAATAAAAGCTAAACAACATATTGAAACAATACAATAAAAGCTACCAAACAGTAAAGACATCTTATGTTTTATGTAACGCCTTAAACATTTAATTGTAGTCCAGTCATCTATGACAAAAACTGAAAATGCTGTATTTGGATTTAAATAATCTACTTCCTGAAAGTTGCTGTGCACCTTTCTCTCCACATGCCTACACAACTGGGTTGTGGTTGAATATAGGAATTAATGTTTTGCTTCTGCCACAGCCCCCTACAAAGACAGTCGCTATTTCCCCTCACGCCATCTGCCTAGAAAAAAGGGCACATGAGAATACCACCCCCTCCTGACCTCCCAACTCCAGATGCTTAAGAATGGTGGTACAGCACAGAGTCCCCTCCTTCAACACAGTGGCACGCAACGCCCTCTGTGCCTTACAAATCATCTGCACCAGTGACCTTTGCCCCTTCTTCCCCTACCACTTGGGCCCTGGGTGTCTGTGGCTGTCAAACATCTGACTTAAGTCTCTGGTCCGTACAACATCGTGCGTTGCGACAGAAGGGTCTGGTTGCTTCCCACTATTTGTTCCAAATGTGTGGAGCCATCTGTCAGTAAAACAGGAAGGCCTAGGTTCCCCTTCTCCCTCGGGCTCGTTTCGCTATTTTAGGGAGCTTCACTTCTCCCTGTGTGGCTGGCTGGGCTGGGCAGGGGCTCCACCAAGGGCTTCTTGAAGTGGTGGAGCTGGGGCTGAGGCTGTTGGGCCCATCTGCTGCAGGCTTGAGGGCCATCCATTATTAATGGGGCCACGCGCACTGGTGACTCCTCAGATATGCAGGCCTGGCCAGGATGTGCTCCTCACTAAATTGCCTCGTACAGAAAAAAAAGAAGTAACTTTGCCGGCCCTTCAGCCTGCTCTTTCTCTCTTTCTGTTCCTGTCCAACCTCACTCTGTTTCTTTGTCTTGCCCCTCTCACACACTCCCTGTCATGGTCCCCTCCCTTTTCTATCTCTCTCTATCTTCCTCTCACCCCCCACCCCCATCTCACCCTTCTTGCACACTCATTGACTTGCTTCCCTTCCCTCTCTATATTCCTCTCACTGCCACACCATCTCTCTCCTCCCTCTCTCTCTCTCTCTCTCCCTCCCTCTCTCTCTTTGTTTCTGATTGGGAGTCACACACGCCTGTGTTCGGGCCGCGGGCTCAGTGATGCATGCTCAGTAAATTAGAGTGAACACGGGCGCCGATCAGCTGGGCACAGCAAACACCCGCATCCTCAGTGACCTGGGGCCAGTTAATTTTCTGCTTAATTTTGCGGCAGTCAGTTTGCATTTTTGGATGATTACGTGGCAGGAAATTAACAATAAATAACAAATGTGGTCTGAACGCTCATTCCCAGCAACCCCAAACCGCCCGCCTTCCCACACACCCCCACACCTTTACGCCCAGCCACTCTTCTACCCAAGCCTCTCTGTCAAGACTCGTAATGAAAATGTCTGTAATTCTTTGTAATGTAATGTGGAAGATAGTGGTGTGTCTGCAGATGAGACAAGAGTGATCTTACTGGGGTGACAGAGTTGTTCAGAGAAAAGGGAACCCCTTTAGTTGGCTTTTTCTGAGAAACAGTATTTTCTGTCTGTTTGTTGCTTAATCTGAAACACACTTACATGTTCCTCTCTCTCCTATTAGAGTACCTGCACCGAATGGAGACGGAGGAGGCCCACGAGATGTCCCAAATGCCAGGTACGCCACACTGAAACACGGAGACAACAGTCTAATGCACATTGGAACGGATGACTCACAAAGTGGATCAAGTTTGTTTTTGAAGTTGAGGAATTGTTCCATTTTGTGGTGAGTGATTAATTGTACTTGATGGGCCTCCTCCCAGGCAGGGACAGCCCCCCTCCCAATGAGGTATCTGAGGATGGGGAGGAGGCCATGCTTGTTCCAGAGGACCTGTCTGCCAGCTCCGCCCACCAACAGAACAACAGGGACAAGGGGTTGCAAGGTGAGTGACAGCTGCTCTCTGTAGGTTTGAGCCTCTCACAGTCACACCATACTCCCACAGCTAGACTGCCCTGTGCACCTCTATTTCCTAAAGTCAATACCTGTATTTTTATCAGCATAACCTTATAAAAGGTTGTTCTCAAACAGTAATAATATGTACAACAGCAATACAAAAATTTAATGAAAACGAAAACAATAATAATAAAAAAACAAATTTTTGCTTTCCTTTATTTTAACTTATTTGCCCCTTCTGAATAACGTATATGTTCCTATCAAACAGGAGATATTCAGTGGCACAAATCCCTTGGTGGTACTGATGGAAAAATATTAATTTAGGTCATTGGCATTAAAATAGAAAGTCCCTCTCATCCATGTTCTGTTAATTATATACTTAAACTTAAGGAATGACTAATGAGTCTTTGATAAGATGATGTAGTAAAACCTTAAACCAGGGAATACCATTGATATTATGAGGATTAAGTAAATACATCAATATAACAGCTCTCCTGACATGATGATGAAGGAAATCTGTTTATCTGACAAATGAAGCTGGAATATTCTTCCAGTGTTCACATGTGGGCAGTCACTGCAATCTTGTCATGAAGAAGCTTCACTTAGTGAGAAGCAACAGGAAACAGAAAAACGATGTGCAAGAGTTTCCTAAGAACAACTTGCCATTAGGCAGTTTCAACACTCCTGGAGATAAAGTCTTCAGGAGCAGAGCCAAACTCGGAGATCATTACAGACACACACACTCACACACCACCGCACAGGCGATGCACCTGCACACACTCCCTCACTGCCGCTTTCACTCTTCAACTGTTGCACTTTTAGCACACACAGTCATCTCCACCCCTCACCAATGCTCTTTACATGAAGTATTATTCAGCTGTCTCTGTAACATCATTCTCACCTGTTCCTTCAAGCTCACTGTGAAACATAATTCTAAACTCTAGAGACTAGACTTTGACTTTAGAAATCCAGAGGACCTGGTATAGTCCTTTTTATGGCATAATGACTCCCTGCTGTTTAGTCTCCATAACATTTGCTGAATTGTTTTGACATGAAAGCAAGTTTTCTTTCGAAAGACTTACATGTAAATCCTGATCAATATGACACTTACTTGACTTTATTCAGTCCATCTGGGTGAGAAAAGAACAGACATGGAAGCAGATATAGGCAGTTGTGGTTCAGCCAGTCAGTCCTTGTTTTCTCCTTATGACTCTTCTTTAAACCTGTGATGAGTCAGTGACATTATCAAAGCTAAAAACTAAAATGCAAGTGACGCAAATATTTATCAAGATTTCCTGGGAACAATGACCAAAACTTGGTAATCTGTGTGAACCAAATATGATTGATTTGAGTGTCCTTACAACTTCCAAGTTAATTTAACAATTGTATTTATCAGATGGTTATGAGCATGCAGGGAGAAGTAACAAGTGAGGGGTCATGACAGCTAAGTAGGCAACCCTGTGTGTGTGCAGAAGCTTGTGCAAGAATATATGTCAATAATTAGTTTAAGATATAGACTATGTATGTTTTGTATTACTACTGGAATGCTCTTTTTGTATGTGAGAAAGCAAGTGTGAGAAGGGTAATGGAGGGTATCGTTTTGTGCATGTGTTAGGGTGTGAATGTGTGCTGCTCTAGACTCCCTGCAGATCTAATCACCAGTGTGAGAGGAAGTGACTGTTATATATCGGCACTGCATCACTGGGGCTTTTATAAACCCCCGAATGCATCAGGGAGGTATAATTATCTCTCAGGATTCTGAACTACGTAGGCCTTGATGAGCTAAGGATGCTGAATGTGGGCCAGGGAGCCATAATGTGGAAGCTCAACACCCGAAAGCCAGGCCACTTTTTTCGTGGGTGAAAATGTGTATCTCTAAACAATCAAAGTCCAGTCAATGTATCAAATTCACGTTCCATATGTATAGGCATGAAAAGTAATGTATATTTTTGGTGATAACAGACATACTATTTATGTGTGTATGTAAGTAATGCATGGACTAACTAACTACAGTTAAAAAGAGTAAGGAAAAGTGCACTCAGTTTTTTTATGTTTGTCATCGACAATTTGTAGCATTGGGGTTGAGTGGTTTGACACATATGTGGTTCCCCAGCCTAGCTAGCACACTGAGGTATTTTTAAGGCAGTGAACACAGTAGCAAGTTTACAGGAACCTCCAACTTGCTCTTTTAACTTCCACAATACATACATTGTGTGAAGTTATTTCGCTAGTTTGTATCCTTTAGTTGATTATGGCATTTCCAAAGCTCACATTTCCAGGTGGTTTTAAGTTCAAATCAAATCAAATCAAATGTATTTGTATAGCCCTTTTTACACGCAAGCATGTCACAGAGGGCTTCACATATGCCCATAGAACTGCCCCTCAACCAACCTAAACCCTCATGGTCATACAGGTCAAGTTATGGTCATTCATTGTCTCATTAAGTCAATTTCTGACATTCATACATGTTCATCTTGTAATGCATTTTTATTGTTCTTTTATTGTTTGTCTTCCCTCTGCAATATGACACGCTTCCCAAAATGAGTAAATCAGGATGTGTGACTGTGTGACAAGCATGATAAGTAAAAGCTCTTCTTCCCATCCCTAATTTAGTCACAACTTCCCCATATCCCTGAGAAGCTGCCGCCTGGTATTCGTAGTTCCTCTGTATGGCTGGCAGGGGTCAATAGCACTGTCTACTGCAGCTATTAGCGTGTGGGTCAGAGAGGGGCTGAGAGGGACAAGTCCAGGGTCGGCATAGACCACTGAAGCTGCAGTTTCTCCCCAAAGAACCACTCTGACACACGGCTGTAAATACCTGGAGCCAATGCGCTATTATATGAAAATAAATAACTGCTCTGAGAAACAAGAACCAAGTTATGTATAGTATCTGTAGTTTCCTTTTTTCTGTTATCCTTCAGCTTCAGGCACTGTTTAATCGGGTAACATCTACAGCAGTCATGTTTTTCGAAAGATCCAGGATGATAATCCAGTTTTAATAGAAACATTATTTTAATCATGTCCAGCATCCCATATTTATCTAGTAAGACAATGTCAGTTGTATGTGACGTATTTAACTAGTGTGCAGTCTTTCTGTGGTCCACAGTGACCTCTTCATCCCATGTAACAAGAGGTCCAGTCCTGGCTTTTGTTTCCCACATACATGCACATGTCCATTGCACTCTTACTTGGTGAATCATGCATGATGGGAACATTGTTCCCTTGTTGTTTCAGAGAAAACAGGCTTCCCACAAAGAGGCTGTTTCAGTTACACTGTTTTACAAATCCTTGTCTATGCTTCCCTTTCTGTCACTTCTCCATAATTCTTAGTATTTCAGTTAGACAGGCTCTGTTTCAAATGCTTCCCCTTTTCCTTAGATTCCTATATTTCATTATTTCCACTTCTTCCTCTTAACTTGTACAAACAAAGTTAGAGACATGAGGAAATCAGGCTACCGCCATGGCGTGCAAACCTCAGGCCAGTAGTTGGGTTTGCAAGATAGGGAACACATAGTTCTTGCTTATGGATTGTCCTTTCATTATGGTGATAAGAATTAAATCTGCCCCCAGTATGATTTGATTGACTCTTAGGACAGTTCAGTTGACTTAAGTAGACACAGATACAACATTTTACATACAACAAATTGACTACAAATCAGTCATCCTTTCTTCATGTAACACTTGACAGACATCTTAGGGTATGATTATGTGCATCCGAAAGTTTCCTTGATCTTAAATTTCAGAAGAATGTTTTATTGTTGTTTGGGGGTTATTTATGTGTGTCTGTGAGCTTGTTTGTATTTCTCTGTGTGTGTTCGGGTGTGCATTTACCTTACTTTGTTGTTGGTTTACACCGCTGCTGTCCCTAGTTTCACATTGTTTCCTGTGTCTCTGTTTCCTGTTTATCTGGCTGTCATTTGTTTCACAGAAGTGTGATGATGAGAGATCTCATTGCTTATAGATAACGAAGGATCACTTGTATGGCATTGCTGTCATTGCTTAAAGCATTTGTTAGTACTTCACTACGATGATGTGCTTTACACCACTATGCAATTACAGTGTCACTATATACGTCATTTTAGTATGAACACATTCAATTGCATCTTTTGATAAGAACTGATACTATATACCAGTTCAAGTTGGGGGAAAGGGATATCTAATAAAGCTGATTTCCTTGTTCGTTAAACAATAGCGTAGACTTCGATGACAAAAAAATATACATATATAAGAGGAATCGACACATTCCCCAAATAAAACAACCATTTAAACAATTGTCCATAAGTTTCATAACATTAAGACATACTGTACAATCATGCACTTATATATCATAGTCAAGTACTGCTGTCCAGAAGCATGCTCGTATTCTAAACAGGCCCACTGCCCTCTTTTCCAGCCTATAATATTAAAGTTGAGGCTCGCAGTGACGAGGAGAATGGGCTCGCCTGTGAGATGAATGGCGAGGAGGAGGAGTGTGCGGAAGACTTGCGCGTACTCGATGCTTCGGGGGCCAAAGTGAACGGCTCGCACGCAGGCCATGACAGCAAGGCCTACTCCTCGGCCGGGGGTATCCGCCTGCCCAACGGGAAGCTCAAGTGCGATATCTGTGGGATAGTTTGCATTGGTCCCAATGTGCTGATGGTGCACAAGCGAAGCCACACTGGTAAGCCATCTGCGATACTTATACCCCTTCCTTTGCCCCCATGCTTACTGCTAGCCTTACAGGGAGTTGCTGTATGTGGGTGGAGTAGGAGTAGTAGCAGAAAGCGTTTTACTGGGGCTTCTGTCCTGTAGGAAGTGACAGCAAAGTTTTCTAGAACATTCTAAGAGTTGGTTTGGCTCTCTGCCTTTTTTTCCTTTCAACAATACATCTTACTGATTAAAGTCCTGTGTAAATTTGTCATTACTGATTATTTAGTTTTTATTTATTTATTACACGTGTTTTTGGTGATGGTCAATGATGACGCTAATCCCTCAGTTTTGGGGTTCGCAACGTTCCAGTCGCAACGTTTCAGTCAAGTTGAACTGAATTTGTAGGAATAAGTGGTTGATGGAGGCAGCACTGTAACTTACCATTACCTTTTTTGTTTTTTTTGGCTTAGAAAGATCAGTTGTATTAGCAGGTATCTTGAAATTATTTATTGGTTAGGTTTCACTTAAGTGATAGATGACACTATTTGTGTTGAGGAATGTATCCTCTGGCTTGGAATCCTGTTGAATAAGTTGTAGATTGGAAGTACAGTTGTATATACAAATAACATATATTCCCAATGAGTAATTGTTTTTACCTTTAACAAATGTGAAAAATATTTTGAGGATTAAATAATTATCTTTTTTGTTTTTTTTCAGGTTATCAGAAGCTATAGTGTTAGCTTCTGATACATTTGGCAGATCAATTTTTAAGACTAAAAAGTCTCTATATATTTCCATATTTTAAAGTTGAAACACAACATATTCACCAATTAAATGGAATCTTCAGAAAATTACAATTATCAGAGTACTTAAAGTTTTTTCTAATTTCAAAATTGATATTCTATTGTAATGGACCCAAACCAGTGGGGGGGAACACTTTTCAAAAAGGCACTTAACTGCCAAGCTTTAGAAACTAATGAAACCCAAAATGGAAGAAAGGAACACTAGACTCATGTAAATGCAAAAGAATATATAATAAAAGATATAATGAAGTGCCTCCTATTTAAATAGAAAATATTCAGTGGTGAGTCTTTGCTCCTGAAATGCATTTTTAATGAGTTTTCTTTTTTATATATTTTTGCTGCTTCACTGGTGACTCTTATTTTATGGGTGCCTTTGAAAAAAAAGGCATATTAAAACGTTCTCACAGAATGCCACAACACTCGGAGAGGCTGGATATTGGTTTATTCCAGAAGCGCTGATCAGGAAGACTGGCTCTCAACACAAAGTGTTTCCTTCGCTTTATTCAAATGAGGTTGAATTTGCATTGTGATGTGCGGCTCTTATTTTAGAGACGAAGAAGAGGAAAAAATGAGATTTTCAGATCAAATTGACCTAGGCAGTGGTGCATTACGGAGCTGGCAGCCTGAGTCTGAAAGGCTCTTGTTCGATCAGAGCGCCAGGCGGCTCACAGGGGCAGAGAGAGCACGAGGAAATGGAGTGTCACTCCGCTCAGCAACCCTCTCACACTGTTTGATTGGGCTCTGCCCCGAGTCCCCCCATCATTGAGGATGTCCTGGTGCTTGGGATTCGTGTAGTACAGTGACCCCACACTCACACGGCAGTGGTACAATAGGGGAGACGGGTGGTTGTTTAGATCGTGCCTCTGCACAGTAGGATTCAGACAATGGCCCTAAAACTCGCTGATTATTGTCAGGGGCTTCTCTGTCGAGCTGAGCTAAAATCTTGAGTGGTAAACAAACTCACAAACAATGTGATACTTTCAAAAATATATATTTTTTGTGTTCACATTGGATTCGTTACCACAGAATGATCGTCAAATGTAGTGACCAAATAATCCCATTCAAGAGATGTTTATGTCAACATTAATACCATTTGCTCACCTCAGACTCTATTAATACCTGCCAAATTTGAATTCAAATTGGCCAGATAGACTTTACGTTCAACATTTTGATGTAAGCACTCTTTGATGGTACTAACAGCATATTCTGTGTTCTTCCTTGTCTCTAGGCGAGCGACCATTCCAGTGCAACCAGTGTGGTGCTTCTTTCACCCAGAAAGGCAACCTGCTTCGCCACATCAAGCTGCACTCGGGGGAAAAGCCCTTCAAGTGTCACCTCTGCAGTTACGCCTGTCGCAGGAGGGATGCCCTAACAGGCCACCTTCGCACACACTCTGGTGAGTACTGGCACCATGGTAGGTTATGTTTGACATGTATGATTTATCCTTTAGATTTATTGCTGGATTTGATATAATCAAAATTTATAATTTACACCTGACTTATTGAACTCAGTTTTGAAACTGTCTATCTTGTCGCAGTTGGAAAACCCCATAAGTGTGCATACTGTGGGCGGAGCTACAAGCAGCGCAGCTCTCTAGAGGAGCACAAGGAGCGTTGTCACAACTACCTCCAGTGCATGGGGCTGCAGAACAGCATCTATACAGGTTAGTCAGAGACGCGCAGGACCCACACATACACCCACACTCCACTGATGACCTACTTTACCCTACACTCACTCTCCATGACAGCAACTTTAATGTATGAACTATGTTGCAATTGCTAATTCCCCTTCAGGTCAGATTTTATGGTATTCATTTGTGTTGTTCTAATTTCTATTTTATTAAGAATTTTACTATTTTTGAACTAAGTTTTTGGAAATTCATCTTAAAATAAGACTATAGCTAAATATCTAAAATATGAAAAAAACTAAACAAAAAAAAACACTAAATACACTGTGAGTTAATGAATCTTAAAGAGTTTAGTAGAAAGTGAAGCGTTTGTCTAGATATGTTTGTAAATACAGAGTTTGATCCTCCTGCTTTGCTTGTACTGTAATCATCAAAACTGTTGATGAGTGTTGCAATGCAAGGATGGGTTTTCTTTTCCACCTGTTCAAATGGGTTGTGCTGGTGGCATTTAAAAGCACTTTTCCAAATGACCTTGGCACATTCAATTAAAAAAAATTCAGTCATTCCTTATCTGCTCAATGAAAGAACATGACACATGAATTTGAACATTTTAGTGGGTCAGATTCTCTAATCTTTTGACTCTGAAATCTACCTCTCTGTCTTGCTTTCCAGTAGTAAAGGAAGAAAGCAACCAGAATGAGCAGAGGGAAGACTTAAGCCAGACGGGATCTGACAGAGCCTTGGTGCTAGACAGACTAGCTAATAATGTAGCCAAACGTAAGAGCACTATGCCACAGAAGTTTGTGGGTAAGGGCCAAAATTTGCTTTTTTTGTGTACAATCAATAGTCTTTATTTGAAAGTGTGAACAATCTTTGTGGACAAAAAAAAGTTGTATGTACATAAGTAGCATTACTTTTTTGCCACCTTGGCTCTGCAGAAGTACATCCTGTGTATTAAAATGGCATCATCTGATCATGCTCATGCTTTTAATGTGTCGAAATAATTGCTTAAACATGTTATTTTATGAAGAAAACAATTATTTTAGCTTGCTCCTGAAGAGCATGCCCCTAATTTCAATATTACCCTAAACAGGGAAAAAATAAAATACGTTTTCAAGTGTATCAAAAACAACAAAACATCACAGTAATACCATGAATTACTGGGGGAAAAACATAAAGTGAGGATTCTCATAAGTCAAAATAAGATGTTGTGTGGATGTGGATTTCAGGGCCTGTTGTGTCACATGCCAGTCTTGGTGTAATTTTCATCATGTCATCCTCTCTCTCTCTTCCTCTCAGGTGAGAAGCGTCTGTCGGACCTCTCCTTTGACGCGGGCGGTGGGGGGGAGCTGATGCAGCCGCATGTCATCGACCAGGCTATCAACAGCGCCATCAGCTATCTGGGAGCTGAGTCACTGCGGCCGCTGGTGCAGACTTCCCCGGCCTCCTCCTCTGACGTGGCCACGGGCCCCATGTTCCCCCTCCACAAGCCCCCCTCTGAGGGCCCAACAGCCAACCATGGCCTGTCAGCTAAAGACAGCGCCGCAGAGAACCTGCTGCTGTTGTCCAAGTCCAAGTCGGCCTCCAGTGAGAAGGATGGCTCTCCCAGCCCCAGCGGACAGGATTCCACCGACACAGAGAGCAACAACGAAGAGAGAGCCGGTGGGGGGGGCCCAGGGCTCATCTACTTGACCAACCACATCACCTCCGGGGGCCGCAATGGCGTCATGCCCCTGGTGAAAGAAGAGCAGCAGCGGCAGTACGAGGCCATACGGGCCAACATGGAGATGGTCTCTGAGTGTTTCAAGGTGGTGGGTGGGGATGGGGAACAGATAAGGGCGTACCGGTGTGAACACTGCCGTGTCCTCTTCCTGGACCACGTCATGTACACCATCCACATGGGCTGCCACGGCTTCCGAGATCCCTTTGAGTGCAACCTCTGTGGCCACCGCAGTCAGGACCGTTACGAGTTCTCCTCGCACATGACGCGAGGGGAGCATCGCTACTGAGATGGACACACACACACACATGCACACACACACAAGCGCACGCACACACGAACACAGATCATGGATAACCCTACTAAAACCACTCAGATACTCTTTGAATTGAGTGTTTTTTCAACAACAAATTGCATGATTGAGACAAAACTATGTTTCAGAGAAAACTAAGTTGAGAATCAACTTTTTAGTGGAGTAAAAGGGTATTAAGATTATTCTTCAGTGAATTCAAGAGAACCTACAAAATCTGTGTGCCTCAGCAGTAGGTATCATGTCACATACTGTATTGTTCATACATTAATTTACCTTTTGAAAACCTGTATAGAATGTATAAATGTCACAGTGTACCCAGGCAACTGAGTTATGTAATTGTGAATAAAAGAATAACATTGTCTCATCTTAAATTCATTTTTCAAGGAACTGCTTGAAATGCAAATTGTTATGAAATAATCATTTCTAAACCTTAAATGCAAGATGTTTGTAGGTTTACAATAAACATCACTGTTGGAGATTATATAGTACCCTTTTAGTTTGTTTATAACCTCTTGTTCTTTTGTATTACATTTTATACATTATTTATGCTGTGTAAATGCATGTCTCTTTTTGTAATTTATTGCAGTTGGTCCGGGTATCCTATATCGTAAAACATATATCATGTTTCAGCTCGTTAATGTATTCAGTGGACTTGAGTTTTAAATACCTACGTGGCCACTGTTCACTGAAAGATGTTTATTTTTGTCAGCAGTCTTTTACAACAGGTCTTTTTGAGGTGTTAACATTTTTTGTTTGACTCATTTATGCTTGCAAAATATCAATAAACGATATTTTACATATACAAAGTATACTGATTGCTTGTTCTTGAAAATGTGTAATGGTTGGCCAGCACAAATCTACACACATTGTGTACATTTGAAGATGTGAGGAGTTCCATCCTAACCTATATTAAAATATATACAGGAAAGCCTACAGAGTACTGGCATCTTAATTCATGATTACTCAAACAATGGTACAATTACAAATTAATTACAGTACATGTGGCTAGACATTGCCTGGACAAGGTTGTACTGTGTTCTACTGTGGCACCCTCAGAAGGTACAAGGTAACAATGGCTAGCGGACATTTCTAGAAACTACTGTAAAGCAATTTTAGATACTTTAATTTAGGATATTACTAGGTATATGGATGGGCAATTTATAAAAATATAGATATTCCTGGGACACTGATTCAGATTGGAATTCTGTGGGGCATCCCTCAAACCACACACAACCTGATGCAGTAGGCTATTAATATAGGTATGTAGTTTGTAGCCTCAGTTCACTTTCTGAAACTTTCAGAGATCATTAAGCTAAAATGTTATTCAAGGTGTTGTTTTTACCTGTCAAGGAAAAACTATGAGATTCTGAGTGATTGACATTCACAATCACGTGACAAAATAAACACTTTCTAAAACATACAGGTGGTTTGGATTACCTTGAATTATAATGAATATATGAATACTCAGTGGTTCTATATATACTGTACGTTTGAATGTCAAAAGATTGATGAGTGAGTAAATATGTATACAATGTCATGTCTACACAATAATAAAGGACAATTATTCAAAACCAAACTTCAGTCTAGCTATTAATAATAAGTACATAAGGCTATTAGGACTATTATTTAAATAGCACTCATTAAAAACAGGTCTGGATACAGAAACATATCCCATGAAACAAATATAAACCAAAGTTCCATTTCTTATACAGGCATAAGTGTGTTGGCGCACATATGCATACACACACTCACACACACAAAACACAAAAAGACAGTGTTAATGCATACAGATCAAGGGCTTGAATGCTTGTACACAGAGAAGGGGACCTAGTGGAGTTCGATCACCCAGAGGACCAGCGTGAGTGAGAGGTGCCAGGACTCTCGGAGCAAGCGAGTGGACAGCTAGTACACAGAGGAGTACAGGCAGCTGCGGCAGAGATGGGACAGCAGGGATCAGGCAGTGGAGCATGAGGCTGGGGCCAGGGCTCAAAGGACCAGGCCTGCCTGGAGAGAGACAGAGGCCGGCGGAGGAGCTCATCAGGGCTGTGCAGCGACGGTCTCGTCCAGATGGCGGCTGTGGCGTTCTGCAGAAACGGGATGCAGCTGTGGCCAGCGCCTAGCCCCCCCACGCTTCACTGGGACCTAATAGGGGAGGGAGGACATTTGCATGAGAGGGATAATCCGGCCAACAAACTCACACCCCGCCAGAATCCCAAATCTCACTTCCCCTTTCGGCCAGTTACTAAAATACTCCACCATTTAAGAATCAGAGAGTTCACCAATTCAAGAGGGAGGATCCTATTTGACCATGCCAGGTTATGTCCAGGGTCTCAGATCAAGGGAAAATGTCTTCCCATTTGTAACTATGATTTAATTTAAGAAAGAAGTGTCTGATGTGGTTGGACTACATATACTATGAACCTCTTTTGAACTGAGGGTAAAAAATCTACAATGTTCACTATATGGCCAATGGCATGAGGACACAGCTAAGTGTACAGACACCTGCTTGTTGAACCTCTCATTCCAAAATCATGAGCATTACTATAGAGTTGGTTTCCACTTTTCTGGGAAGGCTTTCCAATAGACGTTGGAACATGGATGCAGGATTAGCTTCCATTCTACCTCAAGAGCATTAGGGAGGTTGGGCACTGATTATTGGACTTGGCTTGCAGATGGCGTTAGATTTGATCCCAAATGTGTCTGCTGGCGTTTAGGTCAGGGATCTTTGCAGGGTGGTCAAGTTTTCACCAAACTCAATAAATAATTTCAACAACTTAAATCTTATAGTTACATAAGATAATTTGTCCCACACATACATGGCAAAGAGAGCTTGTTTACTGTGTGCTTGACGGTCATCTTATATTGTCTTGGCTAAGGATAATTGCCTCTGTGCATTAGTAATACCACAGCTTCATGTAAAGCTCAGGCTTTTAACATTTATCACTCTTTGTCTGGGAAGAGGAGGTGTTAAATATGTGTTAGGTGGACATATTCTCCACTGTGGAAGAATCTGGACCTGCATCCAATCCCAGTACCAGAGGAATGCTATGCATCTGTCCAGGTCCACCTGGGAGGAGTCCTGCTGTTCTGAGAAGCTTCCACCAGCCATGGGGGATATGCTCACTACTTGCATTGCTGGCGTCTTCAACAAAGTTTCAATACTGTGGCCAACCACAGAACTCTGAAATATTAATTAGCATCTTGACAAAAAGATGAAAAATAAATGAAACCCTTTTTTCATGGTCTTCCAGTTCCTCAAAGATTGTTTCATAAAAATTACATGACAATTTCATTTCATGTGTGCACAATCTATAATCGTCTGCCTCTAACCCACTAGCAGTGTATGACCAGAGGCGTTCAACATAAAAGGAGATCAACTACATTAAAACTCCCTGTTGAAAACTCCTCATTCATCTAAGGACCAAGACTTGGCTGTCAGAGATCAAAGTTTCTGCCGTACAGTTATACACAAAACCTGCTTAAATTTGTAGCTACTGTATCAATAAAAACCTACAAGAGTATACTCAAAAGCACTCTTCTTTATCATTTTCCTGTTGTTGCGTGACAGGAAAAGAGACTTTGCAAGAGCAAATCTGTGGGCAACAAGGATATACTCCATGTTGCCCAACTTCCCCTGCCATGCTGCAAAACAGAACCCTGGCAAAAAACTGGAATAGTTGGAGTCTGTTTCAGTAAGCATTTCATGAATACCAATGACAAGAAGACGTTGACATACTTGTATAAGCATGACAAACATGCTGATACACTATACAACTGACTGCAACTACTGTCTTTGCAGAGGATAGATTGGAGTGAAAAGGGAACAGGTTGTATTACTCCATAGCCCACCCATCCCTAACTAAAACTTTGCCACATTTCCGTAGCTTTACAACACATAAACACCACATACTGTGCATTCTTAAGTAACTTTATTAGGAACATATTACAAAATCTTCAAATAGAATATTCCCATGACAATGCCCTTGGTCATAATGTACTGTTGGTAACATGTAAAATCTACACAGAAAGGTAGATGCTAACACATTTAAAGATATTCCAAAAGTACGATAACGTTTTTTGTTTGTGTACAGATTTTATTGATGAAAATGATTATTTTACATTCTGGAATACATATTCAAGACATAAGTCCAATTAAATATAAGTAAGGAGTAGAAGGGACCACTAAATATTTACAACAGTCCATGTTGCAGCCCTGATTAACGTCCACATCCAAAAGTCTTGTTCCAGTCCTGGTACAGCTCCAGGTCTTTGGGTGAGACACTGGGCCTCACCGTCCTCAGAGCCTCTTGGAAGTCACTGTGCAGGATGGGCCGCACCTGGTCAGCTGTGATGGTGGCCATGTCACATAACTGGATGCTCCGTATGGGCCCCAATGCTGCCTCTCGGCACAGCTGGGTCATATCTGCCCCAGAGAAGCCCTCTGTTCCTGTAACAACACTCTCCAAATCCTCCTCTCCTATCTGGCTCTTCTCTTGAGCCATGAGGTTGGTCACTATCTGTCGTCGTGCAGCAGCCTCTGGGAGGGGGATGTACAGGCGTTTTGAAAGGCGTCTACGGGCAGCCTCGTCAATCTCCTGAGGGCGGTTGGTGGCCCCCACCACCAGGATACGGTCTTCAGCAGAGGTAGCTGCTCCATCCAGCTGAACCAAAAACTCTGTTTTTATACGTCTGGATGAGTCATGCTCCCCATCCGTCCTCTGAGACAGCAGGGAGTCGATCTCATCGATGAAGATGACTGCTGGCTGGTGACAGCGGGCAATGGTAAACAGTGCTCTTACCATTTTTTCTCCTTCGCCCACCCACTTTGACGTGAGCGATGAAGCACTAATGCTAAAGAAGGTGGCTCCCGACTGGCAAGCAATACATTTCCCAATGAGAGTTTTACCTGTTCCTGGTGGCCCAAACAGGAGAATGCCTTTGGGGGGGCCACGGAGCCCAGTGAAGATGTCAGGTCGCAGCATAGGCCACACCACTATCTCCTTAATGGTGGCTTTCGCAAACTCCAGGCCTGCTATGTCATCCCAGGCCACAGGCGGTCCGTGGTCCATGATTTCACTCATGATAAGCTCAATGATCTTGGGCTCAAAGTTTTTAAGACGCTCATCAGTAACCTGACTCTCTTGAGCCGTGTTGTTGCTGGGTCCACCCTCATCCTCGTCCTGCTTTGGCATAGGGGACACAAACTTGGAGAAGGTCCCCCGTGGCCTGTTGGCTCCCAGGGATTTCTTCATGGCAGCTGCCATCCCTGGCAGCTGAGCTCTCTGGGTCTGGTAAGAATGTTTTTTCTGCTGGTCAACAATGAACTTCTCCCTTGCCGTTTTAAAGTTAGTACCACTCCGTGAGTCTGGGGCTGCATGGACGCCAGATGCCCCCCTCCCAGAGTCCCTGCCCCCATCCCCACCTGAGCTGTAGAAGTTCTTCCTCTTAGAGGAGTTAGAGGTGGGGAAGAAGGCAGACTGGTGACTGTGCGAGCCTGCTGTGGGACCTGGGGTTGCTTGTACGGAAACTGGGGTGTTCTGGCCAAATAGAGACTGAGCTTGTGGTGGTGGACAAGCAGAGGCATTGGCATTACTCAAGATTCTGTCAAAGCCACTTGGTCTGTCTGCAGCACCACCCAGTGGATGGCTACAAATGCTGCTGCCCTCAGCCATGGGCAATGGGGATCCTGTGGACTTGAATAGTAGGGGCAAAGTCTCGGTAGAGGGTAGAGACTGGGAGCTGCATCCGCTGTCTTGTCCTACAGATATGTTAACATCTGCTGGCACCACAAGGGACTTTCCACTGTCTGTCCCAGATTGAATCATCTTCTGCACGCACGGCAGCTCCAGCACACTAGCCTTGGTAAGGGATGATTCCCATTTGTCGCTGTGGTTCCTCTGACTGCGAGCCAGGTGCAGAGCACTCTCTGCATAGTTGTTGAGACCTGTGTGAGGGTCGTCAGAGTCCAGCACTGCGGCATAGCGCTCGGAGTAGGTCCTGAACAGGCTGTCCGCGCCTGCCTCAGAGAGCTGGGAGCTCGCCCATGCATATTGAATGGCGAGGATATGTGCCCGATAGGAGTCTGCCGTCTGCTCAGGTGTGCAGGTGCCAGATGAAATGTCAAAGGACCTCCTCTGCCACTCGCCCAGGTGTGGACCACTCATGCCTGGCGTACTCAAACCTGCATAAGGAGTGGGGACAGGAGACATTAACAATGCATAACCAAAGAAGCATCCAGGCAAACAATAAACTCCTGTAAGAATACGTTGCAAGTGTGGTCAACATTTCATCAGTCCATGAAAACTTGAACAAGTCACACTGTCTTTCTGAATACTTTTGTCAGTAACAGACTGTAGTATAGCCAGCTAGCTACTAATCTGCGACACTGCTGTTTTCATCATGAACTGAACAAGCAACTAGCTGGCAAACTGGTTTCACACCGTAGGCTATACAGAAGTAACTAACCTAGCTAGCTAGATTAGCATACCATAGTGTGCCAACTTCTACAAGATCCTGCAACTTGGTACTGTAGCTAGTTATGCCTTTGCCTCGACAGTTAGTCTAGCTAGTTGACGTACAACGTAAAGTACTTACAACATATATGAAGTATTTTAGGAGAAGGAAAACGTTGTTCTACCGAAGAGCCAGGCTGTCATTAAGCCTACTAAATTTGCCGCCAGCTTAATCTTAAAGGTGCACTCAACAATTTTGGGATCTTATTGTACACCCAATTCAATTTTCATGTCAAAGCATAACTGGATTAACTGCAACTATCGTATGCATCAATTTGTTTATTTATTCATACTATAAGACATAACTTAGCAATACAAATACAACGACCACAGCACAGAAACGTTTTTAAATCCAAAATGACTTGACTACGTCATCTAGCGGTCGAAGTAATGAAATGAGAAAATAGCAGTCCTCTAAAACTGACGCTAGGCTTTATGGGATATGCAGTATCAAATATGTGTGTTAATCTTATTAAATATATATTTACGATACGACCATTGTGATGAACGTTTGATATTGAATACAAATTTATGAAAAATACCAAAGGGAAACTTTTACAAAAGAAAGTCTTATTATAAGCGTTATCCAGAGGAACTATGGTAGACAATAAAAACTACAGTTACCATAATCCTGTGAAGTTCCTGTTTATCCTGACGATCGAGGATGACAGCTGCGGAGAATAAAGAAAGGAACGGGGGTGAGCCTGTGATGGAAGACAGTCACATTTAAGTAGATTTATTATGTACAAATTACCAAACCAAATGACTATCTGTGAAAGCAGATTATCAGAAAGCAGTTGATTTGTTTTGCGTAGGCGGTTACCGTCCCGACACTGTGGCACACAGTCTTCGCTGTCTGAGCTGTGTCTGTGTGGAGTCAGAGGTTCTCAAATCGAGGGACAACCCAGAAGACCAGGCACACCCTAATCTTGGGACCCATGAGTGAAAATGTCTGTCATGTAATATTAAGTATTTACAATGACTCTTTAGGCTTTCTGGCATTCACTTGGCTGTTCCACGACTTCCAGTTATACGACACGTTTTCAGTATTTTCCAGCTAAACTGGATATGACTGAATCATCATGCCACACAGACTTCTGCGGAGATAACCCTCGCCAGGCTGTAGTGTTGGATAGTAGGGCTAGCGACCCACGTAGCTTGCTTCCAATTATTTAGAAGTGGGTGATTATCGAAATTATTTTCGTCGTTTATCTGACAGAACATTATAGTTCATAATGAATTCTCCAATGTATACATTTGTCGCTCGTGATGACAACAGTAGCGTTTACGCAGAAGTTTCCAAGATTCTCGTCTCAACTGGACAATGGAAGAGGCTGAAAAGGGACAATCCCAGATTCAACTTGATGTTGGGCGAAAGGAACAGACTGCCGTTTGGACGTCTTGGTAAAACAATTCATTTTGAATTATGTCAGTATGATGATATAGAGACAAAATTCAGTGTGCCTTGTCTTATGTCACGTTTTAAATAAGTTAGACTACCTTCAGTGGCTGGAACTTTCTCCTAGGCATTGGCATGCCCATTTTCGAAGCATTCTTCCCATCCCAGACTCATCCGCATTGTCTATTCTGGAAGCAAACGTACTGCATCCTTGATCACTGACCTTTTATTGGATCTAGGCCTAGCCCTAGACCTTGCTCTGTCAAGCCTACAGTATTGCATTTACATATTTGTCAAGTCATGTGCACTGTAAACTGTTCATTTTAATATTTTTGCTTTTCTTCTTTTATCTTATCTTCATTTAATTTAATTGTTCTTCTCCCCAGGCCATGAACCCGGGCTGATGCAACTGGTGAATTATTACAGGGGAGCTGACAAGCTGTGCCGCAAGGCATCATTAGTCAAGTAGGCTTTTCTGTATTTTCATAGAATCAAATTGGCTAAGGATTGTTTTTTTGTGAAAAGTATCACGCTGTCACTGTAAAATAGTCAATAGTTTGGTGTTAGATGATTGGTGCTTGTTCTCGACATCACAGATTAATTAAGACCAGTCCAGAATTAAGAGACTCATGCAACTGGTTCCCTGAGTCCTACATCATCTATCCAACCAACCTCAACACTCCTGTTGCTCCTGCTACTAATGGGATTAGCCACATGAAAAGCAACCCAAAGACGGATGAACGTGAGGTCTTCTTGGCCTCCTATCACTCAAAAAAAGAAAGCGGAGACGGAACAGTGTGGATTGCCAAGTCATCTGCTGGTGCAAAAGGTAAGCTACAATGCTACTTTAATACATCTTTCATGTTTAAGTGTCTGATTAATTTTTAATGCAATTGAGGGAAGCATAAGAGAGGGAGATATTGTGTCTGAGACTAAATGTAAAATGTGCTTCTGAAAAATGGTTAATGGTTGTATTGCTTGTGTTATTTTAGGTGCTGGAATTTTGATATCACATGATGCAAATCAGTTGCTGGAATACATTGATAATCAGGGTCAGGTTCACGTCATTCAGAAATATCTAGAGAGGCCACTACTTCTTGAGCCCGGCCATCGCAAGTTTGACATCAGGTAAGGTATTCTTGTTATTTTTTATGAAGCTAATACTGCAGGATAGTAAAGTTTCTGATACATTACATTTGATGTTGTTAGGAGCTGGGTGCTCGTAGACCATCAGTACAACATCTACCTTTACCGAGAGGGTGTGCTGCGGACTTCCTCTGAGCCCTACAATAGCTCCAACCTCCAGGACATGACCAGCCACCTGACCAATCACTGCATACAGAAGGAGCACTCGCATAACTACGGCCGCTACGAGGAAGGAAACGAAATGTTCTTCGACGAGTTCAGGCAGTACCTGCTCTCCACTCACAGTGTTGCCCTGGAGACTTCCATCTTACCTCAGATCAAGCAAATCATAAAGTATGTTTTTCTCCTAGCCTACTTCCATTTTCATCTACACCACAGCTGGAACAAGGCTACGAGGGGCTTATCAAATGTTCAGTCCTGTGTCCTTTGCATGTCCTTTTTTTATTCTTGAACTGTACTTCTGCTTGATTGTGATTTACTTGTATTGTACCTCCGATCCTGTCTCCAACATCAGGAGCTGTCTGTCATGTATTGAACCAGCAATCAGCACCAAGCACCTGTCCTATCAGAGCTTCCAGCTCTTTGGCTTCGACTTCATGGTGGACGAGAGCTTCAAGGTGTGGCTGATCGAGATCAACGGGGCTCCCGCCTGCGCACAGTCAGTACCACTCCTTTCTGGCCTCCTTTCTTTCCTTTATCCTATCCTGCAGGCACAATTATTTCAATTTCATCACAGCGTTAGAAAAGCTAGCTTTGATGTTAACAATCCACCAGTGATCTCAAATGAACCCCGAGTCCTGGATCATACTCTCCTCAGACCTTCATTGTTTGTTCATTCTTGTTTGTTTCCCACTGAGAGTTCACCCCTTAGATTTATTGTGAAAATATTGCCAGTGTTCTCTATGGCTCTTCTATTTTATATAAAAATGTTTTTTAGCTTTGACTGTCTGGGGAACCTAAATTATAATAGAAGTGTAAAGTTTCCTTTTGAATTGATTTTGCATGCTGGATAATATATCATTTGGATTTCTATTGCTGTCTTTTGACCGTGTTTGATATAGCTGCTCTTCTTAACAGCCATGACAACACTGTTATTGCTTCTTCCTTTAGGAAACTCTATCCAGAGCTTTGCCAGGGTATTGTGGATGTAGCAATATCCAGTGTCTTCACCCTGAACAGTGACTCCTCCTCCTCCTCCTCAGCCTCTTCTTCCCCCTACTCGTCCTCCCCTTCCTTCTCAACAATCACAACATCCTCTTGTTCTTCTCCGAAATTGAGAGGGCCCCTCCATGTGGGCCCTTTCACTCGACTGTAAGCACACAAAATCCTCGTTCTCTTCTACAAATAGCCTCATTCTCTACCCTCTATCCCATGCAAACTCCCATGCTCTCCTTGAAAGGTCCCATGGGCTTGGGAATCTGGACAGCTTTTGGTAAATCTTGATTTGTTCTTCCGTATTCTCTTCTCCCCAACTCCTTGGCCACGCAGAATACACGTTCATGGAGATTTGCTGATTTTGAGGCGATTGATGAGTGATAAGTTAGAAGATTCCAGAGTGAGACGAGGAGTCTTTCCATCCCATAATGCTGCCACTGGGTCTCCCTGGGTCTGATGGAGAGAGAGGCTCAGATTTGTATCCAATTCTGAGACTGTAGTGCCTTACATCTCTATCTCCTTAAAAGATGCAAAATGTTGATCGCTTGCCTCTGCTATTGTGTGTGTTATGTGTGCTGTCGGGAAGCCAAGTGCATATCAATGTGTGGTCTGGTCCGGAGTATGTATGGTATGTAAATCTATTGGTTTTACCCACAAATGTTAGCACTGCAATAAACATTCCGCTCCCCCTGTATGTGATACCATACCAGACATTATAAAATGGCAAACCTCATATCATAGGGTGACGTGTCAGAGAGAGGTGTAGGTATTCTACTATAGGTATTGTTTCTAAGCAGTACGTTTATTGGATTTTAGTTTTACTGCTTGTTCTTTACGAAGTGGGCATGTAACTTAGATCTTACATAAAATTATATACATTTCATTTATGTCTGTGTTTGTTCTTTTTCGTATGAAGTTCCCAGTTAAGTCCTCAGGTTTCTTTCCAATTAGAAGAGACGGCATGTTGTGAAAGCATGAAGTAGTAGACTGTGCTGATCTATTTCAATTAGGACTGCTTACCCCTTTGGCCTCGCGTACTGAAAGCTCTTTGCTAATAAAGAGCTGCCTAGAGGCAGCTTGTTGTTTTCTTGTGAATCGTTCTAAGAGATCCATTTAACGCTTATTTAATAACTGCATATGTGTTTGTTTTAACTTAGATTGGTGTAATTCTGCAGACTTATCGTGTATGGATTAGCTTTGCAGTACTGTTCATGTGCTTTTAATAATGATAGTGACCTGTAAAAAGTTAGTATTTTTGGGGTAGAGACCATAAATGGAGAATACTGCAAATCTAACCCCAAAACCTGTATGTCAAAGCAATTATGTTTTTTTGTGTTAATTTATTGAAAGCCTGTTCAGTTACTCACCTGCATGCTTGGTTATATACAGTGTATAATTTTGCTTGTTAGTCCTGTATGTTTAAGTTGCACTGTGGAACACTGTACCATCTGACCACATAGTCTGTACATGGCCTTAATAGCATTGTAACAGTTTTAAATCCCATGAGTTTGTTTTCAGTTTGTTTTCATTTAGGTTTATCCCTTTTCCACCAACCTTTCGTCTGTCCCAGTATAATGCAATTTGAGTCTGTGCTTCATTATGTTTTTAGGGACACTGTTGGCACATATCCAATTGTCTTTTCTTTTTTTTTTACACTTTGAGAATGAAGGACAAGCAAGTGTGACTGACGGCATTTATTTAATATGCATGATCAGGGAACACAATTGCTTGAAATGCATAATTGTGATTGAATGTTTGGGTAGATTATGTACGGAACATACATGTCTCTAGATATTTTGCTAATCAATAAAAAGAACATGTTTCTACTCAGCACATTATTGGGAATGTATGTCCAAAAGAAATTCTCAGCATTATTATCAAATTTACAATTCTTGCCATCAAAGGGAAGAGGTGCCTTAGCAGGACTTGAGTCTTTAATATGTTTTAAAGAAGAATTTGACCTCTTGCATAAAGATGCACCTTCTATTTGTTTGATTGTTTGGAAAGAAGTGAATTTGACTGTTGTTAAACCATGTGGCTGTTAATTGTTTTTCAAGTCCTTCATGATGTACCTTTTATCTTCATACAATGTTTATTTACTGCTTGACTGGACAGTGGTGACTTGGTATATTCTGTAATCCAATTATTTACCAAAGAAAACAACTGATTGTGAATAACACACTGTTTTCTTGTCCCATTTGTGTTCTTTTCAGTATTAAAAACATTAAAGGTCAAAAACCTCTAGTGAATCTACCGAAAGGCAGAGGAATGCTATGTTGTGGTTTCCTAATGTTTTATCAAACTCTTGCACGAAAACCTGATTGTCTGTTTATTCATGTAGAATAAAACATATCTAATGTGGTTGATCTTATGTTTCTTTTCATATTAAAGACAGAGAAAGTGACTTATTTCCGTAATAATTTTAGCAAAGTAACAAAATAGACGCATAATTCGAAAACAGACTTCAAACAATCTATAAATTTAAATTAAATCCTACTGATTGATGTTCTGACATGGACGGCAATTTATATATCCCCTCTGCTCTTGTACGAGGTGCGGCCCCTTTAAATGCCTAGTAGTGTTCTTTTTTAACTTCCTGTCAGTTCACTTCCTAAGTCACTACTCCCATGTGATAAACAAGAGTGAGCATGGACTACACAACGAAGTGGAGTAGTTTACCGACCGCGCCAAGTCTCAAGAATTTGACAGAGCCAGGTTTTGGTCAACCAAAGACGCAACAACATGCTGCCGTTCAAGATCTAACCAAAGCCCACATCGAGTCGTTTGACCAGGCAGTCACGGATGGATTGTGTCGCGCTGTGCAGGTTGGTGGTGCTAGCTAGCTACTGTAGCTCTCACGTGGGTGCAGTGCTGTCTAAGCAGCCAATGAATAGTTGATTAAACTGGCAGTTCTGCTAGATATATGAGCTGACATAAACACATGACACGTCTCTTTCTTAGGCTATTCCTCCACTGGAGTTTACGTATAAAAATGACAGGATCAGTCTTGCATTTATTGAGGCCACTATCTACAAGCCAGCGGTTGCCAAAGGGAGCATCTGCAGAGACCTGAACGTGTTCCCAGCAGAATGCAGGGGGAGACGGAGTTCCTACAGGGGGAAACTGGTGGTAAGCGTGACCTGTGCATCCGTGTTTTTGAAGTGTTCTCTAATTGTCAATGTAAGGCAGGGGTTCCAACTCTGTTCCTGGAGAGCTACCTGCCAGTTGGTTTTGTCTCCACACACATATTTGTTTGTGCTATGTTTACAGGCAGATGTCAGCTGGTCTGTCAATGGGATTCCTAAAGGTATTATAAAACAGTCTCTGGGCCAAGTGCCCATAATGGTGAAGTCCAAGCTGTGTAACCTACATGGGCTGTCCCCCAAAGAGCTCATCAAGCACCATGAGGAGGCTGAGGTAGGCCTGGACCTTATACCAGTGCATACTAATCACATTTAATCAATCCCTGCTAAAATAATGTTGGAAATGATTGATGTTACTCGTAACCTTTTTACTAACAGGAAATGGGGGGCTATTTCATAGTGAATGGCATTGAGAAGGTTATCCGTATGCTCATTATGCCGAGGAGAAACTACCCCATAGCCATGTCAAGACCAAAGTGGAAGAGCAGAGGCCAGGGATACACTCAGTATGGTAAGTATCTGGCAGTTATTTAATGCTTAAAAGAAAACAACATGGATGAGCTACTCTGTGTATGTTGTGATTTATTACCAAGGATGCCACCAGGGTAACTCTGTGTACATCTGTGTTTAGGTATCTCAATGCATTGCGTGAAGGAGGAGCACACTGCCATCAACATGAACCTGCATTATCTGGATAACGGCACTGTAATGTTGAACTTCATCTACCAGAAAGAGCTTTTCTTCCTGCCTTTGGGCTTTGCACTGAAGGTGACTTGCACCTGTTTTTACGAATGGTGGTGACATGACGTAGACGATATAGCTGATCCTACATTTGGATATCACCTACTTGACCATTGTATATGTTTCCCAGGCGCTCGTGAATTTTACAGACTTCCAGATCTACCAGGAGCTGATCAAGGGTCGAGAGGACAACTCCTTCTACAAGAGCTGTGTGTCAGAGATGCTGCGTCTGGTCATGGAGGAGGGTGGCACCACCCAGGCGAAGGTCCTCAACTATCTTGGCGAGAGATTCCGGGTCAAGATGAACCTTCCAGAGTGGAACACCCACGAACAGTGTGCAAACTTCCTGCTAGAGTAAGCGTTGGAACAAAAGTATCAAATGTGATGAGCCTCTTTCTTTCTCAGAGGACAAACGCGCTGATTATGTTGTTGTTCCTGCTTCCAGTCAATGCATCTGTATCCACCTGAAGTCCGATGTAGAGAAGTTCTACATGCTGTGTCTGATGACCAGGAAGCTGTTCACATTTGCCAAGCAAGAGTGCATGGAGGAGAATCCTGACAGCCTCATGTGTCATGAGGTTCTCACGCCTGGACGGCTTTACCTCATGTTCATGAAGGTGGGCATGGAGATGGTTGGTGACAATGGTGTTAAACTGTATACAGCCCATGGTACATCAACAGACGTGATTAATCCCATAATTGTTTTTATGGCTACAGGAGAAGATGACTTCCTGGCTGGTTTCTGTGAAGCTGTCCATGGAAAAGAAAGCCCACAGGCTGACTGGAATGGTGAGCTCTGACCACCTGGCCAAGATGTTCAACCAGGGCACTGATCTCACTAAGGCATTTGAGTATCTTCTGGCCACAGGGAATCTCACGTCAAAAACAGGTCCGTGTCTGCATGCCAGTGTCTGCACTAGATTATCTGTGCAATGTTTGAAAATCTTGTTGGTTTTGTTTGGATGTGTGAGACTGCATTGTGACTGCGTGTACGTCTTGGCTCTTCAGGTCTGGGTATGCTCCAGGACACAGGCTTGTCGGTGGTGGCCGACAAGCTCAACTTCATCCGTTACCTGTCTCATTTCCGCTGCGTGCACAGAGGTGCAGCCTTCGCCAGGATGAGGACCACTTCTGTGCGTCGGCTGCTGCCCGAGTCCTGGGGCTTCTTGTGTCCCGTCCACACCCCGGATGGGGAGCCCTGCGGCCTCATGAACCACATGACGGCACACTGTGAGATTGTGGCCCAATCCTACCTTACCACCACCCTGCCAGCCCTGCTCTGCTCCCTGGGTGAGTGACAGAACAACCGAGCATCAAAACATTGTTTTTCATAACCACTTTTGGTACACAGGTTATGAGAGGATGTGCCACAGTTGTAGTTGTCTTGTAAAAGTCCCACAGGAATACCTTTTCCCCTAGTGTTTTACTCTGAGATTTTTATGGTGGGAGATCTAATGTTTGAAGAAATGCTCAGAATCCCACAACTTGCACCTCTGTAACCCAGGTGTGACGCCTGTGGATGGGTCCCCGGGCCAGGCCTTCTCTGACTGCTACCCTGTGGTCCTGGATGGAACCATGGTGGGCTGGGTCGAAAGCGAGCTTGCGCCCATCTTAGCAGACACTCTCCGCGGATTCAAGGTAAGACCTCGAGCATCACAAGCCCATTGCTTACAGTACATGTTTAAAATTGGGATATAGGTTTGATGTACTGAGCACCCATCAGTGACTTGTGGGATGTGACTCGATAGTTTCAAACTTCTTGCAGGTCTTGAAAGAGAAGAAGATCCCACCCTGGACGGAGATTGTGTTGATTCCTAAGACGGGCAAGGCCAGCATGTACCCTGGCCTCTTCCTCTTCACCACACCCTGCCGCATGGTGCGCCCAGTCAGAAACCTGGCATTGGGCAAGCAGGAGCTGATTGGCACCTTTGAACAGGTGCAGCACGAGTAGCCCCTCTATGGCTGTGTGGTTGCAAAAGTAATTGATGGAAAAGCATCCCTAGACTGGGGCTCACAACTGTAAAACATCACTAAAAGGGTGGTCCTCTCCCCTTTCCTGCAGCTGTACATCAACGTGGGCGTCAGCGAGGATGAGATAGAGCCAGGTGTGACAACCCACCAGGAGCTCTTCCCCCACAGCATGCTGAGTGTTGTCGCCAACTTCATCCCTTACTCAGACCACAACCAGAGTCCCAGGAACATGTACCAGTGTCAAATGGGTAAGGCTTTCCCACTCCCCATGGAGTAGTATTGTTAACCAGTAAGTTAAAAAAAAGTCATCTGAAGGCTATAAAATTGTGTGTCTCCTCCCCAGGTAAGCAGACCATGGGCTTCCCCCTCCATTCATTCCAGGATCGTTCTGACAACAAGCTGTATCGCCTGCAGACCCCCCAGAGCCCTCTGGTCAGGCCCTTAATGTATGATCACTACAACATGGACAACTACCCCATTGGCACCAACGCCATTGTGGCTGTCATCTCCTACACTGGCTATGACATGGAGGATGCTATGGTGAGACGCTTGTGAAACTTGTGTTCCATTTCCTGGCTGTGCGTGTGTTTTTATAAACAAAAATGCTACTAACCTGTTTTCATTGCAGATCCTGAACAAGTCTTCGTGGGAAAGAGGTTTTGCATATGGCAGTGTGTACAAGACTGAGCTTGTGGACCTGACTGAGAAGATGAAGGGGGATAACAACCTAGTCTTTGGTGTCAAACCTGGAGACCTAAAGGTGATGGATAAACTGGACGATGATGGCCTCCCTCCTATTGGGGCATTACTACATTATGGAGACCCCTTCTACAGCTATGTCAACCTAAACACCGGCCAGGGCTTTGTCCACTTCTACAAGTGAGGCTCCTTTTATTTATTTTTTATTTTTGCATTTAAATGCTTCATCTTTTGTATTTCTTTATGCTTGTTGTGATGTGCTCTTTAATCCGCTGTTTACCATCTGTCTGCCAGGAGTCAAGAGAGCTGTATTGTAGACAACATCAAGGTCTGCAGCAACGACTCTGGCTCAGGGCGCTTCAAGCGTGTCTGCATAACTGTGCGGGTGCAACGTAACCCCACCATCGGCGACAAGTTCGCCAGCCGCCACGGTCAGAAGGGCATCCTGAGCCGCCTGTGGCCCGCCGAGGACATGCCCTTCACAGAGAGCGGCATGACCCCTGACATCCTGTTCAACCCCCACGGCTTCCCCTCCCGTATGACCATCGGCATGCTCATTGAGAGCATGGCCGGCAAGTCCGGCGCCCTCCACGGCCTGGCTCACGACGCCACCCCCTTCACCTTTTCTGAGGAGCACTCAGCACTGGAGCACTTCGGGGACATGCTGCGAGCAGCCGGCTACAACCACTACGGCACAGAGCGCCTTTACAGTGGCCTGAGCGGCCTGGAGCTGGAGGCGGACATCTTCATTGGCGTGGTCTACTACCAGAGACTACGCCACATGGTGTCCGACAAGTTCCAGGTGCGGACCACGGGGGCAAGAGACAAGGTGACCAACCAGCCGGTGGGAGGGAGAAACATCCAGGGGGGCATTCGCTTCGGGGAGATGGAGCGCGACGCTCTGCTGGCCCACGGGACCTCCTTCCTGCTCCACGACCGCCTCTTCAACTGCTCGGACCGCTCGGTGGCCCAAGTGTGTGTGGACTGCGGCAGCCTGCTGTCGCCCCTGCTGGAGAAGCCCCCGCCATCCTGGTCGGCGACACGCCACCGTAAGACTGTCTGCACCCTGTGTGGCAAGAGCGACTCCATCGACACTGTGTCTGTGCCTTACGTTTTCCGGTACTTTGTAGCAGAGTTGGCCGCCATGAACATCAAAGTCAAATTGGAAGTAAAGTGATTTTCACCGGTACACACACATCTATGCATATCCATTACTGTGCCTTTCACAGAATGCTTATCTTATTTTACATTGTGAGTAGGACTGGTTGGTTAGTATTTATAAGATTCTGAGATAATGTTGCATCCTCTTATGGTATTTTCTCAGCATAAAAAAAAACTAACTAAGTCAAAAAAAGTTTGTTATTAATGTCAGTGTTTTATGTTGACAAGATGCTTTCAGATTGTTTGACAGAGTGGAGAGACACACTGTATAATGACGACAGACTAAGTTATGATCGGATGATGCATCTTGAATGGAACATGGGGGGGGGGGGGGGGGGGTTAAACAATAACGTACAGTAATAAAGAATTCAAAGTTTTATAGTACTTTTTAACAATAAAATTGTGTTTATTTTTATTTAATTATTCATCCACAGCATTGGAATGTTAGTGTTAATTTTTGTCTGAGTGCACCCACCACACAGATTAATGGGGAAAATTATTTTAGGACTATATTTATCTTGGCACTCTCCATATCAAGTACTTTTCAAGAGCCTTGTTTGAAATGAGCCAGAATGTCTGGTAGTTCTAACACACTGGAAATGGTATAGTCCGGTTTGACTGAACCCTCTGGTGGCGAGCCACCCCTGTTGTTAATCCACACGGTGGCACGGACCCCTGCCTTGAAGCCCCCCAGGATGTCTGTGTACAGAGAGTCACCCACCATCACACAGTGAAGAGCCTGCACCCCCAGCAGGCTGAAGCAGTGGGTAAATATGGATCGCGAAGGCTTCTCCTCTGCATGCTCTCCCCCCACCACTATGGCATCGAAATATCCCTGACACCCCACTGCCTCCACCTTCTCTCTCTGGGTATGGGTCTCTCCATTCGTAAGCAATAGTAGTTTATAGCTAGTCCTCAGCTCCTTCAGTAGATTACACACTGGAGGTGATAAGGTTAGAAGCTCCAGGCGAGTGTTCTTCCAGAGGTAATAGCATTTGTGTCCCAGGCTAGGGTAGGAGCTACTCACTACTTCCAAGATGCTCTCCTCCCAATGCTTGACACGCACCTCATCAATGGATCTACCCTCTGCAGGGTCGAAAGTTTCGTGTAGAAGCTTCCTTTTGAACCTGTCACAGATGTCATCAGTGCAATGGTCATTTTGGCCCAAAGCGGTTTTCAGGAGCTCACTTGTCTGTGGAAGGACATGGTACATTGTTAGCATTTCCATTACAGGTTGATGGTGAATGGTGTTGTATGTAGTTAAGTGTGCAGGCTCTGTTCTGAGTTGCACTTCGGTTAATTTATTTCTCCTCACTTTTTGTATGGCCACCACTCCTGCGCCCGCTGTGTCAATAAGCGTATTGTCCAGATCAAACAATATTGCCTTTAAACTGTTACGGTCCATTCTTGCAGACTACATATATTATTGGCAAAGGTTTATAAGAATGAATCGTAATTGACACGTGTAACAAAATCGGAATACTCAATACACAATGCGGAAGGGAATACGTTGAATATTGCATTATGGGTGTTATGTTTTTAGAGCAACAATAATCACCTCCCCTAGAGGGCGTTAATGTATCAAATATGGAAACTGTCTTTATCTACTGCGATTATACCAACATTGGTACTAACCGTGTCTGTTCTATTTTTTGTGTGAAATACGCACACAAAAAAGTATGAGAGACCAAGCAGTTCTGAACGAAACGGAACCGGTGTCATTTGAATACATAGACTTGAAACGAGACCAGAAGCTGTAAATCTTGAACTAACATAGCTAGAACAAACATGCATTGAACCCTCTGTTGTGAAACCCCATTAACAAGTTAGTGGCCTATTGTTCTTGCCGTGATGCAAAAATAGAGAAGCAGGTGGCTTCCCCCTATGGGTGCCCATTCAACAATGCTCCATCTAAAATAAATTCAATAACCTCAATTAAACATGAATGTACTGTGTGTTGGCTCACTGCTAAACTTCAATCCTCCAACCACCCACCCACCCACCCACACAGACACACCCCCACCAATCCATGTACATTATGTAACCGTCAGTAGGCTATTTTCTTCCGTGCTTTGCGTGCTCTCACACCTGGCCAGATGCCAAAAGTTCGCATGCAAACATTTTGTTTGGTTTAGCCATACCTAAACTCAATCAGAGAACACATCTCTCTCATACGTGGATCGTTCTCATAGCTAAGATGATTGGCTGTATAACAATCCCTGAAAAGCCACACAAACAATACCACAAGTCAAGTGTCTTGTGCTGAAAGGCAAAGAGATTGGCAGTACTAGAAAGAACCACACCTGCAGTTTGCATGTGAAGGAAATGTATGACTACATAAACCAACAATTCTAACAAGTTGACCCAAGTTGACAGCAATATAAACAGTGGTTTTGAGATACAAATATTAACCAGAAATCGAAGTTCCTGTAAAAATAGTATGATAAGTCATATTTGAGCCCTCACTAGGAATTTGAGTGTTTTGGTCCTCTGTTTGCAGACACTACCGTAATCTCTTTTATCTCTGTGGGTGGCCATGGCTGCATAGTCACACACTATCTCTAAACTACACGGGCACTCCCCCCATCCCCAACTGATAATACTGCTAGATCACCTCAGACAATGTCCCCTTTAGAACATTCTGGCTACGCCTATGCATCTCCCTCTATTGGATGCCACTGAGATGGCATGGTTTTGGGCAAAAAAGGTAATGGTCATCAAATCAAATCAAATTTATTTGTATAGCCCTTTTTACACGCAAGCATGTCACAGAGGGCTGTGGTGATAAGAACAGGAGCTGTTTGTTTCTGGAGATAAAAATAAACAGAGATGGGGTAAATGACCATGTATATTTGTCATTGGTGGTGACACCATGTCAAGGTGAGGATCTGAAGGCCCTTCTCAGGTACAGGTGATCCTGAGGGGCTGGAGCCCACCAAAGCGGTAAGCTTCGTGCATTGGATTCAGTGGATTGTGTAGCTGCCATTCCAAGGCTTTAGATGATAGATCTTGTAGAGGGAAGGCAGTTGTCAATTCTGAGTGCCCTTCAGCCCTCTACCCGTCCATTCATCCCTCCCTATCTGCGCACCAGTCCTGCCCAAACCCTATCAGTTATGCAGGCTTGTGCAGCGAGCATTAAGGGGGTTTATGCAGGTTTCTGAATGTAATCATCAGAATGTCTTTCATCATGCACCAGTCAACCAGACCATCAAAAGAACCTAGAGAGCAACTAAGTACAGTTCTAAAAATGTTGTGTATTGCAAATTGTATATGCTTTAGATCACCATGATATCTTACTTAGTTTTCTGATAGAAAGTGGAGCTATGGCGAAGCAGCTGTTTGGACTGTATCTATGTACTCTGTTGACCTCCTGTTGTCAGGGTCCTGATCAAACCAGCTTGCCTCTGATATACACTCAAACGTACAAACACTGGCCGCGCACACACACACACGCACACATACATGTGAGATTTTATCAAGTGCAGGGGAATGTATGAACCACAGTCTAAATAGAAGAGTGCTAATTCTGTTTGTCATGGTAACTGGGGGAGTATGACAACATGCACGTACACACAAACAGATCATCCGGGGCAGGTCAGTCTCTCCAGGTGGTTATGTAACATAGCTACTGTATACTGATGCAGTGATATCCCCTCTTTATAACATGTAATGTAAATAGGAGATATATCTGTAAACTGAGGCTACTCGTCACAAGATAGACCTCCCGGACTGCAAGTGCTTATCTAGATCCTTCCTTCTCTTTCCATTTCTCTCCCTCTACTTTAATCTCTCTCTCTCTCTCTCTCTCTCTCTCTCTCTTTCTCTCTGTTCTCCACAGTCAAGTTCTCCTGACCAACCACTGAACCATAGAGACAGCAACGGAGAGAACCCCTCTCTCCTACTGTACAAATGTGTGTGGTCACATGGAGCACAGCCCAGGGACCCTGGTCTACTGCACACAGCCAGCATGTAATCCCTCAGTGTAGTTGGATCTGGACTCCAAGCAAGGAGAGGACATTGGGAGGATGGAATTGGTGATGGTTAGATTTTAGGGGACAATTAAGTTAACATAAGAGGTGTTCAAGGATAGTAAATAGAAACAGTCAGTTTGCATTTTATTGAACTATTCTCTGGAAAACTGTAGCATAATAACACATTCTGCTTCCCTTAGCACATTTCAGTTAAGCAAGCTCATCAATAAATCACAAAATATTAAGCAGGATATCAAGAGTGTCGTATACATGGTCAAGGGTGTGTAAGAACTGGAGAAGGAGATGTTTCATTTTTTAGGAAAGAGTAACATCAGAGGTACAGGATCACGTCACTGCATCCCAAGGGCACAATTTTCGGCCTGACTGGCCAAGACTGGGACAGGTTCAGACAGAGATGAGGTGTACAGCATGTCTCAGAGGCTTCCACACTCCCCACCTACACATGTAACCCACCAGGTACGCACAACAGACCACAGTCACTTGCTATGGAAATATACTTGACATGTTGTTGTGCAGGTAGTTAATGGGGTTTATTTGCATATCAAGGGTCTTCTTCGCTGTTGGTTTACCAATTGATAAGGCCTCCCATTTTATTTTCCACCCACCTATGTATGAGTAGCTGTGAATTACACCCATTATCCCTATAGGACTCCAGATCCGAAAACACACAGTTCCAAGTAAAGTTGCTTTTACACACTGTAATTGGATCAAGATGTGTAAATCGATTCAATGCATAAAATCATTGAGATATGGGAGGGGAGACAGGGAGGAGGGTGAATGGGGGCTGGATGGGCAAGGAGATGGTGTGTCAGTTTTACGTTTCAATTGTGCAAATGTTTTCCGTCTGAATCCTTTTCTGTCATTAGAGAGAAGGTGGGTTTCTAGACAAGCCAAGTGTCAAGAATGGTGATGTAAGGAGTCTGGGGTCGGCCTGGAGCACAGACATGACTCCATGTGGATGTGTGTCACACGCCTGACATGACTGCAGTGGGCGACAAGGAGGTAGACATTTTGTGGGCGGTTTTCACCTATTATTATATCATTGTGAGGCTATTTATTCTGAAGTGGAACACATACACACACACATCTGGAAATAGCTGGTCCATAAAAAATGCATACATTGATTCATGTGATGATGCGGTATGGCGTATAGTTGCTGGTGAAGGAGTGCTAGTCCACGCTTGAAGTAGTATTTCTTCAATCTTTTCCATTTTGGCAAGAGGAAAAGTCTGCAAAGAATCCTCCTTTTAGGAGTGACTAAATGGCTTATGCCATTGCATAATTGGGATCAACTGGATTTAGTTACCAGGGTGCTGCAAGCAAGCATGCTTCAAAATATACAAATCCTGGAAAAACTACTGAAAAGAAACGTATTGTAACCTTGTCTGCCTATGAGTATGAAATCAAAGAATGTACACATTCTGAACCTTCCAGCCTCTTGGTTCCATTGAGACTCTTTCAATACTACAGTACAAGAAATTCTGTACTATAAAGTCTGTAGTGTGGAGAGCAAGAAAGGAGCTGATCAAGAGGGGTTTAGAGGTCTTACCTCCAGTTCCTACATTCCTCTAGATGTCCCAGGGACTCTGCTTGGTCTCTCTCATGATTCTCCCAGGGCGGTGATAAGGCTGTCGACAGATGTCTTCATCCCTTAAAAGACGGTCTAGGCTATTGGCTCCCTTATCTCACCTGCCCGATGGAAACAGGACCTCTGACCTGGCCCACAGAACCTGAAGGGAACCTTTGTTTTTGCCATGGATAACAAAGGGGCCCTCTCCAATGAGCCTCAATCTACTTCTTTCATCACTGGGTTCTATAGAACAATTCCACCTGTGTCTCTAGTGTATGTCCATCAAACAGTGGAGAATGTAGAGTCTGATTAGTTCAACAACATCTACCTGTTGTGGATTATCACTATGTGGATCAAATGACTGGTAATAATTTGCTTGCCCTCTTCTAGGTTGTCATAATGACCTTTTAAATGATTTCCTCCTGAGGTCAATGTCAAAATATCCAATTCTATATTATATTTGACAAAGGAAGAGCACACAGTTTGTGATATAGTCTACCACACCTTCCATTGTTTTATGACTCTAAATGCTTGATCAGAGGCCTTAGTCTTCAAAGAGCCTGCACAGAATAGGAACATAGCACACTGGTTTCATCAGAGATTAAATGAAGAAATGAGGATACAGCCTGATGTAAGTTACCAAAAATGTATGTGTGTATAGACTTGGTTTTTCCTGATACGTTTTTCCCATGACTAAGGATGACTACTGAGACTGTAATGATATGTTGCCGTGTGCCCACAGGCACAGTTCACAGGTGAGCTAATGATGACCCAGTCCATGGAGGTATATTCCTTCTTTTTTTGCACAAATAATAATTAGGCTTCTTGCTTGGTCAGACTTGTCTGTATGTCACCTGTATCAAATTGAGTAAACCTCTGTTATTACTTTCTGAACATAGAACTTTACATGAACTTTACTTTACATGGTGTGTGTTACCACACAAAAACTACGATGTCATGTAGCTCTATAATTATGGAACACACAACCAATCATTTCTGCTGCCTACAGTATTTGGACATCTGCCACTGCTGCTGCCACCATGCTTGTGTGTAGCTGCCACCACTCTTGCATGTAGCTATCAAAGTTGCGGGAGTGAAACAGCCTTGAAAATAATACTGGTTGCATGAAAACTAATCTAGGACATATTTTCCTTTTCATTTCCACATAGCATAGTGCTAAGCAAAATACCAGTAGGATGTCATGTTGATCATTTCAGACAAAATGGCACCACAATGTTCTTTACACAATGATACCTTGCCACAAAGTTTTTTTTACGCTTCCTGAGGTGTAGGTTTGGCTAATAAGGTGTGTGTGTTGATTTCCCTGTCAAATTCACATCTCCTACAGCAACATCTGTTACCATTCCAATTTCCTGCCATGACCATGATTTTCAAAGTGAAGGGGACAACTAAGGAATTTCAATATGCAGAGAAGACATACATTATATTGTAATGTACGTCAGTAGGGTTTTGCTTTGCAGACACGTTGCCCAGGACTAGCAGTGCTGTGATGGAAAACAACAAATCTCTCTGTCACACTCTCAAGTCAAGCTACAGTTGATGTCAGTAAGTATTTTTCCTGGGTGGGACAGAAACACACCCAATATGTCTAAATAGCTTTAAATAAAATCAAGGATTGATCTGTCTACAGTGACGACATTGGTCTCAGAGACCCTGTCACAATATGTAGAGAACATAAAGTTTTTTTTAATAAGAAAGTGGGTTGCCATGATTTGAGGCTGATTCCCTAATTTAACATGAAGTCAAGAGCCTTTGTTGGGCCAAACTGAGGGATGGTGTAGGAAATTACTGAAGTCATAGTGGGTGCCAACAGCATATGACTTAAGGAATCAAAGCAAAGCCAAAACAATGGAATAATACAACCTTTACAGGGCTCACTATTTTTCTGATGTCGCATCATCTATTTCTTGAAACTCTCTCAAATATCTGTGCAGAGGGAAATAAACAATCACAGATGACTTTGAAATGTTGACATCAATTAGCAACGCACAAACAAATGAAAACAAAGGTTTGTCACTAAGTCCTGCCAAATGTGTTGAATTCTGCACCCTCCTCAAAACGCAAGGAAGGAATGGTGAGGCTTACACACCACAATGGGAAGCTGTCAATGGCACTTTCAGCAAGCCGGTAATTACTGAAGGGCTTAAATCACACATCCAATACTACATTGAGGAGGACAGCTTTGAGTCTCACTGTAAAAAGCCTTCTGAAGATCAAATACTAAATGCACAAATAAAGGCAAAAACAAAGAATTCAATTGGATTATAATTTTAATCCGAACTCAAGCTGTTTGCCAACAGTTTGAAAAGAGAGCTAGGCTCCCCAGGTAAATAGAGAACCCTTCTTGGCCTACTTACAGACTGGTATTTCAGTCTGCCATTTAGGTAACCACAACATTGTTTGTGTTTTGCAAACAGTATGTGCAATCATTCAATTAACTGGATAAGTGTTCTATGCAGACAACGTCTTTCCGAGACAGTGGTTACAGTTTTGTGGGCCTGCTGGGAAGATGGATTGCTCAGGATTGGATTGGAAAATAGTGCCCCATCTCACATATGGAATCAGAGCTTTCTCCATAAGTAGTTGACCCTTCACCCTCTCTTTTGCAGAATGATTGTTGGTTTGTTTTGAGCTAACATTAATGTATCCACATGTGGACCACCACCCTGTAGCTGTCGGCCACAATGGACAGATGAGAGGAAGATGACAGGAAGGATACATTAAAGGCTAATTGTTGTACGAATATCTTTGTCACAATCAAAAGTGCAGTTCTGATTCACCAAGCTGTAAACAACAAACGCAAAATACAAATAACATTGACTCATTTGTTTTTGTTTTCATTTTATTTTGCAAACAGTACGATCAGCACAATTTATTAAGAGTTACACAAGAGCTTCATGTAGTATTTGAAAATACAACACTTAATACTATTTTCTAACAGTATGTTGTGTTATACAACAATAATTTTTCAAGTGCTGAGCAAAATTAATTTGAATAAAACACTTAATTTATTACAGGAAATATCCAGAGGAATATAGTGTTATGGTTCCCAAAAGTAGTTTTGAGTTAAACATACTTTGTCTAGAAGATCCGTCACTGTCTCTGCCTGGTTTCCATCACATTTTCCCCTCCTTCATGGTATCATTTCGTGACAAGACAGTACAACAAAAAGTTGTCCGGGCAGAGCTGCCACACGAAAGGGTTGCACTAAAACAATAACTCAACAGCAGCTCACCTTACATCTACGCACACTGCTTCTACTTAACTCTCCCACAGGAACAAGGCCTTGCCCAAGTAAAAAAAAAAAAAAAAATTACCAACAGACCACACATTATTAATTTAATTTAGCAAAGCATAAGCATGTGAGCAAAGCCTACATTCCATATCATAATTATTTTGTCAAAATTCCACAGTAAACAGAATGTCAAACACTGTTAATAAACACAGCAATGCCATGATAACTGCCTAGTCTATCTGTCTAGTACAAGCCCAAGAAAGGGGTGTGTACTGGCTTGTGTGTGTACGTGTTTGCGTGCGAGAGCCTGGAGATTACATAGTCCTCGTGTGTTCCTACAGCTGAAACCTTGCCAATCCAGTTTGGGATGTTCCATTCAGCCTGACACACACTCCATTACCTGGTTACATAAAGGAATGTAAACTAGAAAGAATGGAATGGGTCTGTCTGTAATAAAAGGCACTCAGTCACATTTTACAGAACACAAGATTTTATCAATGGAAGGGGACATTTTCTCTCATACCATTCATAAATCCTGCTCACCTGCTGGGTCACATATTCCCAAACAAGTATCTCACTGAGTGACAAATGTCTACCAAATCTCTGTGCAGTGATGAGCAACTGTAGAAAACTTGGCTGCCCAAGCCATCTCCTGTATAACTGCCCTCCTGCTGTAACTCAATTCTATCATCTTATCATTGTTGGAATTGGAGCAAATAACCTGCAGAATGGTCGAATATTTTGAAAGACACTTCAGTCTCTAAGATCTCAAATGGTAAAACCCAAATACACATACAAACATGCCAACACACACTTATGCATGCAGGCACAAAATTAACCACAGCATTTGTCTGGGTCGTCTCTTAGTTATAGGAGCCAATCCAAACACAAAAAGGAAGCGTAGGTTCCTCAGCGTGTCAAAGTTATCTGCTGCTGTCACCATACATCAAAGCCTGCTGAGACAGAAGTAATCCAAACTGACAGGCCAGCCCTCACCTACATGCTGGAGTACCAACTCCATGACAGCCCATCTTAATCTCCTCTTCAACTGCAAAAACAAAACAACCCTGAACAACCCTGGCACAACTCAAGACGTCTTGTTAAACCCTTAGCAACCACTGCCACAGCAAGGGAACTGAATGGTTGGCTCCCGGGTTGGACTGGCTGTCGGGAGAGCTGTGAGATTTCCTGAACAGCCGGTCAAACGACTGCGGCATAATGCAAAAAATAAATAATAATAATAACAATACACGGTTGGGGGCTGGTCTGCGTTCCAAAATCCCGGCCTGTTTTTCAGTCCCAGTCCAGACCTGGTTGGCTCTAAACATGTATGCAAAAATCACAACAACACGGTAACACTCAACATATGAGTGAAGCAGCTAGATCACACGCTAGAGTGTAAATGTCATAAACAGTCATAATTGCCCGAACTCATGTCTGCTACAAATGTAATTAATAACTGAAATGGACACATACACCGTATTTACCTATGGGTACAAATAAAGAAACCTGAACCTACTTCTAGGGGTCAGGGTAAGGCAGATGGGTGTGTGGCATTATTTTGGGGTGTGGTAGGTGAATGGGTTCTAGTTCTGGTGGGGTTCCTAGGAGGACAGCTGTACTGGTCTTCCTGGCAGGCGGGTCCACAGAGCTCCTTCTGTCAGTCCATGGCTCCAGCAATGAGCAGGACAGAGACCAAAACAATAAAGAAAACTCATTAGAGATCTACTCAGTTTATTGGAGCATGGCCGTCTTTGTGGCTTTGACGGTTAGGAAACTCAAGCTGTGGCTGATGGGATCTAAATTGGACTTTCGTTTGATGGAAACATCCACATTTATTTTTTAGATGAACACTCAGCAAAGGAAGGCTCTGTTGAATACGTTGTGTATGGTCATTCAAAGAAAATGTATTCATCTTTGTATACAGTTGGAGAGAATCTTGGACAAAAGAAAGTTGGACATTATTTTGGTACTATAATTCTGTTTCCCTTTCACACACCCCTCTGTTAGCATGAGGGTTTTAAGACTTCCTCAAACATTCCATTACATCATACAGTAACAAGTTAGAACAGCAGAACTGCACACAACATGACATTACACTATAGTTATGGGCTGAAGCTTGTTGAAGCCGTAAACAGGGATAACAGTTTGCAGGCTTCCTGAAATCTGTAAACATGTACACCCTAATTACTTTAAGACATAAAATGGACAATAGGAATTTGGAATACTCTAAATCAGCAGTGTTTACACTAATTGTTCAAATACTGTAACACCGGCACCAGTTTTTTTAAATACTGTATGTTGGTTTATTGTTTTTGGACATTGTTTCATAAATAAAGTTGAATATTATAATGGTCTGTGCCCAGATAGAAGAAATGCAGACCAAATATTTGCCATAATGAGCTGAACCTCATGGTTCATTTTGTCTACCTGACACTTTTCACATTCTGCTGATGTTGTGGCAACATAGTGAGAAAGTTCTGCTTGAAAAACTCAAAAGGTTTCCAGACTCTTTGAATTCTTGAAAATGTTGACCATCTAACTTGCAATTTTACTAACTGTATTAAGTTGTCAATTAAAACAGTCTCTAAGAATGACCGCCAGGTATACCTCAGACTGTGTTCATAAGAGAAGAGAAATGTATGGACACAAAAACCTAAAATGGGTCAAAGACATACAGCCATCTGAAAACACTTTTTAATTTCTTCTTAACTTAATTGACTTATTATTATGTCCCCTCATCTTAGAGGTTGAACCTTAACAATAGCTTTAAGACCAACACAAACCAGAACCTGAACAAATTGTCCTCCACAAGACTTTTGGATAAACCGTTGATGACGTTTCAGCAGCAACCAAAAGCTTAGACGAAATACCAAACCCTCTCTGAAACAAGACACTGAAAACTGCAGGGACCCAGAAGAGACTGTCAAGGAATTTTCTCTTTAAGGGGAATTTTTCTCTCTTTCCTCCAGTGTACCGAAGTCACGCAAGCCTCGAGACATACTGGAACACCCTGACACACGTGAGTCATCGTGAGAAAAAAGACGATCACTGGACAACATAATCCTTTGTGTCCTCAGTGGCTGAGACAAAATTTGGTCCTGAAGATTGATTTAAGAATTATTCCTGCAGTCTCTTTTAGAAGCAATAATTGAAGATTATTTCCAAAGCATTGGGGTATTCTTATGTATTCTAATATGTACAGTTTACACAGTCCAGTGTTCACAAAACACACATCCAGAAACAAAGATGAGCACTAAGGAATTCCCCAAAATGTAAAAGGAGCCGGGTTTTCATCTTCCTTGTCCAGACAATGAGTCCAAAATACGATCATCGGAGAAAAAAGACAAAGTTCATCCTGCGTTTGTGTGGCAACAAATTTTATACACTCTTGGTTTTCGCATGAATGGCGAGGTAAGTCACGGTTTAGTGCTCCAGAGAACAGTCTGACAAGCCTCTTTCAGGTCGTTCCCAATACCTTAAACTTTTTAACTCTATATACACTTTGGGTCCCCTCTGTGCAGAGATTGTAAAAAGAAGCATATAGGTAAAACTGTGATGTCAAATTAATTACATGTATTCAATGGCAATGGGTTGATCATTGGGGTTTCATGGAATTGGGGTCGATCCGTTATTGTTTGTGTACACACAATAAAGGTAACCTGACGGGAAATGTAGAAGTTGGTAGAGATCTGCAAAAGCATTCAGAAATCGCTTTTAAGAAGCTGGTGTTATTAGAGTCGGCCTAATGACTGTCCATGAGCATGCTGAGCCAGGCTAAGGTGCCCCATGACTTCTGAACCATGAAGCAGACAATACACCTCGCGTGACTAGCATGCTGCAGGCTCATGCCCATCGTATGTGACGCTCAGTCATCATTACCTGCTAGTGAAAACACAAAGATTGGCTTTAGAAGGGGGTAAGGGGGAAGCTTTGCTTGTCTTTGAATTCTGCTTCACCTCTGACCTCTCACAGGGGGAAACAGATCAACAGAAGGGGGGGTGGGCTGCTAAGCTTCAGTGACTTTTAATGACAGACTTCCTAAGGGTTGGAATAGCAACACTGTCATCTTGTAGAGAAGCAGGGCAGAAAGCCTGGTTATCCACAAATCTCTGTTCCTAGTGTTCAAATGCCTGAAAGATTCCCGCAACCACAGGAAATGTTTAAGCTATGTGGTTTGAAGCCGAAAAATACACATCTTGTATCTATCTGAAAATAGAAGCAACAAATTGTTTTATATTATCTGGACAGTTATTTATGTACAGGCCAAATGTAATTTGTTATTACAAGGAATATATCCAGTCCCCTGTCAGGTCACACAAGACAAAACAAAATATCTCTAGACTCATAATGAGGTTTTTCTTTCTTGCTTTGATTGACTAAACCTTTTACATAAAGTAAGTACATTTGTCTCTTTACATAAGACTATAAAAACAATGATAGCAACCAAAAAGGAGTAGTGAGGATGCGTCAATCTTCCCAGAAAGCGCAGTCATGCGATTTGACAGGCACTATACAGACGGGCTTCCATTCTTCCCAAAGTACCAATAGTTCAGCTGGCCTTCCCAGACTTGTGACAATGGCTTTCCTTCAGAATAACAAAAAATCGGATTCAGGATTCAGAGGGGAAAATGCCCTTTTAGTGTGGGGATGGAGAGAGACGCCTTCACGGGCTGCTGGCTACGCTTTTGGAAAGGGCCTCAACAGCAGTTGGCCAGACAAAAAAGACCACTCACATAGAGGTACCTCAATGAACACTCAGTTCATCCGCAAGGTCATTAGGATACTAACACTCATTAGCATGGTTCCCTTTTCATGAACTTTTAGGGTTTTTTTCCTGTCTGTTTCAGCAAAACACTGGATTTGTGCTTCTCTGGGTCGTGTCTGGGGGGAGCAGGAGGGAGGGTGTAGTTGTGGGGCAGTTTGACATTGGGAGTCAAAGAGGTCATTCGGTTAACGAGGAGTAAGAGAGAGCGGGCCACGGGAACAGGGTATGCCTCTATGTATAACCCTAGCTGTGTCACACCGAGGGACGCTTCACTTGCCTGGTAGTCAAACAACCAGCGTCAGGTTACTTCATCTCTCACATCAGAGAGAGGCAGGATAAATCCATACGGACAGGTATTCTTATATTGCTGTATCAGTAAGGCATGTGGATATGTGTACGCGTACATTTCAGAAACTTGTGAGAAGAACAGGGTTTATCTTCCCGTGGTGTTGTGCTCCAATCACAGTTGTACTGAAACTAACCTGATCACGCTTGTAAACCCACTCATTAACATCAGGACAGTAGCTATCCATGAAGAAAGTTGGGCCCTGTATTGAAATAAAACTGCACAAGGAACATGCTCAGGTATGTGTAACAGGTCTTCATTTTGGTTAACATTTGTGTCCGACGTCTTTCAATATACACAAGATCATAACTGGTTTGTGGCTTCAGTACAGTATATCTAATCTATGTCATACTGTGTGCACCTGAAAGGCCTAAGGAATGCACATTACTCAGTGGTCATGTCTGCCTGACAAATATATGCCATAGGCACTGGTATGTATCAAGGACTTTATAACCTGTGTGTCACTACACGTTATTACACAGTTCCTATATGGTCTGTGTGTTTGGCCTCTTCTGAATAAATGCAGTAAACACTGAAAAATGGGATGTCCTTGAAGACTGAGAAGTCACGTAACAAGTTGGTGTGATGTGTTCAGATGCTTTTTAAAAGGCTGACTGCAAAACCCATTCCACACACTTCACTCAGTAAGCAATGCAATTCCAAACCACACGCAGCGTTGCGTTTTAGTGAAGCTGTCAACAGCATTCCCCTCAAAAGTCACTCTCATGATAGAGTGCACTTGCGTGACTGCTCTCTATGTTTGGAACAGCCTAAGGCCATTCTCTCTGGTCGTCTATCTCCACCAGACTTTCATAGCATCAATCTGAAGATGAAGATAAGCCAACTGAGAGCAGAAAAGTGCAGACCTCTCTTTCGTGAACAGTTCCACTAATTAATGACATAAATCAATGAATGGGCCTTTTCTTGATTCATTGATGTTGTTGCCCGTCTTGTGTTTTTCTCGCTTTCAGCAGTTGCCTCAACTGTCTTGTCTGCTGTACAGAAAAGCATACCCTAAAGATACATTCTCACATCACCTTTTATTTGTTACCGTTGTTTTTATATGCAATGTCAAGGAGGGATACACAGACACCCAACCTAAATCCCTCAAGGATGATAAGGGAAAACTCCAAAATCCTGGAGGAAAAAATTTAAGAAACCTTGGAAGAAGCAACTCAGTGAGAGATCCCTTCCTCCAGAGATGGTTGGTGATACAGAGAGGTGCAGACCATAGGCTGAATAGACTTATGCAGTAATAATAGATATAATAGTAAAGATTTTGCACGTAAATGGAAGGTAAAACAGATATGCAAAGTTCTGAAAAAGTAAAGCATTTGAAGTGTTCTACATTGGTGTTTGTCAGTTTGGGATGTGGTCAGCTAAAGGGCTTGGGAGTACAGAATTAGCACAACACCAGAGGATAACAATGCAGGAACCAGGAGCTCTGTGTGGTCCATCAGAGGGCATACGTGACCAAAGTCCACGCTGCAGTCTAGGTACACAAGATCTAGTCTAAAAATGTGTTTTAAATTTTTTCTAGCTTTACAATTCAGTCAATAGTGAAGGAGTTATCTCCCATAGATTATTTGGGCTTGCTTGGGTCGGTCAAGATTCATTGCAGAGAAAAGGTCCACACACACGCATGATGTCCCTGACCTCATAAATCTAGGTTGCCCGACACTGAGATGCTGACAGATGTCAATATAACACAGCTTGGTGCCAAGGGAGATCACAAAACATTGTAGTGGAACCCTGATTTCTTAGCCATTTTTTGGGCAAAGTCTGTATTGTGAGGAATTTCGAAATGTAATTAGCTTAAGTGAGTTTGATGTGAATCAAAATGTTAATTTAGATTGCAGTGCATTAAACGGACTAGGTACAGAAGAGAAAGATTGTCGAAGGAGAATGTGTCTTCGGAATTGGATTTGACTGTGTTGTTTGCCACATGAACCCTTTCTCATGACCGCAGATGTTCAGGATCACCAGTTTGATTGAGCAGAGCTGGCCAAATCCAGCTCATAGGCACACACACACACACACATAACCTTCTGTCAGGGTTCAGCTCACTTCCTGAGTCTTGAGTCCAACAAAGAAAAAAGTGTGTGGATGTAGTTCCAATTACTGAGGTTAAGAATGGGTTTTTCCAGTGACAGGGGCTGGGGATAGTCTGTGTTCATCTACTTCTCTCCGCCCTTATGGGTCCCGTTACCAAAGGAACACTACAGGCTGGCACACAATCACCAAGCCAGGAGGAATTCCATAGAACCAGTACAGCTAGAAGGCTCTAAGTGTTCATTTATTCTTAATAACTCAGGATTCAAGATCTGAATCAATACCTAAATCTACAGGAGCTCCAAAAGAAGCTTTTATGTTGGATATGATATCTGACAATAAAAAGGGTTCTGATAGGACTTCTAATTAATCCAACTTTGATAAATGTACTTCTAAGACTCAAATAACATTTTAAAATATTGCAGATAGTGTTTATAATCACATATTTATTACACTCGCATTTATTGTCTCACCATGTGAGGTATCGTGGAGGTATCATGGGGGTCTACTATCCTGTATAAACATTGACAGTAATTATAAAACACATAGGTTGAAGTTAATGCAGCCCAAACTTTCGACAAGGAAATTTAGTTTTGTAAATCAGATTTGGCCTACTTTAAACCAGTTGTAGGAATATATTAATTATACAAGGTTCATGGAATAGTGTGCCAAATTAAGTGTGTCTATGCTGACTGGGCACATGCCCAACAGTTAATGTACACACTAGTCAATTATTTTGTCTATACCAATTTTTTTAAATGGCTGTGGCTTTAAATAGCATAAGGTAATATGATCCATGTTATAAATAAACAAGAGGTTATCTCGTATGCGCTGTCCGTGGTACTGAAACCCTCAACAAGTCCTAACAAGTGCCCTACCGAGCTCATGCTTGTGTAAATTAATATTGATGCTGGGTGTTTATAGAAAGACGATGCTTTCTATAAATAAGAAAATCTGAGGCTGTGAACAACATTGCATGTCTTACCTCATTAATTTGCATACAAAATATTCTGTAAAAGTAGCCTAGGTTCGTAAGGTTAACTTTACACAGGCTTAAATATAGGTCGATACGCGGGATTAGGCTTTTCTTGCGCTGTAAGTGATATTTTAGTTCTAGACAAACACAGATAGTCGGATACAGGCAAGGACAATAATAACAGCTGTTATATTTTTCTTCTGTGAAAAATAAAACTGCTTAAAGATGATGTTAAAGTAAGCTATATTTTGCAAAACATTTGAATGAATGCCGTTTTGACATTATGGTTGCTAGCTTTTGACGTGGGTCACATATTGCCTAATGTGTTTAGCCAATAGGCCTATGTGTTTATTCAGTGCCTGATAACAATAATAATAATCCCCATCACATGATAAAAATATTACCTGCTAAATAAAAAGATGCACGTAGCCTATGGGGCAATATTGTTATGGATTTTGAATAGAAATGCCGGCTAAACGGTATAGCTTTAGCAATATCCTTATATCTTTTACTAATTGACTGTAGGCTAATTCACGAAATAAACGAAATAGGCTAAACAGTGATGACTGCACAAAGCATTATGTCACAACCAATTTACCAATAACAAAATAAAACTGTAAATATATTCTCCGTATTACATTTCAATCACAGTTGGTTCAGTTATTTTATGGTCATATAACGTTTGAAGTTATAACACAAATAATTAAAATGTCATTTTAACTGTAAACTATATTTTTCATTATTAATACAAATTACAATAGAATAACACTGCTGTTAATAAACAATATGCTAAAAATAATATGAACCAAATGTTTGTAAGCCTACAATTCAGCTCTAAGATTTTGTATTCCACATTGTACCTTAAAGCTTCTACAATAGGGGGCTAGCCTACATTCAAACATATGCAAACGTTTTAAATGCATTTTTGCTATTAAAGAGACATTGAACAGAAACTGCAATAGGAAAAGGCAAGTATTTTGAAAACGAAGCTCCACGAGGACAGTCTTGTGCAGCTGCTTGTCGGAAAGTGCGCTACAACTATTTGAGAGAGAGCAAGAGAGAGAGAGAGAGAGAGAGAGAGAGAGAGAGAGAGAGAGAGAGAGAGAGAGAGAGAGAGAGAGAGAGAGAGAGAGAGAGAGAGAGAGAGAGAGAGAGAGAGAGAGAGAGAGAGAGAGAGAGAGAGAGAGAGAGAGAGAGAGAGAGAGAGAGAGAGAGAGAGAGAGAGAGAGAGAGAGAGAGAGAGAAAGGGGGGGGTGAGAGAGTAGTTGGTGGTAGCGGGGCTGAGGGGGCTGACACTATGCAACCTACCCACCCATTACAACAAATCACGACGGTGACGGTCTATGATGCTATTTAACACTCCTCTGTTTATGATAAATCATTTGACTCTGGGCTGTCAGGTGTTTGATAGACTACTTGTGGAGAACGAGTGGAGTGCCTGGAACTTTGCGATACGTTAGGTGAAGATGGTTGTCGAGACATTGGAAAATGATTGGTTATAGACTTTTTAATAATCCGTTATGAGGACACAACAATCGGACATCTCGATCGTCAAACGTTACCAATTCAAGTGATGGATATAAACTTTTTACAAACAGCAAAGTAATCGTCGAACATCTAAACAGACAAAATATCATCGCATTTAAGAAACTTTGTGTCAAAACCCAAAGCCTTTCTTTAAGGACGCAACTTATTAGGCTAACTGCAAGGTGGTGTATTCATAATTGCCTATTTGATGTCTAGCATGGTTTGCATTCTGCTTATGCTTAAAATAATATAAATATTAATTACAATAATAACCCCTGCAAAACACTCTGAAATCTGACTTTTTGTAACCTGCAAATGCACTTTTACATTACATTTGACATTTTATTCATTCAGCAGACTTGCAAAAAAAAGTTTGACAGAATGGAAGATATGTGTCATAGCCTATAAATACATATATTTGGTTGTTTCTGACATCTGATATTTACTCATTATAGGCTTCATTATGAACGTTCTAGTTATGTTTAAGGAGGTCAACCGCTTATCAACACAAGCTATACTACTGGCGTCTGTCACTGTACTGTTTACCATTTACCTATGGCGATGCATTCGGCAGTACTGGGACGTACACCATCCGCCAGGACCCTTCCCGTGGCCGGTTATCGGTAATGCTGCACAGATAGGCAACATGCCTCACCTCTATTTCTCTCGCATGTCTCGGATATATGGGAATGTATTTCAAATCAAACTCGGCCTCCGGACCGTGGTGGTGCTGAACGGCGACGCAATCAGACAGGCGCTCGTAAAGAAAGGAAATGATTTTGCGGGAAGACCAGACTTTACTTCTTTTAAATACGTTTCGAATGGCAATAGTCTTGCTTTTAACACATTCACTGAGTGGTGGAAAATTCATCGAAAAATTGCTCAGTCAACTGTAAGGACGTTTTCTACTGGGAATATAAACACCAAAAAAGCGTTTGAGAACCACCTAATTTGTGAGGTCAGGGAGCTGCTTCAGCTGTTCATTAAAAAGACCGAAGAAGAAAAATATTTCCAACCTGCTGCATATCTAGTGGTCTCAACGGCCAACATAATGTGCGCGGTGTGCTTTGGAAAGAGATACTCTTACGATGACGCTGAGTTTCAGCAAGTGGTGGGACGAAATGACCAATTCAGCCAAACAGTGGGAGCTGGAAGCATTGTGGACGTGATGCCCTTTCTTCAATATTTTCCCAACCCAATCAAAACAATATTTGATAATTTTAAGGCTCTAAATCGGGAATTCAGCATTTTCATCATGGAGAAAGTAGTCGATCACCGAAAGACAATTGATTTAAGCACAATTCGGGACATGACAGATGCTTTCATTCTGGCATTTAAAAATATCAGCGGTAACACGAACGAATTATATCCTCATTGGAAGGACTACGTGTCTCCCACTATAGGTGATATTTTTGGAGCAAGTCAAGACACACTGTCAACCGCACTTCAGTGGATCGTCCTTATTCTCGTGAGGTAGGTTGTCAATAAAAATCTATAGCCTACTAAAATAAAATGGGCTGTACGTTACCGTGCATATACCTCGGTAGAACAGTATTCTGCTGAAACAGTTGATAGCTGCTTATATGAAACATTATAACAGTAGAAAATGTTTTAATTTGATTGTTGAATTTCAGTGGAATAAACTAGGTAGTTAAATAAGAACCGACAGACAGCTGTATAAGACTCATACCCATTAGAGACATCACGTCAATACATTGTATACATTTGAGCCTCTCCATCTTCATACAATCTCAAACAATCCATGAACAATGTCCATGAAACTGAACAAGAACATTAAATAAACGCTGAAAGTCTATAGTGCGGCTTAAGTATAGAGCATCAAAATACATCCCTATTTCTAAATCTGTTACCTTTACTTTGACCTTTAAGGTTTCCGGAATTGCAGTTGCGTCTCCAGAATGAAGTGCACGCTGTGGTGGAACGCAGTCGGCTGCCAGTCATCGAGGACCAGGCTCATTTGCCTTATGTCATGGCCTTTATCTATGAAGTAATGCGCTTTACTAGCTTTATTCCTCTCACCATCCCCCACAGCACCACCACCGACACCTCCATCATGGACTACAACATCCCCAAGGACACTGTGGTCTTCATCAATCAGTGGTCCATCAACCATGACCCAAACACATGGGCCGATCCAGAAACCTTTGACCCCCAGCGCTTCCTGGACCTGGATGGGAACCTGAACAAGGACCTGACAAGCAGCGTGCTCATCTTTTCAATGGGCAAGAGACGGTGCATTGGTGAGGAGCTGTCCAAGATGCAGCTCTTCCTATTCACATCACTGCTGGTCCACCAGTGCCACTTCAGTGCAGACCCAGACAAGCCGGTGACCATGGACAGCATATATGGCCTGACCCTGAAGCCTCAACTCTACTCTGTGGCAGTGACGCTACGAGACAACATGAATCTTCTGGATGAGGTCTGCATACAGCCTGTACGTAGAGGGCCAAGACAACAGAAGACTGCTTAACTCGTTACAAAAGACAATACAATTAATGAAGGTTGAAGGACAATGAAGTAGTCTTATTAACTGCAGTTTCATCCTTGAGTGCCATCAGGTAGTTTATAGTTTATGCTAAGTGAGCTCATTAAGGATAAGGAAAAATATGCAAAGTCCAAATGTACTCATAAATGTAATAATGGACTCAAATAACTCAGGTTAAACACACATCTTACACATCTGCATTTTACCTGATGTACAGGATCTACTCTTCAGTGTTACGCTGGATGATCTCATTCACTGGAAACCCTGATTGTACAGTACTACAGTTTACAATAGAATTCTTATCAAATGAGAGGTTCTATCATAGCCAGTTGCATTACCATGTGTTTGATTCTGTCCTTATGCTTGTTTCCCCCTAAACTTGTTCACTATGTGTAGTGCTGACATCATGCCAACATTAAATTCCAATCTTCAGTCTTGAATGATATGGAGATATATATAATTATTAGGCTCACATGTAGTTGAATAAATATTAACATTAGAGATATAATCAGAAGTGTTGCAGAATACAATGTTGTGTGGCAGTACAACATTTGTACAATCTTTGCAATCTTAAGTTTTTGCGGTGGTTGATAAAAAATAATAATTATTATGTATTCCCCATAAAATGGTTTGTAAATATAACAGAGGAATGTCAGTGAAATCATTTGTTCCTTTTGTCACAACTGACACCCATGACCGGGTCTGGACTGGGACTGAAAAACGGCCCACGACCGTATATTATTATTATATATATATAAAAATTGTTATATATATATATATATATTGCATTATGCCGTTTGACCGGCCGTTCGTGAAATCTCACAGCTCTCCCGACGGCCATTTCGAGCCTGCCCATGACTACTATACTGTAACTGTAGCAAATCTCATAACATTACAAAACAACACAAACAGAATGGACCAAACAAGCTTTTGATGAATACATAGCATAGGCATATTTATCACATACTCTAGGCCTATCTGAGCAGCTACACAAATAATAATAAAACATACAATTATTCTAGATGTGACAGTACATTCAATTCACATTTATATGTGTAGTAGAATATTCAGTAATTACAGTACTTTGTTGTTGTACCTATTAGTTCCCTGTTAGTTTAAATATATGACCTATGTTTTTGAATGTTAACTAACTTCTACTTTCAAATAACAACCCAAAGGCAATGATAGGATAGATTAAGGGTACAATCCTCTAGTACGGTTTGTGAATGTTACTGGTTTCTGTGAACTGTTAGCTATTTCATTTGATTAATCTAAATACTAAAATCAGATCTACGAGATGTGTTATCTTGTATATAGTCATATTCAGAGAGATGGTTATTTTTATTACACAGTACTCAATCATTTTGCTTTCTTTCGATTGTATGTTACACTTTGAATTATCTTAAATGTGCAAGATGCTGCTCTTCAGAACTGTTGGGTAAACAGTATATCAACACTTAATAAAGAACTTTTATTCTCTAATTTGTAACTGTGAAAAACAGCATTTTATGGCAGTAGAGCATCCTGTATCATACATGCCCAACAGAGTCAAAGAAAGAGTGGCAGTTTAATTAAGAACATCCTCATTTAGCACATCCTCAGTGTAACGTACAGAGTATGTATCAGAGCAAGTGGGAAGAAAAATTGGAAGAATTTAGTAGAAACCTTTTGGCACGTTTATCCAGCTGTTTATCTTGGTGAGGCTTGCAGCTGGCTAGCTTTAGTTTTGTGAACATTTTGAGATAAAGCCACTCGTGAGAATGAACACTGAATGTTGCCTGACAATGTCATCCCCATCAGTAATTACTAAAGTATATTGTTAACAGGTCCTTCTCGGCCTCACCTCTAGGTTACAAGTCCTGGTAGGCCTCACCTCTAGGTTACAGGTCCTTCTCGGCCTCACCTCTAGGTTACAGGTCCTGGTAGGCCTCACCTCTAGGTTACAGGTCCTGGTAGGCCTCACCTCTAGGTTACAGGTCCTTCTCGGCCTCACCTCTAGGTTACAGGTCCTGGTAGGCCTCACCTCTAGGTTACAGGTCCTGGTACATTTACATTACATTTTACATTTAGTCATTTAGCAGACGCTCTTATCCAGAGCGACTTACAGTAAGTACAGGGACATTCCCCCCGATGCAAGTAGGATGAAGTGCCTTACCCAAGGACACAACGTCATTTTGACACGGCCGGGAATCGAACTGGCAACTTTAAGATTACTAGCCCGATTCCCTCACCGCTCAGCCACTTGACTCCCTAGGCCTCACTTCTAGGTTACAGGTCCTGGTAGGCCTCACCTCTAGGTTACAGGTCCTGCCACCGATTTTAGATTTTGTCAAAAATACTTTATAGTGAAGGCAGACACAGTTGATACACCGAAATGTTTCAAAATTGGCACATTTTTCCCATTTAGAAGTCTGCTTACACCCATGTTTTTGACCTGGGGATAAACCCGGGCAACTGGCCAGCATTTGTCATGCCCTGCTTAGCCCCGCCACAGGGGTGCACAAGGACTCCCCCTGTTCTCTTGTTCTCTTTAGGAATAATGAGGGTGGGCAAAGAGCTCAGGTTCTTCAGTTTTATGTTGGTTTTGGTCCTAGCTACAGCTCAGGCACAAAGGAAACTCAGATCTCTGGCTGTATACATACAACACAATAAGAAAAGGTACAGTAATTTGTATTGTATTTTGCTACATTAGAGGTCAGCAAGACTTCACTCTCTAAGCTCACACGCCTGTCCGTGTCGGTCTCTATAATTTCCCTCTTCTTCAGATGTCAGTAGTTGCAGCAGAAGAAAAAATATGAGTTTTGAAGAACACCTGAACGTTCACAAGAACTTATAATTCATAGTCCAGCATTTGCTGTGATAGTTGACTTTAATGCAGCTAGTACGCACAAAAACTAGTCACAGTGGAATGGGTCCAAATATGAGGCAAAAAACCTTAACAAGAATCTTTCTGATTCAAATGTAGCTCTGAGTAAACACTTGTGTTTATGGTTCTGCCAAATAAACATGAACAGACTGGCGGGAATTAGGAATTGATTTGATCCAATGACAACTTCCAAAAGACTGTCAAAAAAAGTAAGCTGGGCTTATAAATAAAACTGAACATTCACCTCAAGTCAGAACTTGTTTAAATTCCTCACATTTCTGTAGCATTTGGTATGAGGCCAGTTTAAATATTTGGTTAGTTTGGTTTAATCAAGTGGACAATTCATCAGATAAAACACAGTTGGAAACTGTTGTTAAAAGCGTTGTATTTTGTTCAATGACCACATGCGACAAATATCTGGATTGCACATATTTATTGACTTAAATGGCAAAGAGATACTCCACTGCCATTGAGTAGTGTGTGATGTAGCATTTCTACATTGTGTACTGATTATATACATTTTATATTTTTAAGACAATTTACTTCACAACAAACAGTATAAGTCGAGACAAAAACACAATCAATTGCCTTTTCTGAAACAGAAACATTAACATAGAGGGCAAGACATTTAATCATTTATAAAGTTCAATTGGAGGACCATCGTGCACACCATCAAGGTTATACAACCTTAACTCATCAGCAGCCAATAACCAAAATATTTTATTTTACCAGAAAATAATCCTAAAAGATATCAACGTTAAACTGACATACATAATCCACTATCCAAAGTTTAAAATTAAAAAATATTGTATCAAAATCACTGTATCAATTTCTATGCCAATGAATGCTGTTGGAATACAAAGTACAGCACCATGATATCAGGTAAGACTGGTACCGTCCAGAAGTGTAGATCTCCCCTAGATCGGTACTAGACCCGTCGCTCCACTACAGACAGTCTGCTATGCTCAACTCTGACTATAAAGATGACAGGACCATGACCCTGGAGTCTTTTCAGGTGTTTTCTAAAAATGACAAATATTTGAAAATATGTCAGAGATGGGGGGATACTGGGTAAAACAAAGACAGGACATGGAGAGAGAGAGAAAGAACAACAAGACTTGAATATCATTTAGTAAAAACCAGACAGTTAAGAGGAACTTCGGGATATATAAAACACACTGTAGAGCATGCCAATGCAGGTAAGATCAGTGCAATAATCAATGTCATACAGTCTTACTTGATATGCATCCATATGTGTTGCTGATATGATAGGGGACTCCAACATAAAATAAATGACTGTTAAAATCTTCCATTAGAATTGTGATCTAGCTACATAATACAATGTAATATGCTTTAATGTGCCGGAATTAACCTCAAGGTCCCTTGATAGGTTGTAATTGTAGTTTCTGATCAAAGATTTCACCTGGGACTCCAGGTATGTTACTGTTTGCGGCACAACCAGATGAATACAAATGAAACATTGTAAACGTTTTTCCAGATAACAGCAATAGACTTTTGTGTTTGGAGATTTTACACAATGTGATCCTTCACACAGCTGATTCAGTCACCTCCACTCACAGAGTGCACCAGCAAATACTCTGTCCCCCCTCTGTCACAAGGCTCCCTGTGGATACTGCTACTGAGGACAGACTTTTGGTTCCCTTAAAGAGCATGGAAGTTCAGGGTCTTGTGGGTAGTTAGATATAACCCTTGGTCCTCAAAGTCCTTAACCTAGCGATGGGTGAAGTAAGTCCAGCTCCTTCTGTGCCTCTTCATCCTTGAAATAAGACAGAGAAACAACTCGCATATGGAGCACTGTGTCTAAAATATGGACCCTTGGCCTTAAAGTGCAGTAGTAAGTCATGACATACCTCTTTGGAGACTGTGTCCATTAAGCATGCATCTTCACACATCTTCTTAGCCTGGCCTTTCTGACCCAGGTCTTTGTAACACTGGCCACACAAAAAAAAACGGTGTTACTGCCCATGGAAAACAACAGGGTACCGTACACATCTGACCAATAAGGCATCAAAGAAAAAAATGTATGCCACATTCTTACCTTGGCTAAAAACACATAGTTGAGTTTGGAATATTTGGGACTGAGCTCCTCCACCTGTGAGGAAAATCCCCAAATAACACGTTATACATTACATTATTATACTATTTTTTGATAACAACTGTACAGAACACACTTGAATGCATAAATTCATCAAATAAGTTAAGGTAGGGTCTGAAAGGCAATTGTCTGGAACACAACAGCTCTCCGGATCTACTAACAGTTATGCCTCCCCCATCCCATCCCACCCACCCCCTAACCATTACATTATTTGCACAATTGGTATAGTAGCCCATGTACTATATACACCTGAGCCCTGAGTTGCTGGGTTTTTGTTTTTGGCTGTCGCTACCATCAGGATGTGTTTGTGGAAGCGAGACACAGCCTCTGCAGAGTGCTCTCCTCGTGGCCAAGAGGAACAAGTCACAACACAGACCACTTCAATCCAATAGATTGGTGAGATACACAAGGCGTGAGGCTAAGGCATGAAGGGGAATCTTGGCCATTTTAATTTCTCTATATAAACATGCGAAGCACGGGAACACACAGATGAAGCCTCTTTTAAATACCTGGGGTCTTGGAACATATTATTTCCAGTGCTATAGGTATGTTTGAATGGAAGATGCCGAGGTTTGCAGAAGCCGTGCGTCTCGTATGTACCGCCTAAATCTAACAACTTTGTACACGTGTGCTCTGTACAGAATGGTGAATTAAAGTACCTTGAGGAAGTACTCCAGAGCATCTTGGACGGTGGCACTTGGAGGCTCCCCAAACAATGTAGCAGCAACTTTCCTCTCAATCCAGGACAACTGGGCCACCTGAAAAGAGTCAGAAAGGCCACATAAGTAGGACTGCTGAACCAGGCTGCAGTTCCCAATCCTAGAAGACACCACAGGAAACAGGAAAAAGCTTCTAATCTCCACAGACATGCTCAATTTGACATTTGGTGAATTTAGTTGAGAATCGTCTAGCAGCACACGGACCATGGCACCATATTCAGCCTGGGAGTCAGCTGGCTGAGCGGTTAGGGAATCGGGTTAGTAATCTGAAGGTTTCCAGTTCGACTCCTTGGGCAAGGCACTTCACCCTACTTGCTTCGGGGGAATGTCCCTGTACTTACTGTAAGTCGCTCTGGATAAGAGCGTCTGCTTAAATGACTAAACGAAATATTCTATTCCACATTTCCAGGAACAAGATAATTGGGTCAAACACACGCAGAGCTCCTTCCTTCTCCCATTCATAATAGCAACCTGTAATTGCAGGTGTAGTATTGCCCTGGCATCAGCAGCAGCCTTTCAACAAGGCCGCTGCCTGAGCTTCAACAGAAGAACATTGTTGAACAGGAAGGTACTGATATACCAAGACTTCTAGATTCACATTCGTACAACATTACTGAACAGAAACACAATAAAACATACTGTGTTGGGAGAAAAAATGCATTTAAGGCTAACAATACTACAGAGGACAAATACATGCCATGGGATAGCTAAACAGTACAAATTAATCTGGGGTTTGGCCAATAGCAGGATCCATTCAAAAAATGATATAGAAATCAAGAAATCAACAGTGATGTATAGTGGTATAATAGGTGTGCCGGTGCAGTGGTCTCTGCCCCTTGAGGGAGAGCACATACCGCATAACACCAACGACCCAGCAAGTAGTAGGACATGGGGTCCAGAGGCTTCAGCTCGATGGCTTTATCTAGATGTTCCTGTAAATAAGAAAGCGGGAGGGAATAAAAGGAGCCGTCCTGCTACACGCACTTGCAGGTATTTAACAATTATCACTCACACACGCGACAGCACGAAAGCCCCACACACTCCCTCGGTATCTATCATGAAATCTCCATTTGCTCCCTCTCCTCCCCCCCCCCCCCCCCCCAGTCTTTTTCTCTCTTCTTTCATACCCTCCTGCTTTGTTTGTTCCCCTAGACGGCTCACCTGCTAGGCCTTGCAGGTAAGAAGTGTTTGGGAAATGACTGTCAGCTAAGATAAATGCTACGTGCCGTTTCTTCTCACGACAGCGTTATGCAACCGATGCCGCAAACTCGTGAGTGGCAGAATGGAAGTAGTTTGAATAGCCAACAGGCATTGAACACCTGTATCTCATAGAAGCACTGTCCTCATTTGTGTGCACAGGCACAGTTGTTTCTGTTAACTTAAAGTGCATGTAAATGGTGCACAGAATCATTCATATCTGACAGACTAAATGGGTTAAGACGTCAGAAACAAAACCTTTCTTACATTAATAATTTTGTATGTATTAGTTCTTACAAATTCAGCTGGCATAAGTGATCAGTTGAGATGCAGATAGTGTGGTTACTGTCAAAAGTACTTACCTTAAAGATATAACCATTCTTTATCCTATTCTGGACAGTCTCATACTCTGCCATGATACCACACATGATGGCATACCTTTAAACAAAGAGAAAAACACAGTGGTGCCCTTGATCGTTACTTGGAAAGGGAAATGCACAAAAAGGAGGACTAAAAAGTGTTCTAATTCAGCACACACAGTCACGGCCTCACTTGTCTTGTAATGCGGATTTGTACAGTAATTCGACCTCGCTCCCACAGGAGTGGTAACAGAGTGAGAGCCGAGGGTAGGGCACCGGGCTGGGTACCTAACACCACCCATTCCTTGGGTCACTAACCAACACTCAACCCAGAGGCGCTGGACGCCCACAACACCCAACTCCCGCCCCCTCCCCCACAGCCTCCTCGTTACACAACTCCATCAGAGATAAGATCAGTCTCCAAATGACTAATGAGGGGTGGCTAGGGCCAGTCAGGGGCTGAGGGGTAGATAATACTAGCCTGTGTGCAGTACAGGGGGACATGGTCACCAGCTCCCAGCGGGTAGCTGGGCTCTGTGGTGAGGTGATCAAAGTCCTTTCACAACAAGGTTGCTCTAATCCTGCTGGTACTCAGTGTCAAACACTACAGCGGGACACAAACACCTTTTGTACAAAGAAGGGGGAGGGGGGGGGTGCGTGTGTGTGAGGGGGTTCATGTGACAGTGAAGAGGCTATTGGCACTGATGGTAGATTGGTGTGTGTGTGTCGCTTGATATTCAAAAGAAACAAGCTCAAAAGACATCAGCTAGGCACACTGTAGTGTAATGGACTGGGCTGTGGCTACAGTTAAGTAAACTAAGAAACCCTTGTTTTAGGTTAGTTTGCCTGTATTTGTCCATTCAGACTGTTTTAGATTCATAGCTTCAGCCTTGGCTATAACTAAAGCATGTAAACTGAAGACAAGTTCACACTGATTGTATGCTATTCCATAAGTGGGTGGTAAAAAAAAAAAAAACGGCAAATGAAAGAACAAGGAAAAAAAGAAAGAAAAGTAGAGCGTGTCTTTTCCATCAATTCTCCTCCAGGGCGATAGAAGGCAGCTTGTTTAAGTGTTACTCAGAGTTGTTTATTTTAACAGATCTGCATGGGGTGCAGCCAGAGAACCGCTAGCTGACACTCGCTGTAGTGGGGATCTCAACAACAGACCTTCAGATGTTATCTGCTCAGTTGTGCCGACTGGCTTCCAATGAAGCTGTTGTGGGATGTGATGGTCTTAGCAGCTGGACGTTAATTGTGGACAGTTCGACAGTTAGTTGTGACCAAACCAATGGATGATTATCTGGTTTCACCCTAACCTTTGTTGAGGTCCACTTTCCTAATCTGGGAACTAAGCAGACACCAGGGCTCAACGTTAAAACCAAAGACTATAAGTTATGTTATTCTGTTAACATGTCTAACCATTTATTAAAAACATCCTGGATATAAAAAGAACAAAAATGAAATCACATTTCTAGTGATAAAAAATTAAAAGGTAATAGTCAGCAAAACAATGGACATTTAACCTCAAACATGACGTGCTCTCTCCCCTGCTGACAGCCATCTCTGCACAACTCTGTTTGGCTGAAACTGTGAAACCTCTGGTCCCTCAATGCTAATATATAAAAGCTTCCATAGCATTTCATCAGTATGATAATGAGTACCCAATTTGACAATATTCTTCTGCTGCAGTTCAATAGCCCGGGGGAACGAGGCGAACGGTTGGTCCGTCTTAATTACGTGATATGCCGTTGTTATAAGTCGTGCAATAACACAATGGGCATCTGCATTTAAATTCTGACCAGCGTGGTCAACGGCCTGGAAGATGGATTGTCAACCACCCGTTTAGCTGTCATGCAAACCAGGTGCTGTCTGCTATTAGCATGGCTGGTCAGGGATTGTTTTCGAAAATTGTCGGTGCCTGTGTAAAAAGATCCACTTTTGTCTGCTTTAGACGGGAACATATGACAGTACTGCAATACATTTAGTGTGCAGACAGGAGAGGAGAGCACTGAGAGGCATACCAGTGGTTTTTAAGTTGTGTGCAGTTTTTAGCACGTGTGCGGATAAGTTGTTTAGTTAAATTGTTTGTAGGGACTGACTAAGCTGTAAATGAATTGCCCTTCTTGGGATCAACAAAGTCTGAATCTGAATGTAACCGTAGACCCGACTGCACAGGTGAGGGACGGGGGGATGTTGCTCAAGGGTTACCACAGGGCATGTTTTCCTGCTCTGAGTGGTGAGCTTAGTATTATTCAGCATATAAGCAGTCTGGCAGTGCCTAATGAGAGGTATGTGTGGATTCAGGGGTGCTGGGGTTGAAAAGAACAAAATGATCTTGGCTCATCATGTCTTTTAGGAGGGCTGGAGTTCCCCTGTGAGGAAATACACCAGGGCTGTTATACAATGTGTAGAAGTACTACAGGGCTGTTTTACAGTATGTGGAAATACTACAGGGTTGTTTTATAGTATGTAGAAATACTACATGGCTGTTTACAGTATGTAGAAATACTACAGGACTGTTTTATAGTATGTAGAAATACTACATGGCTGTTTACAGTATGTAGAAATACTACGGGGCTGTTTTAAAGTATGTAGAAATACTACATGGCTGTTTTACAGTATGTAGAAATACTACATGGCTGTTTACAGTATGTAGAAATACCTCAGGGCTGTTTTACAGTATGTAGAAATACTACAGGGCTGTTTTACATAATAATAGTGTAATGGATGGTTACTTCTGATCTGCAGAACAGATTAGGTTTAACCTGCGTCACATTTGCATATTCATCCTTGTCAACTACGGTCTTAACCCTTCCTACTCCTCCACCCTACTTGTAGACATTCACCTGTCACTTGTCAAGCCGTTTCCAAATCAAATCTGTTTCTCACGTTCTTTCTAGGAGAATTGGAAACCACTGTTTATGTAACGTTTACATTTGATACAAGTATAGAGAGAGAGAGAGAGAGAGGGAGAGAGGGAGAGAGAGCGAGAGAGAGGGTAGGTGAGAAGGCAGGGGGTGGGAAAGGGTGTGCTAAGCCTCAGGGGCCTTTCTCATTTTCAGTCTTTTTTCTTCCCTCTGCTGAAATAATATCTTGTATAACTTCTACGTTCCACTTTGTGTGGCTGTGAGGCAGCAAGGAGTGATGAAAAGGGGGATTGTCTTCATGTCAACTGCTTAGCGGAAGAAGCAGATTAATTTCAGTCTTCAAATCCAAACATAGATAACTAATTTAAGTAAAGACAAGGAGAACCAGTGCCGCGGGTAAAACACAGCAGAACAACAAGAAGGGGGAACTCTGGTTTCAGGACAACCTGTTTTGGAGTTTGTGGGAGTGGTGTGTGCTGATGTATTTAGCCAAAGGAGATGGAACAAATTGTGCTTTGCGTGTGTTTTTTTTTTGGACACTGTCACAACTGTTTTTGACAGCTTGTGAAAGTGCGAATCGTCGTTAGCCGCCGTCAGATGCTTTAGAACATGTGGAGCCAGGGGAACATCTGATCAAACCAGGTTTGGGTGGCGTGCGGGTAGTAACACACGGAGCAGAATGCAACGATGTCACGGAAACACCAGTGATGAGCGCAACAACAAAGGCCTGCGTGGAGTTTTAAATGTCTGTCCCACGGGTCAGAGTGACCCCCCTCCTGACAGGCACCGACTAGTAATCCTCAGGCCTTTGTACTGGCCTAGGGGCCTTACCGTTGGGGATTTACATGGGCTAAATTCAAACACGAGGATCAATGAAAATGCACCTAGAAACAAAGCTGGCGATGCCACAATGCAATTATGCCTCCTGTCTGCCAGCTGAGGTTATCCAAATACACATACAATGATACCCCATCATACACCAACAGCATGCCGTGCCCCCAGCAGCTTCAGAGCTGCTAAAAGAAGCCTTTCACATAAACTATACTGTGTTGGGCAGATTGTTCTTGTGGTTGAAACTAGTTCTATTGTCGAACTGTCAAGTAGCTCGACTATGTGTGCAAGAGGGAAAAGTTAAACACTCAAGGAGAGACAGTGTGGATTGCTGTGAGCAGCTCAATTTCACTGCCTTAGGTTTCTGAAGGGACTCACAGCAGTGCTACAGTGTTTCAACAGGGAATACATTGTCTTCCTCCCTCGGACTGGAGCTTCATGTACTTTCCCCCCTGTCCGTTAAACCAAACCACCGTCTCCAAGCAGTTTAAGATTCCTACAAATTCCATTAGTGTGTATAGGATTAAGCATTAAGCTTTTTTAAGCTGTTGTTGTTAATTAACTAAAACAACAGACTTCTCTTTCACTTGACATCCAGAGAGCAGCGGTATGTGCAGGAGCTAATTCAAATTAATTTGGAACGAGCTTGGCAAACAGGACTGCTGACTCACACAAGAGCACAAGGCACTCTGGGACACTTCCATAAGAAAATGTAGAACCCTGTGTCTTGTGTTCAAGAGCACACACTGGAGATACAGTAATGATCCTCACAAAGATCACTTCCAATGGGGACAATATGTATGTGCATAGGCTTTGTAAAAGACTTTAAATACAACAAACTTACATCATAGTAAATAATGTATGACTATATCTAATGGACTGAGTCATTAAAAGATATAAAGATACTGAAGTCTAGCCAAACAACAACAAAAGTGAATTGGTAACACCGATTTCAGAGTCTGGAAGGTGTTGCAGTATTATAGTCACTGGCTGGATATCTACTAAAGCTTTACCCCATTCAGGTGTTTAGTGTTCTGTATGATGGGCAGTCAAGTCCTGACATGAGCAATGTTCAGATTAGCAATGCAGTAGTGGGACCTCCACCAATACAAATGGGAGGCACATCATTGGCTCGCTCTGCAGAACTCATTAAAAGCAAGGGGATTTCTCCTTTGATCGCTAAGCAACCAAGGTGGCACAGCTTTTTAATCAAAACGGAGGGAAGGGGAGCAGGGCAGTGGGCTTGCCCCTGTCGAGAACCCGTCTTTATCACTGGCCTAATAAAAACCCAAACTGTCCAATCACAACTGCATGGAGGGTTTTAACATCCAACTCTAGCCATAACAATACTGTACAGTATCTGCAATCCTAACAGCAGACTACCGATGAGTGTCATTTAGTTGTACCCAGGATATCTGGAAAAAAAAAAAAAAACCTGTTTACATTCCTGGGCCTGAAGGGGATGTGATGATATCAGCTGGAGGGAACTTAACACTAAGTTTGGATATTTCTTGTTTCAGTAAAATGATCTATTAGTGTGTGTGTGTGTGTCTATGTATGGGTGCATGTATAAGTATGTGTGTGTGTTTGGGGTGTGTGCGTGTTTGCTCCCGCACCCTCTACACAACAATGACTACTGATGACGGGCAAGTTCTGCAGGTTTCTACAGCCAAGAGAGTAAGAGAGTAAAGGCTCCACTCTCACTACTACTATGAAGTTGACATATAGTAAACACCGACATGTAACCAGCGCTACATCTACCTATCAGATCTGCTCATTGGTACAGAGGAAAACCTGAAATTGTTTTCCATGTAGCGCCATTGAAGTGATGACGACTGTTCTCTTTCGGTTTTTAACTCAACTAACTAAACATACTCAAGCCTAGTCTGCAGCACAGGCAGGTCCGGGTAACACCCTCTCTCCTGGGGAAACGGACTGTTCTGCAAACATCCAGCCTCTCTCAGGTCTCAGAACAACCGGGAAGCTGTATTGGATCTGAACTCAACCCTGACTGCATTTATGTAAAGAAGGTGCTCCAAAGATAGCAGCACTCCAGGAGGGGCAGTGTAAAGCAACATGTGCTCTTGTGGGAAGTGAAATCAAGCTTCAGTTTGTTTCCGGCTGATTTTGAACCCTGTATTGTTGGTTTAATTACACCCCACACAGTACAGTACAGTTTGTGACCATCATCTCTAACTCTGTCCTGGGAGAGAACGCAGGCATTGTGAAGAAAGAGAGGCCACCTAACAGCTAACACAGATCCAGTTACAATACGACGTATCACAAAAATTATGACTTGGTAACATTATCCCCGGTTTACCTGGGGGGGGGGGGGGGGGGGGGGGGGTATACTTTGCTATACATCGTCCTTGTGGTGTGCCTGCTATTAAAGGATTTGAGGAAAGAGCTTGTGTCGACAACAGACATACCACTGGTGGATTTCAGCACTGGTGGGGTCCAACGTTACAGCCTCCTCTCCAACCTTCCTCCCTAAAGTGGAGATAAAAGGAGAAATATTCAGGGCATCTTCAGAGAATATCAATCCGTCCAGCACAATCTTCACACATAACATCTATAGGATTACAGTAAAGAAAACAAACACAATGAGACACCTGTACTGGTCGCTTAAATTGTCAATACAAGAAACAACAAAAGGATTCACACACACACATATCAGAAAGACCTAGAATCAGGATAAGACAATAAACAAACAAGATATGAAATTGAATCCAGGAAGGAACATAAACCTTTCATCACTCTGGTGACAGTCTGGTGACTGCGTGGTCTATTAATAATCAAATGATGCCTGGCTTATCTGACGCTGGCTTTTCTTTTAATAGACTAGAGCCGCATCATTCTGTTTCCAGACCTATGACAATAGCACCTTTGCGGAAAGCACCTGGCTCGCCTAGATTCAAGGCTCATTAATGAGGAAAGATTACAAAGAGAACAGGCCAATCCTGTCTGAACTTCAGTACAATCAAACAGTCTGGTATGGTATAATATTGCACTTCCTTCGCTGTGTGCTCATGGTTCTTACTGTTACAGTGCAACACAAACCACGCAGTGTGGGAAGTTATTGTGGCTCGCTTACAAGAGCTGCCGGGGACACAGGGTTTGGCAGGAGTACTGTATGGAAAGAATCAGCAACTTGAACTTGTTGGAGGAACTCTCGATTTCAAGGCTATCTGTCCACTTTGTAGTGGTGCGTGCACTCAGGGCTGAGAAATACAAACACGACTGCCGGTGTGCTTGAACTGGCTGTTTTACAGAAGCTCTTAAAGGTTGTTTCTGTTGTGCCAGAGCAGCATTAAGTCATACTGTGCAAGTGCACATACCAGGGTATGACTAGCCCTCTAAACTGTGTGTGTACACGACTAGCAATGGTGTAGTGGAGGTATGTTCAACATGCATTATTTACACTGTATTTCACTGCGCTTTCTAGGAACCAAGTGTATGACAAACAGCTGTGGGGTCGGACTTGGCCAAAGCTCAACAGGCACAGTTCCAGCTAGCTTCCAGTGGGCTGATCCCTAGAGTGGCTGATGGACGACATGGCTGCTACATAGCTGGACGCCGACTGGGATTTCCAGACGTGGTTTTGTCACACTGACATGTGGGTGGCCTGCCGAGCTCCACAGCTGGGACCACGCCCTGAAAGCCACAGCTGGGACCACGCCCTGAAAGCCACAGCTGGGACCACGCCCTGAAAGTCTCCGTTCTCCTTGGGAAGATGGGATCTTTGGTATGCTACATGGGTTTGGAGGGGAGTGTGCATTTACCAGTTTCAGCATGGGCTTTCTTATCTTCTGTGTTGGAGCTGATGTCATGAAGGTCAGAGTAGGCACGGACGAATCGCCATAAGAACTGAGAATTGCGTCCAAACTATGTACAAAAGATGAATATAAATCGATACAAGTTTTCAAAAAACATACTTTTGGGGCTCATTTGGGGAGCAAACTCTGCCACAGTAACTTGACAGTGGGCCATTGTGGTTGATGTGACTGACCTCCTCCTTCTTCTCCAGCAGTGTAGCGAGAGACTCTCTCTTGTCGGCTTCTGTCCCTTTATGCAGAACGTCGACCCTCCCCAGGAGCACAGACAGCTCGTCCACAGGAACCTGCTCCTCCCCACTCTGATCTCCTTCGCTCTGCTCCCCTTCCTCAGAATCTGTCAACGCTGTCATGTACCTGGGAAAACAGACGCACGTTCTCTAAACGTTCCTTTTGGCACATGTAGTGGTAGCTAATCGAGGAGGAATGATAATGAACTGAGTGTGCATGTGGTTCCAATCCCCAGAGCGGTTGCTTCCACACCTCACAGCCCTGAGCTACAACCTTGGCCTGGGCTGGCAGCTCCACAAGCTTTGAGATGAAAATAATTAAGAAATACACGGCTTCATCAGTTCCCTTGGGTCATATGAGTATCCCAATGGTCTAAATGACTAAATGCACAAACTTCTTCTTCTTGTGAGGTGGATTGAAAACATCTCAATGGAGGAATCCCTCTGGTCATGGCAAGGCACATGAGCAATCATTATCAAGTCCTAACGAGGGCCTGGCGTTTCAAACTCTCCTCTGCCATGTGCCATCGCAGGATTAACATTCACTGCATGTTAACACGCAAACAGATTTATGTTTGTTTACACGAGTGGGTCGCCTAGTTTATGCCGGTTGTTAAGAACGATTGATGTCGTAATGTGGATACCTGAAGGCTTTGCCGGAGGGGAACACAAGCCGTCTTGTTTATCCCTGTCATGGAGAGGCACGCTATGTGCCGCATTAGCGCTGCATTTACGGTCTCCAAAAGTCCCTTTTCAATTACTGTTAACTGCGTACCAACACCCTCAACTAACACTTAGAGTAGAGGCGATGAAAAAGCTCCATATTAATGACATGGGTAGGTAGAAATGAAAGGCATGGAGAAAAGTGAAAACATGAAAGGCCTCCATTAAGTGTTGGCAGCAGCTGCGTGTGCGTCACCAGCGGTTGAGGGAACGTTCGGGTCTGCGAGGGATTGTTCTGGGGGGGATGTGTTGGAGCGGGCTCCTGACAGAGGTGCTATAAGCCCAGCAGGTGCCGGAGGCCCCCGTTGAGGTCCCGCCTACACCCCTTCAGCTCCAAGCAGCCTGATAACTCTGCTCTTAGCCCCTAGCTGTTTGGTTCCTAGCAGCAAAACAGTAAGACTGCTAAGACAAGTAGCCAGGTAAATGACTAGTCAATGGTGGAATGTTGTTACCGACTGCTAACCAACAACATCTTTATCTAGGATCACTGCACCCGTGCCGTGTAACCCATCAAGAGAGCTTCAAACATACTGTAAAAGAAAACCTTAGGGTAACTTTGGTTTGGTCTTGAAGTTTATAGCTGTCTTGTCTTGAAGTCACCGCAAAGAAGCAGAATGTTTGCAGGAACTTCCATTGCTTTAGGCCCAATTTATACATATCTGTAATCCAAAAGAGGCCCTCTGATAAATGGAGACACACCCCAGTCATGGAAGTGCTTTCTCAAGGGATTACACAGTTGTCAGTCAATCTATCGTCCTAGTGTTTGTGTGGCCGGCAGGCCCAGTAGGCAAGCCTGACTGAGACTGACTCCTTGAGCTTGCTGCTTTAATGCCCATGTTTGCTCGAGACCCAAGCTCCTAATCTGTCCACACACACACTGCACTGAGAGAAGACAAACACACTTAAATCAGGAAAATGTCCTGGTACCTGGTCCATTCTGGTGACAATCCCTCTGTCTGTGTCAATTAGGCCGACTTGACCTTCCAAAGGACCGACCACCTGCTTCTCAGTTTAGGCCGCAAGTGAGATAATTCATGAGAAACAGCCTTTGTCTTCAGAAATATATGGCAAGAAAATGTTCTATAGACAAACATCGGTATGATTTGACTGGTCTACCCTAATGCAGGGATGCAAATCCAGGTTACTAATCCCTGTCTGTGCAGTGACCCCACAAAAGGGCCTGAACCTGCAGGTCTTTGAACAGGGATTACATATCTGAATGGGAACCTCCTTTTGTTGGCCGTGGGCATTCACTCTTGAATTGCCGTGTTCCATCAAGCATTGTTGTTGTTTTTCCCATTGCTATACAATTTCATTGCCACAGCTCAACCCAACCTAGTGGTAGGCAAACGTGCGGAACTCTACAATGACTGTTACTCTGCGTCTGGGACACTGAGTTCACTTTTTGTCACTCATTCATTTTTCATTTCCAGGGTTTCATTCAATAGTCCTGCCATTCCGTTTGTCCTTTAATTCTTTCTGCTCTCTCTCTCTCTCGCTCGCTCTCTCGCTCTCTGTCGCTCTGTCTCTCGCTCACTCTCGCTCTCTCCTCAGTAGACGTAGTGAGAAAGCCCGCCCAACTACTACTGCATGAACAACACATTCCAGTTCATCATTCCACAGCCCATGAATCATTTCAGGTAAGAGGATAAAAAGCAGGTTGGGATACGTGTGTGCATACAATATGTGTGAGTGTGTGTCCTATCATTTCAACATTTCAAGATGTACTTCACCGCCCTAACAGAAAAGACATCAAAAGGCCTGACTCATCAAAGTAAACACACTAGGCCCTGCTCAACTTCGAAGCCTGCGACCGTGGTGTACGAGTCTGACAGGGTTAGGAAGGGATTTGGTCAGGAGTGCAGAAAGCTTTAACCCTACACTGAGCATTCAAAAGCAGGTACAGTTTAACATGGCCAGTGTATGGAGTGTAGATCTGAGGTACACAGTAGGAATTCTAAATGCAACCTTTTGTAATCTCTGAACTGGTCTAACAAGTCGCCCTCGGTGCTGACTACATGGATACCCAAAGTGATCTACATCTCAAAAATGTTGCCATGACATCATGTACAAGGCCTTGCTCGTAACTCTGAAGAAGCTTAATAAAGATCTCGGATGAAAGGAATTCCTCCCGACTGCTTTGATGGCAAAGAGTGATCGCTGTACACCTATTGATCTCTAATCCTAGAGGTTTGCGCAAAACTAACACCAATCACTCTAACGTGATTTGAGATGTAATGCATAATGTCTCAAATGATCTGAAATGTTAGCCCGTTAAATTCATGGGATCTGTCTCACTCATCGCTGTGATTCGTTAATCTTACTTGACATCCACTCACTACGTTCTCCCCTGCATTCTCAACAGAGACTGGGTACTGCAGAGGAGGAGTGGAGGGTCTTTCAAGGGAGCTTAGTAGCAGTGGTAACCCCCTTCACAAACAACCCCTGATGAAGAGTTACAATCCCAACGTGCACTGGTCCTGGGAGTATTCAGCCCACCTCATTCAGCATAAAGCAGATGCCTGTGGTCAGGGCTATTCAAAGGGAGAGAACGCAGAGAGGACTCAGGGAACTCAAGAACCTGGGATCAGGTCTCCCTAAGACACCAGCTCATTAGGATGCATCGGACACCTCTGCAGTTGACCAAGTCACCCTTGGCTTTTCCAAGAGCTCCGGACGAGTCACGCTAGCTCACTTGGTCCATTGGAAAAAGTTATGCCAGGTCATTGATGACTTTGGGACTTTTCTTCCATTACCTGCGGAACATCATTATAATATTATGGTCCAGACTTCTGCTTTGTTGTCTGGTGATATTGAGCAAGAGGGGCTGAAAGCAGTTTCCTTCTCATGGAGACTTTCCAGGGAAGTGAATGGATAAGCGATCCGTCCCATCAGTCTGGCAGACTGCATTGTGACCTCAGATCACTTCTGCAAAAGGAACCTCTTTGTCTGCATAGGAAGCCTACGCTCGTAAATGAACCTTGCCAAAAGACCATTAGGCAAGAGATTCTTTCCAACAACACAAACAATGGAAAGGGAGAAAAATGTACACACAGGCGCTTATGACTGCACCTGCACTGATTGCAAAGCAATACAGAAAAACCATCAGTGATATACTGGAGGGATAGGTGACTGGCCTTACACAAGGTTCTCTTGAAAAGGAATGCGGAGGGACAGAAATGGTGCTTTGTCCTCTACAGACTGGAACTCATGGGAACGGAAGCAACGAGGCTCGCCAACCACTGGCTGGCACTTGGTGGGTTGCATCATCTGTGAGCTGCAGTTGTCAGTGTTGCAGGTGGAACGAGTTATCCAGCTTTACACATCGTGTATGTGACCTCATTTTCCAGAAGAATCCTTTCTACAGGGGTGTACTCTGATTGCCAGGTGACTGGAGGCCTACTAATGGTGCGTGGAAGGAAAGCCTGGAGCCTAGCGTGTCAGTGCCACGCTGAAAGAGAAATGAAAGGAAAGTGTGATAATGGGGGAAGGGGGTAGTAGTGGGTGGTCACGATCACTGTGGTAAGCGGTACACGGATATGGTGTTGCGCGGTAGGTCTTCCTGGGCAAGCTGGGAAAGTAGACCACAGATCTCAGAGGGGTTCAAAATTAGCGAAACAAGGTAGATGAAAACTGGCTATGACATAATTTGGTAGGTAGCGTTGTTGATGACAACAGTAAGTAAGTAAGTAAGTAAGACTTTATTTATATAGCACATTTCATACAAGAATTGTAGCTCAAGGTGCTTTACATAAAATCAATAAAAACAATAATACAAGTGATAAACAATTCAAACAAAAATAAAAATCCCAATAAGATCTCTGTTCAAGAGAGAAAACAACTTTAAAAGTAGGAAAACCCTTTTGAGATAAAATTACTTAAATGCTTCGGTAAAAAGGTAGGTTTTAAGCTGTCTTTTAAAAATGTCTAGAGTGTTTGCTTCCCTAATATTTATGGGTAATTTGTTCCATAGTTTTGGGGCGTAATTGACAAAGGCCGAATCACCAATCTTCTTATGACTGCTTCTGGTGACCTCTAATAGTCCTCAAAAGTCTTCTCCTTAAATCAACAACTATCCAATTTCATATTAAACACTATTATTCTCGACACAAAAGTTAGAATGTCCTAAAGCTACACAGAGCAGTGTGACGTGAATAAACTGCAGTGGGAACTAGGATTTACAAGTTCCTACAAGACGTTTTGAAATGAACCAACTGACAGCTCGGCACACATGTACAGGGATTGATGGCCCTGTGCGGCTGGGGAGGAAGCTGTAAGGAAGCTGTTATGACAGATGAAGACTAAACACCGCTGACTGTGGGAGAGATTCACCTTGTGTGTGTACAGTAGCTACTTTTGTAACCCAGCTGACGTATTCAACTAGCCCTTGTCTTGCATTGATCTGTGGCGTTGAGCTGACGCTACTTCTGCCCTGCTCTTCAAATAACTGTTAGGCCATGCTTGTTTGAGCAAGACCTGTCCTGATCAGCACATTTGATGCCAAGTTTGCCAAGTCATAGTCTGAATGTTTACAATCCTGCTTTACAAGAACTAGAATAATTTTGTATGAATTAAACTTTTACATGAAAAAAAGCACAAAAGGTGACAGTTTAAGATTGATCTGTTCAATAACTGTAGGCTAAAGTACCATGTATTACCATATCATTTTACCAATATTTGGGATTACTTCTCAAGACAAAAACTTGGTAAGAGCATTTCTTTAAAGTGCGATGCAATCATCACCGTCACCATCACCGTCAGAAGGTGTCTTGGCTTAAACAGTTCTTAACACGGTCTCGGCGCTACTGTGAACCGGGAAGGCCTGGTGAGTGAGGCCACGCAAACAAAACCCTCTATGCATCTAGACATCTTAAACAATTACATTTTGCAACACTTGGATCTCCAGACAACAACATTTCAGCTAGAGCGTGATGGTGCTAGGCAACAAATGATCTATGATCGCTAGGATCTTCAACAGTTCCGAGACGGCACAACAGACAAGTAAAGCTGTTGAGATGGATGCTGGGATTACAGGAGCAGCCTTGCTCAGTACGTCTGGGCGAGGGCCAAGTTTTCCCTGCTGCTCTAACAAATCGAAGCATAGGCTCTTTAATTATGGGAGGTGTGCGTGATTTGACTCCATTCAAAGTGTAATAACCTGGGCTGTAATTTGATGTGGCTCGAAGCAAGCTTCTCTGTGTTCTATAGAGCGGTCTCCTTCCAGAGTTTGGCTTTCTATCTAAAAGGGAGGGGTAGGTGAGTTGAGGTAAGGTGAGAAATGTAGCAAACCCATATGACCTCAACAACCAATACAAATCATATGATAGCCTACACCAAATTAAAACTTGGCCAATGACACAAGCATACTGATAAGGCTAACACCCAGAGCAGCAAGGTTTTGGCCTGCTGTTCATGTTGTTCCAGAGAACTCTGACAGGAACTACAGTGAATCTGGAGCACACCTGGGAAGATCCCAAATCACCTCTGATTTACATCCAGGTACACACCTCCTCCCTGCCCACTGGTTAGGCCAATCCTGGAAGCAGTGTTATTTCCCACCCTTGGCAAATCATATTAGGTATGTAAACTAAATACACACAGGGTTATTGTCATCCCAGGGTAATAGACCAGAGCATACCAGGACAAGTTCTTAATCGTGTTTTATCATATCCCCCTCCTCATGTTCTCTCTTTCCATGTCAACCACAAAGAATGTTGGCGTTGAATGCACTGAAATAAATTCTAATAATCAGGCCCAAATTAATCCAGTTCATAATTTTTTGTATTGATTCTGCACTAAATGCTCCTTAAATGTACTAGCAAAAAGACATTATGAATAAAATGAAGCCCGGGAGAAGTTTGACACCTACATATCCTGCAGTTCTTTCTTTCATATTTCCTACTGTGTCAGTCAGTGTGATTGTCACGAGGAGCCATATACTATAACAGAAGACAGCTTTTGTTTATATTATTTTAGCCTGGCGTGTGATGAAGGTATTTGGCTGCAGATAGAGGAGGATGACTGGGTGTGTTGTGGAACATTCTAAAAGCAGTCTCTCACACCGCGGGCATATTCTCATACCTCTCATTAAGTCATATAATGGTTGAGCAGGTCAATTAGGCAAATGTGTTGAACAAGCATGTGGAGTTGGCTAAATCACCAAAGCACAGCTGGCTTGGATTTGGTAATAATAGTAAGATAAAGCAAATATAATCTAAGATGGGTGGCAGACAGATGGGATGAAAGTCAGGGTTCTTAGCTCTGATGTAGAGTCCTTTTTCACATTTAACTACAATCTTTTAAATGTTAAAAGGTTATGAATGATTAATTTGCATGCAATGTAAACATAACAGACTTACCCCCCTTCGCTTTCTGCCTCCTCTGAACTTTGACCCTCGGCTCTTGCCGCGGCCCCTGCCACTCTCCGCCTGCGAGAGGGGGTGGCCCGGTGGAGGGGACTGGCCCTACGCACAGTAGCCACCTGCCCACCACGCCCCCTCAGCTCATCCCTCACATGGTCCTGCAGCATTGGGAGGGCTTCCTTTAGCGCCCGCACCTCATCCTTCAGCTCCGACACACTTTGCATCAGTGCTCCGAGACGTTCCAGCACCTCGGCCTGCCCCCCCTGGAGAACGGAGCCGTCCACCACCACGAGCCCACCCACTCCACGCTCATCGTTGGAACTGAGGTGGAGCTTTGGCCAAGAGGCTCTCCGTCTGCTCTTCCTGGTCTGGTACAGCATGATGGCCAAACTGATCCCTGTTGCACAAGTCAGGACCCCCAGAGCCAGCACCCTGTGGTCTGACGACTGGGTCATCCTGCAGACCTGGAAAGAGAGGGATGGAAGATTAGGATGTAAAGAGGAGTTTGGTTGAATGCAAATCACATAAGTACACCTCACAGTTCAGGTCGTACTGTAGAAAACAGTGCTTGCTGCATTATGCTTTTATTCAAATATATATTCCTACTACGTATGAAGTACAATTATTACCACATCTTACAAAATAATACACATGCACTGCCCACTCAAGAGGTAGAGTAGTATTTGATCAACAGATGAGTCACAGACAGCGTGCACGTGAAATCTGGGAGTAAACTTTGTTTCCTACTATTTGGCATTCTTACACAGTTGGTGACAGGAATAATTTATCTTCCACTGATTCAATGGCATCAGTTAAATTAGCGTATCAATTTCACTGGCACAACTAAGGTGTACTTTTCCAGGTGACCGCATATTGTAGCTATATATTCTTAGCACAGCAAATCTAAAATTGGCAACCCTAATGAGGGATTACTAGTGTAATGTTCTCCATTCACCTCTTGGTGTAACTAGTAGTACGTACTTTACACGGCGCAGTCTATGAAGGACTACTAGCACCACTAGCCTAAATGGATTACAGTCTCAAATGAGGCTTATCTGTTTGCTAGCTAAATAACTTTGTCAGTCACAATGAGTTTCACTGAATGGGGTTCCTTAATTTATGACATGTTACAACAGTCAAGAAACAAGCATGTCAGCACTTCTGCATGAACAATTTCACAGCCAGAGACCTTGAAAGGGTCGAGTTAGCTGGTTTGCTAAGAGATTAGACTAGCAACATCTCTGCCAGGGAGGACTGCTTACATTCAAAACAATGACATAACATAACACAAAGCAATATGTATTTCGTCATACGAATACGTGTTCAATAAAGCCTAAAATTTTAACTGACGAAAACCTTACTGGGGAAGAGAGCAGCCCGCTCCTACTGGGGAAAACCTTTCGCTTTCAAAGTACCGTTTAAAGCAGTTTGACAGTACTTGGTGCAACTACCAAAACATTCCGTACGATTTGCCTGGCGCCTCAATTCTTTTCAAACGTTCCGATAACATTAACTAATGAGCACACAGGTAATCTTCATTCAGATGAACATCAATTATTATACAGCAGAAATATACAGCAAACTGTCCAAAATGTTATAAAGGGTACCATTCAGATAGTCTCAGTGTTTGTCTGAAAACAGAACACACACTGTCACAATCTCCTCAAACTGAATTTGCAAAATACAAATACAAAGATTATGTTAATTGTTAGGTGCTTTAGCAGCAGTCACATTCCTTCACATTGGTTTTAAAGTGTATGCAGTTTTTGCAGTGTAAATCGAAAAGCTGGTTTTAGGTGCTGGATGCCCAGCACAAATGTGTCCACATAATCATTTGTAAACTGAAAGACTAAAGTTCACTAAATCATTTACCTGTGCCACAACCTTTGTAACAGTTAAAAACAGCCCTCTCTACAAAGTATTTTAATTGTATTATTCTCTTTAGGCTACTCGACCATGCACGTAGTAAATGTATTCTTTAGCAGTGTAGCCTAGGCTAAGAGATCTTTATCCTAGATCTGAAATGAGCATGCTCATTGAAAACATCACTATTAGATTAGGAATAAAAAGTATGTCATGTTATGTATAATGCAAAAAGTAATGCTAACTCACTTACCTCTGATATGTTTGTGTCTCTGACAGCTTTTTTTTACAGTGTATGCAGACAAGGTATACAAATACACGTATAATCTGATCAACCTTGAACTTGTAGACAGCTAGTGGAGCTCTCCTATTTGGCTTTCTTTTAGTGCAGCAAAAATAATTACGATTCAGATTTTTTTAATAAGCCTCTTTATACTTCGGTTATAAGGTATTTCATGCACGTGTAACCATGACTATCTTCTTATCTTTCATTTTGAAAATTGTGTCTAGAGTGATGTTAGTATATTAATATTATAGTATATACAAATGTTAATCAAATGTATTTGATCAAATGTATTTGATTAACATTTGTTACAACCTCACTTTAGTTCAGAGAATGAGGACAATTTGACCACAATATTAACATTTCAGCATAAGTTACTACAATGTAGTGCACCACAGAGTGACTACATCCTGTTTAGTCCATTGAAGATAAAGGGAATCTTTTTTATTTATTTAATTTTGTTTAACATACTTAACTTAATAGTGTAGACACTGTGGTTTGTAATATTACGTTGAAGTTATATATAAAAGGGTCTACTTGACTTTGCAGAAGAGGGGAAAGTCTAAGAACATTGATTTGGTGTGGGATAGGGGGTGGTTCCCATGGGTGATGCTAGGATAGCTACGTGCAGTTTCTTCAGTGTTTGAAGTACAGAGTGAGAGTATTGTTTTCCAGCCCACAGCCTGCATTCTCCCAGCAGGACAAGGAACAACCCATAGGCACCGCTCAAAACCAAACTGGCCAGCGCCCCTGGGCTCACAGACACAGGCGTAGCGATAAAAGAAAACCATCCAGCCGTGCCCTTGCTCCCATCAGGTCAAAACCTGCAGATAAGGGCCCATCATCAACACTGATCTATTATCCACCCACCGCAGCTGCCCAAGGACTCCATCCACACAAGGAAAAGAGAAAATCAGCCTTGGATTTGCTTTGTGCACAGAAATAGGCTCCTTGCTGTTGTGACAAGAAAGAGGGTGAAGTCAGACTTTGCTATCAGACACCTGGTGGGAGACCACAAAGTTTAAATTGTTCCCACTCAAAGTCCTATGGGGTTTTGACAACTTACACGAAACTGGCTATCTCAGATGAGGGAAAAACCACCCTAGGGTTCCTGACCTGTATTGCCAGAACATTATTGACATTTTCAGCCACAAGGAAGGAGTATGTGTTGCATGACAGCAGGCACGTTATCATCAGCATGTACCTCTGAGTGCCTTTAAGGAAGTACAATTCCTGTGATGTCTATCACAGTATCAGTCCATTCTTGAGCTACAGTCTACTGTTTTCTTCCAGTCAGGCATATGGAAGAAACGTAGAAGATATTATCAAAATAAACATATAAAACCATGTAAATCCCTTTCCTTGCGGATATATATGACAAACGTGTATCAGTTGGTCATATGAATAAGTACTTTTTTATTGTAACATTGACCTATTGTTTTACATTTCATTATGTTGGAGTGCAGTATGATTCTGACTACTGCCTCTCAGGTATCCTTTGACACCAGACCAACATAAATCTATAATAGTTTCTTGGTAGTCTCTCTTCTACAGGGTCACACCATGTGCATTCCCGTGGCCCGCACACCCAAGGCTCTTGGCACTGCATGGCATGGCAGTCACCCCCAGCCTCCACTGCTCTGCTTTATAAACCGCCAACCAGCTTAATCTGTCATTTCTTTCTTCATTACACGCCACTGTGCACTTGGTGTGATGTGTGCTTTTCACCTTCCAAAAAGGATTTGGGGTTAGAGATATTGTGTGTGTGTGGTCTATACTACAAACATAAAAAAAACATTGATGTTCAAATTTAGGGAGGCACATAAGGAAGCAAACACCTACAACTTGATGTTGTAACAGTCTGAGAGCATTTTTGGAGTAGATACAGAATGTTTGTGGTGCTGAACAAAGATAGCACTGCCCCTCAGTCAATCAGTGGTATTGCAATCTATGGTTGAAGACCTAAAGATTTCATTGAAATTATATTTGCTTGCTAGATTCAGACAGTATACAGTATGATGATACTTTTCACTTTGAAAATAGTGATTATGAATTGAACATGGACACATATTCTTTTGAAGCTAGCTTGACTTTCAATTCCCCATCAACAGCTGAGGAACACTATACGGCTACATTTCACAGGGACTAGATAGTCATTTGTTGTTTGAACTAGAGGCCTTCAGTTTAGTGGCTCTGGGGCTGCACATGACCGAAGACCAAGAGAAATCCAAACCACATGGGAAAGGTGCATATCTCCTTTTTATCTATCCTGAGGGAGAACCAGGATATGCCCTTGTGAGCTCCTGTAGCAGATAACCCCCACACAGAAATACATACTACAGCAGTTTATTCAGCATTTTCTATGTTACATTTAGTCAGGACACTTATCCAGAGCGATTTACAGTAAATACAGGGACACTGCTTGCCCCAGTGTACCTCTGCATTGATACTTTGTTGCCGACCCTTGCTTGCCCTGGACTACGAGATTGCGTTGACTAAAACTAAAACTGCCATCCTGCCTTGTGACAGGTTAATGATTCATTGATGCACCGTTGGTATCCAAGCACCATTTATTCAAAGCCTACTACATGAGACGTGATATTATAGCACATGTTTACTGGAAACTGGTTCCTGGCCTTGAACTTTGTTCAGGCCAGTCCATTTGCGCAATGACGTTCCTGGAATGTGCATGGTGTTTTGACTGGGTGTTAGATCCACCCAAGGGATGCACAATCATGGATTTATATTCAGAATTTCCATACAACATTTTCCATCATGTTTAGTCCATTTAAAATTAATAGGTGTCAAACCTGTGACTCAGTGGCCAATCGCATTCTAGTTCTCATAACATTGACAAAGATTTCCGTAAGTTTACATAATGTCCCAGATTCTTTACTTTGACTACTAGACGTTCTGTAGAAAATTCAATCAGATCATTTGTTAAATATTTCCATCCTTCCTAATCAACACATTCTTTACAAGTCTGGAAGTCCTAATCTTTGCCAGCAGATGGCGCTTGAAGAGCTGTCTTTGGGACATGCGAAACAGACAAGACCAATGGACAAAAGTTACACATAGTGTTTTTTATTCCTTTTTACTACTATGCTACGCTTATACATACTTCAATAATTTGTTCACCCGCGACTCAGATTGGGTGTCTGGACAAAATAAGAACAACATAATTACAATAATTGAACCACGTCAACATGCTGACTGATTCAGAAGCATTGCATAGTTTTCCATGCTACCTCTCCCTTTGGTTCAGTTCATGCCTGTCTGTATGGGTTTAATATGTCTTAGTCAGCCCTCCCGAGGTTGTTGCTGGATGTCTGGTCTGCTCAGGTATGGCGACCAGGGATTAGACATGGGTGAGCACCAAACAGGGTCTTGCCAGGGAGGCGGAGGATGGGTTGTCGTAAACACACAGGCCATCTTTGTGTCAGTGTAAATCATTAACCTCTGTTGAACACCTGCAGACTGAGGTGAAGTCATGTCTGCTCAAAACCACCATATCTGCTGCATGTGGCTTTTGTGAGACACATACCGGTATCTGATAATAAACTACATTTAAGCTTCTACATTAGCAAACAACTAAAAATTATAAACTATCATTTGTTGCTCAAACAGTTGATGCCACAGTGGTAGTGGGGCCCAGAATAGCAGTAGGGAGGGGAAGGCCAACAGCCTAGCATGTTAGCCACTGTACTGAGTGCTCCTCAGTGTTTCTCAACCAGAGATCTGTTCAGGGGAATGGAGGCTGCTTTGTCCTGCATGCCAGTGGTCAGGGGCCAGCCTACACACCCTTCGCTATTTATGTCTTTCGCTCTTTCCTTCTCTGCCTCTCTTCCTCCAGCTCAAAAGCCAGCTGCCCTACACACAGTTCGAAAGAGAGATAGATAGAGTGAGTGAGAGACAGAAGATGTAACCGTCCCTTTAGTTTAAAACAGTATATAATGTGCTCTCTAGAGACTAAACTGAATGAAACATATTAAACTGAATTGAACATAGAAAGAAATAGAAGGCTATAAAATGATTGTAAAGTGCTTGAACTCTTTACAGAGTGGTTGTTGTTTGAAGAAGAACTGCGATAACGTTAACATATTTTTCTTCGGCATTCCTGAGTGACTCAAAAGAGTTGCATTCAGTTTGTATGGACATTAGGGGGATTTTTCCTGCTTAATGTCCACCTTGATAAACAAGCACCCTGTGACTCATATACACAAAGACACACATAAATATTCAGGTATGCATACTCTCTTACACAAACATTCTCTCATCTCTCAGTGTCAGGCCTGTTCATTTCAACCACTGCATACATCTCTCCTTGGCCAGTTTCTCTAGTAAAAGCAGTAAAGGATAATGCTGTGTCTTGGCTGTACAGTGACAGATAAGTAGGCCCAGATGGAGCAGGACTGGTTTGTCTGCCTGCATGATTTATCCCTGGGTCTGAGACAGGCAAGTCGGCTGAGGGAACCAGACCTGCACCAGTATCACAACTCTCCCCGTTCCTCAGTCCCATAACCCACCCGGAGAAATCCAAACCACATGGTAAAGGTGCATATCTCCTTTTTATCTATCCTGAGGGAGAACCAAGATATACCCTCTAGTGAGCTCCTTCTTTTCTCCCATTTGTGATAGCCTTTCTTTCGACTCTGGGATTAAAGGGTTTGGTTATTTTGCAGCCCCTTTGAACTGTAGGTTACCCACTTGAACCCATCATCTGATAGTAGCAGGGTCATCTGACAAAAAATTCAGTTCAACCCATCAAAGATTTGATCGTAGGCATGAAATGTTCAATCTGCATCCTGTGTGCTTCATATCTACAATACGTTGTCAAATTCAGTGCTGTTTCTATTCTGTCCTCCACTGTTTTGATTTACTATATTTTATTATCTTATAAATCGTACCTTTGTAGCCATTTTACAATAAACTCAACCTCTTATGTGACTTTTCAAACACAGACATCAATCTCTTCTCAGCCTCTGAGCGCTACACTTTCTACAAGTTCCACAAGTTCTACACATTCTGTGGTTCTAGATGTTGCTTGACATGAGTTACCTGACTCTCAGGCCAACAGCACATGTTCTATAGCTCTAAGTATGTTCTCAGGTGAGGCCATAAATCTGTGTTCCAAGCTTAGTAGATAGGATATGGTTAACTTTAATTATGGTGATGTGTGAATGGTGTTGAATAATTGATTGCTTGTGTCCATGGAGCAGAGTTCACTTTATGCCAATAACAATTACATCAAAACTGAGGAGTCTTACGCCATCAAGAAATGGTGTAAGTCTAATCATGAGAAGCATGCATGGCTCATTGGATCTTGCGTGGTTATCAAATGATTTCAAAGGCCTATTTGTCTTCCATTTATAAGCCAGACACACAATCAATGAGTTCTTTCTTTGCCTGTGTTGATGACACAAGCTTAATGCCCTGTGCCCATCACAGCCCCTTCCTTTTGCATGGTCAGCTCCTTTGTTTCCTCTCCGAGCTGGGGACCTTTGCACACGCTCAGTTTCACCACACGCGCTCAGTGTCTCTGTACTTCTGCTCGCGCTCAGTGTCTATTCTTCTGCACACGCTCAGTGGCTCTGAATACAATAAAGGCTGAAGTATCTGTGGCATGTGCCTTAGCCCCACAGTCACCTAGAGAACCCCTGACACAGGCTAGAAGTTCTGAGAGACACTGCATTTAAAGACCATTAGTCTGCAAAGTCTACTGAATTATTACAAATCCGTTATCGACTGTCAGCACAGAAGCGTAATGCCGCTGCACCTGTATTTAAAGCACTTCAGTCTGTTGCTTTGAGCAAACCAAAAAGACAACGGGACAAGAAAGCAAGAAAGTGTTTATTTTGTGTTCCTACACTGTCAAAGAGTCAGTGATTGGTCCTCTTGATCTTCTAAATGTTCTGTTGTTCACCAGGCAAGTTTAGACAGGTAGAACCTACATCCTACTTTTCCCATCAGAAATTCCCCTTTCCTACTGGTTCAGGCAGGAAGACTCAGAAGTAAGTTAGTCATGGACATTTTATTGTCAGTGCAAACACTTCGTTCTGGAAGTATGGTTTTGCTCACAAAGGCTCTCTGCAGATAAATCCTATAGAGACTACGTTTCATCATCTGTGGCATAGAGCTATGATATTCATCATTTCCCCAGTAGAGAGAGCAAGACAGAACCAAGGGTGGAGGCTGCGGAGGAGGAAACAACACAATTGAAGCTAAGCACATCCTGTGTCACACATCCTGTGTCACACTTGAAGCAATGAGTATGTGTGACTTTGGTCCTTAAATAGACCGCCTTGTATTGGAGGAGTGGTAATGAATGTGAGTAATATGACAATGATAGGTGACTGACATTGAGAACATCTCGGAGGGCATGAATCAGCTCCACCCGTTACTTCAAAGCAACAGTAAAGTAGATGATCACTTTTTGGACTAGGAAGTGAACGCCCAGTGTCTTAAACCAAACTAGCTGAAGATGGCCGGTAGAGATACAGGAGACAGAAGACAAGCTCTAGATGAGAGCTGTATTCTAAGTCGGGTTTAACATTTAGATGATAGCTTTTACTGTTAAGGACTAATGAGTGACATTATGCCAACACAACAGATGGCCCTTAGTGGTTCTGATATCAGGTTTGAGAAATATTCATAATTTTGAGAGATGTATGTGAAATATTACATACATTCAGCTGCCAGAAACTAGACTGTCCCATATTAGTCTGGTAAACACTTTCTATGTATTCTTATACTCTACATTCCTATGAATTCAGTCAATATGATGGTTTGATTGAAGCAAGAAAACAAGTTAATGACACAATCTTTTAGGTGACAGCTGGGAGCTTCCATGGATGCTAAGAAACTGTTGAGCCTGTGTGAGTCAAAGCTGATGGGGATGTAACACCAGATGTCACATGCATATTGCTTCACTGAGAGTAAAACCATGAGAAACTGGATGTCTACAATATGTAAAGCAGATAAGTATATGAGCACAGTCTGATTGTATGGGAAAATATGATTTTTTGATTTTAGCAATATAGTGACTCTTCAGTACAGCAAAGAACACATTCTGAATGTAACCCTATGTGTGAGTCAGGATTAACAATAATACCCGATGTAGGACAGTATATAAAAGCCATGAGAGAGCCAAGAATGGCACACAGCAGAAATCCAAATGTTCAAACTAAATCTTTCTCCTGCTCATTTTCTCTGACTTCGGAATGTTATTTACTGACCACACAGATAAGACTTTTGGAAATCCCAACTAGAAAGACATGCGGTCCCTATGGACGTTCTATCACGGATGCAGAAAAACAGGAAGCTCTCATATGATCAGATTGCAGGGACAAACTGACACACTAATGCATTTCATGGGAGGGCATTCTTACTGGCAGGGTCAAGAAACATTAATCTTTTAGATGTGGCGTGTTTTTGGAGCAAAACAGTCATTTGTATAACATCTCACATGTCAACACATGAAATGCTGTAGATTAATTTTTTCACTTTCCCCTGTGTCCAATTGCTTCCCCACCATCTACCTTATTGCAATCAACACTCCTGACTGTCGGTGAGACTGACATCTGAATCTCACAGTTTCTTTTCTTTTCCCTTCAGATGATCCGATGAGGGAAATAAATTATATAAGCTTTTAGTGTGTACATTCTTAGAATTCCTAGGCTGTAGAACATGTTCCCGGAGACTTTAGCACGAGTCTAATGAGAAACAGGCTCTGACAGGGGCCATGTCTTTCGCAGGATAAATCAAGACCTACCAGGGGCACCGAAACTCCACTATGTTCTTCCAGCTCCATCAACCCCACAGGCCACATACAGCATAACAATAACCATCTGTAACTGGTGTCAGGAAAACTGATTTTATCTCACGGTTGGCCGCTCAAATACTTTGTTATTAAGAATTGGAAGCTATTGGTACTGTATGAGGTCACATGATGGCCTCCTTTTCAAACTCCAGTACTGGGGATGAGTTATGTAATGGCATCAAAACAGGAATTTCATTCCATGTGCTTTATCTCCTGAAAATAAGAATGTGTCTTTCTCTTTCCTTCTTAACTCTAGCCTGTGTAGTATTGGAGTGGCATCAATCCTTGGTCTTGGTTTGGCCTCCATTTGACTCCAGTCTATGACCTACCACTGCCTGTTGTCACCACCAGTTATCAATATAGACAAGAATAAGCCACCAGTTCATGTTCCCATGGCAGAGATAGTGCTGTGGTTGAGATTGGAGCAAATTAAGGGCTGGTACTACCGGACAACCACAAACTGATTGCAGGACAGCCTGAGGCAAGCCTACTGGACTTCCTTCCAAACATCTCTGGTTCTCTGATCTCTTCTTAGCAGTAGTAGGATTTTGATACAGCTGTCTAGGCAATTCATTTTTTGGTGAAGTTCACAGTTCAATCTTTCGTACTGTGTACAAGAAAATACCGGAAGTCTTCTGCCCCTACAGTGTGTGGTCTACTGCATTCGCCTGTGATCTGAAAGACAGCTCCTGACCGTTATCTGCACATGAGAATCATTTAGGGAAAATGGCCACAGAGCAAGATGGTGTTTAAGCAACCCACAATGCCCTCATCTTTCCACACAAGTCTTTGAGCTGCTTTCTAGTTCTCTCTCAGAGAGTTGGCCAGTACCCACAGAATGGGTTCCTCCCAGTGAAGATAAAAACATGAAATGAAATGTTTACCATCAATCTGGAAATGAATGTTCACATGACAAACATTAGTAGACAAGAGCCTTAGAGCAGGTCCGATGGTACAAAAAATTACTCATTTTTGAGTGGCCTTTCATCAGCCCTCAGGACTTTACAGTTCAGCATAGGCAACTATTATGTACAATGAAGACAGAGATGGCAAAGAAAACAAGAAAACAGAGAGAACATTTTGTCCTCGTTAAATTAATCTTGATTTTATTCAAGAATGTCACCAGTTTATGGGTGAGAACATTTTTCTCTGAGCCCCAGGAGAGAAGGGAATGTGGGGGGGATTTTCATTGTAATCTCTTGACATATCTGCATTATTTCAGTGCTGTTCTCTTAAAAGGCCATTCATCCCATAATAACAGCCTCTTCTGTTATTGTTCCAAATACCTCAGTTTTCTCAATTTTACTCCCTCAGTTAGCATGTGATAATAGTGAATCTAACACTCTGGCTGGTGTGAGTGCTACTATCTCTGCAGCCGGCTTGGGAAGGTGGAAGACAGAAAGGAGGGGGAATGTGTTGATTGTCTGAGAGTAGATAAGCTGTCAAGACAGAATAAGAATCCAATACTGAGATTGTACAAGAAAGGTTGGGGCAGCGTCATTGTAACACTAGAAACAGGTTACTCCCCTGATGCAGTCATTTTTCATTCAGCAAAATCCAGGTTTCATTAGAGTGCATCACAAGTATTTCTGTAAAGAGGATGAGCAAGACTTGATTACTAGGAATAGAGAGAACCGGACATAAAAAACATGACAGTATGAGGTATTTAAAATGAAGGAATTTGACTAGGAAAGTATAAGGATTGTAGAATTAAGTAAACATAAGAGGTTTGACAGCTGAATAAGATATTTTGTCGGCAAAAAGTATAATTTCAGAAATTTCAGTTTGATGGGCCTGTGAGGCTTGTTTACCTCCTGAGAGCCCAGTGTTTGGTGTGTTTGTCTTTGGGAAGTGACTTCAGTAGTGGTTCAGTCAGAACATACAGGGCTGGAGAGACAAACCACACACACATAGAGCCCTCTTATTCAAAGGACAAACATACTAGCCAAGGCAAATGCAATCTGATGGATGAAATTGAGTAATTTCTCCCAAAACACAGCCTAAACGAACGTTAAACATAACATTGATGGAAAAAAACGAACGACACTTGACAACTTTATTCCTGGCATTATATGCAGTACAGCATGTCTTCAAAGGAGTTGGTGTTTGGCATATTTATATTTAAGGCTGTTGCCAAATGGGAAGACTAGCACCGAAGGGCAGTGGAAAAGCCCATTCCTCCATTCAAACGGTTGCCTGTGAGAGTATGCTTAGAAAACGCTACAGTGTCAACAACATTAAAACACTGCAAATCTGAAGCCCCATTAAAAACGTTGAGTGTGAGTATAATTTCAAGTCTGCGCTGACAGATTACTCCCTCTCTTACAGTTTATCGTTTGGGAGGAGTTATTTTTAGTTGGTGCAGTAGCAAGCCCTCCAGCCCTGGAGTTTCCGCTGCTTCACGGTGTCTTGAAAGAAGAAGACAGTGTGGCGTTCTCATCTGGGATCATGTGCTGGCCATGTGTCCCGCTCAGTGACATCACCCTGGAGCGGCATTGCACCACCATTCTAAAAGGCTTGCTGTTTAAACAGTGCCAAATGATGCAGTTTAACTCAAATAGAGGGTGACTGCAACTGTAAGCTGTCTACACATAGACATGCAACACCCACAACATAGACACACACTCAAACAGAGACACACACCCACACATAGACACACACACACAAACACACAAGCATTTATATATAATTTCAGTAAATACTCTTATGCAATACACATTATTCACAAGAAGTCAGTATATTGGCAGATCTATCTCATAAAACATCATTAGATTTTTGAAAAAAAGTGTTTGGAGAATAATTTATGTATGTTACATTTAGAGAAGAGGAATGGGAATTTGTGGTTAGTGTTTAAGAGTGTTCTCAGACACAGCTTACATCCAACATGACAGGAGCATCAGTATAATGTGTTTAGACTCGCAAAAACACTCACAACTATCCACAATCACAAACTAAACACACAAACATTCTCTGTGACCCCGCTTCACCCGCCTTCTCTCTCTCCTTCCCTCGCACTCTGTCTCCAATGACGTCACAGCGGAACAGAGCTGGTTTCCTAGGTGACAGGCTTTTTTTTGGGGGGGGAGAATGGAGCAGGGTGTGAAGAGCTGCATGATAATCTACTAATGTTGTTCAACACGTTCCTTATGTCCTTGACTGGAGGGTGTCAGATTTGAGGCTTTACACAGTAACAGTGAAACTCTGTAAACATGGTCACCCCTGCCTCTTGACCACAGAGAAGACAATTAAACACATGCACACACACCAAGTGGGTCTCCTTAAACCCATCAGCCAATTAATGAATGTCCTCTTGTGCTGCAGTGCTGCAGTGTTCTGCAGTAATTAACTAATTCAGCCATAAAGCCCATGTTAACCACAAAACACATGTGGAAGGAATATACACTATTTTCAGGAGCAGTGGGTGAAGAGCGTTCAGATAATAGTAAGGGAAACAGCGTGAGAATGTTCGACATTTTACAGGGGAGGTACGAGGGGGTGGAGAAGTGTGAACGTGTGAACGAGAAAGGTAAGGAGAGAAGGAGAGAGAGAGACAGCGTGAGCAGGAGAATGAGCTAGAGAGCATGAGAAAGAGACAGCCCCCTGACTAAAGCCAGTAAAGTATCTGCTGTCTAACTTTCAGATTTACATGACAGCTTTTGATGTCATGTTTTATGAAGGTGAGTGTGTGAGGGAGCGAGAGAGATAGAGAGAGAGAGAGAGAGAGAGAAAGAGAGAGAGAGAGAGAGAGAGAGAGAGAGAGAGAGAGAGAGAGAGAGAGAGAGAGAGAGAGAGAGAGAGAGAGAGAAAAAAAGAAAGAGAGAGAGCACGAGAAAGTGGGAAGGGGAGTCAGAGCACAGACAGCCCTGTTTTGGAGAGGCGGGATTTCTTACAGAGCGGCAGCATACCGTCTTTACCTCAACACAACACAGGACTGTTGAATAGCTGTTGAGACAAGCACCAGAACCAGACAGCGTCTCCTGACCGGCCTCCATCCCAGCCGACAGCTGCCCACCCAGGGGAAAGAGAAGTGGCCCACCAGGGAGAGGACCTGGGACCAGGAAGGATCCCCACCAGGATTCAACCAACAGATCTGTGGGTAGGGAGGAGACAGACAGGCACAGGTGCTGCAGAATAAGAGAGAGAGCGAGAAAAGAGGAAGAGAGAGGAAGAGACAGACTGTAAAGAGAGAGCAGAGTGAGAGAGAGAGAGAGAGAGAGAGAGAGAGAGAGAGAGAGAGAGAGAGAGAGAGAGAGAGAGAGAGAGAGAGAGAGAGAGAGAGAAAAAGAGAGAGAGTTTAAGGGTAGGAGGAGACTGCTCTGGAGAGGACTAGAGCTCGTCTGAGTGGAATTCCTAAACAGCTGTCCGGTATAAGTCCCCAGAACAGAGCTACCAGACAGACACGCACACACGCGCACACACACTTACACACAGAAACGTGTACAGAAGGCAAATCAGTGTCAGACAGGCAAAAAAGGAAAACACTACATCTCACAGTCACCATCTCCACATACTCTAGGACTGCCAAGCTCACAGTTCTACAACTTCTACTGCCTGGAGCCTGGAGATCAGCTCTGCTGCACTACAAGGTAAGAGAGAATAGGAATGGGATTGCAGAACTGTTATGTTACCTGTTGTGATAACCAGCATTACCTCAGTATTTGCTGCTCTTATGTAAGTAGATGGTCTGGTTTAACTTCATTGATGAGCTGCTTGTCTTTGTATGAGTTAGTTGGCTAGATGCAATGCTTGCTGTGTTAGCTGCACTGTTAGATGGATAAATAGTGACAATATGTGCGCGTTAACAACTCAGGTGAGAAATACGTGCTAAACAAGATATACCGTTTGCAAAATGTACTCAACATGTTGGCTCAGCAAAATTGTTTTCACATAACATGACAAGCGACGGCGTCTCGGGGCAACCTGACACCTCCGCCACTTTCGTGGAGGGGCATTTTTAGTCAGGCTTCCCGCTGGCTGCGCGGTCTCCCGAGCCTGCTCTCTTAACCTCACCATCGAGCAGCGTCGGTGCTCTTCCCATCACCCATGTGCGGTGGTGTTGACGTTTCCTTCATGTCTCATATGCTTTTATATGGTTTCCTTCCCTCCTGTCGTCCCCCCCCCCCCCCCCCCTGCCAAGGACAACTGAGAGACAGTTGGAGAGCATTGCTCAGGCTAGTGGGTGGCGTTTGGTGACTGGGTGCGAGGGGTGGGGTGGCACAGCGGAGGGAAAGTCAAGGAGAACACACACTCCGCCCTGCCATTCCCTACGGTTCCAGCCCACCACTAGGCCCCAGGAGGAAGAACTTTGCCTATAATTGAGGTTTCTTTATGTAACAAAACAGCTTGGACCATTCTGTAAGGCTACCATTACTCTCTGTGGTATGTGCTCCATCTTTTTATAACAATCCCAAAAGAGAGGGTCGTTGGTCTATTCATGGACATGCCAGAGGGGGGTTATGGGTTACAGGTTGAAAATGCATTATGTATGAAATGCTTCAGTTATATTGTCATGCCTTCCTGTATTAATGATTTATGATCCATCATGATATTGTATGGATGGAACTGTCAATCAGTTTAGGTAGAGTCAATACTATGGAATGCTGTGAGGCCAAAATTACTTTAAAGGCTGGATAGTTAGGTGGATAGTAACAGTTTATTTCGGTCCAAATTGTAGCAGTTGCTTTGCTCGAACCAACGTCTTCGTCCTTTAGCCATCCCTGCCCATTGTGTCTTTCTGTGTATTGTGAGACCTAACTGCACGGTGTCATCATCGCACTTATTTAGACTATGACACTGTTTCACTTGTTCTAAGAATAAGCTGACCTAGATAGGCCGCACGTGACTGTTGATTAGGGGAGGTCTCTCCAAAACAGACGATTAAGATGAGATGAGCAATGAGTCTTTAATCACCAGACTCCCACTCCCCCTCATAACCTCCTTGATCACGACACACAAGTCTCAGCACCATCCTTGCTCTAAGAGTCTGATGTAACTCCGGATCTCATCTCACAACACACACACACGCACACGCACATACACAGCTGACCCAGTGACTTTATCCAGCACTCTGACTGATTGGATCGTCGCTCAGCAAGCACTTGTGAGGTCGGCGCCACTGCATCCCTCCTTCCCTGGAGGTGTAAATGAAATCCACGTCCGCATTCTGCAGAGGCGTCATGGGCTGGGCCTGGCCGGGGCACTGAGCACGTGCCAATTCCATGCTCCCCCTGCTCTTTTTGGGCCGCATTCCAAATCACAAGTGTAAATCTGGCCTTTGGTGTCCGAGACAGACCAGCAAACACCTGCTCAACTTCTAACACCTTCACCAAGATGAAGTAGGAGTCACAGTATCAGCCAGCCTCAGGCATTCCCCCCAGCTTCTGTAATTTCATTTCCTTTTATGTTGTACTGCTGGAAATCAGCAAAGCCTAGATCAGATGAGTTCATTCAGTAGCTAGTTTGACTGGTATGACTGGCCAATGAACTGACAGAACCATGGTGTCATCATCAGTTGCCTCACAAAGAGGATTGCAGGGTAGGGAACGGTCAGATGAGTAGCATTCAGCTTCCTGTTTTTTTACTGGTGGCCTCTGACATTCCTATCATGTTTGCCACATGAAGCCAAACGAGAACACAAGGATAGTTGAGACAAAGGTCAGCCTTTCCCTTCACCAGCTGACATCTCATGAGTCCCAACTGTTGACCTTGGGTGGGATGCCCCGCAGATGTCGCTGTGGGAGGTGTTTGAGGAAGTGGGGGAGCTGAGCTTGGATGAAGAATTCCAAAAGGTTTCATCTATAGTATCGATTTCAAAACATTGTTATCCTCTATAGTAACACATGAGCTGTGCATTTTGGAAGGCCCCATGAGGATAGCAGATCGTGATTGGTTTCTCCTGGACACCGTAGGTTGTCTTTTTCATGTTAGAGATGGCGGAAAATCAATAGATATGTCTGACTGTTGCTGTCTGTTCCAGTGACCTTGTGTAGTTTGGGTTTAAGGAGGATTGAATGACATGACCGGAATCTGCGCATCAAAGGCACGTGGAGACTCATGGGAGATTGGCTCGGGAGGTTTGGCTGTTGTCTGGCTCTCTTACTTGCTCTTGGGGCCCAATTCACAGCTGCAGTGTGCTTCAACTGCCAAGGTCAAATGGAAGCAAGGAAAGAGGAAGGAACAGTGAGACAAAAAGTGAAAGTGGTCCAATCCTGTAAGCCAGTGGATCCCTTCTCTTTTGTTACCTTGGCCAGCACTGCAGTAGCCTCCCTCGTCTCTCTCTCTCTCTCTCTCTCTCTCTCTCTCTCTCTCTCTCTCTCTCTCTCTCTCTCTCTCTCTCTCTCTCTCTCTCTCTGTCTTCTGCATACGCTTAGAAACAGCAGTAACAAAACAAACACATTCCCTCTCTCGCACGCATGGCACACGCTCAAACTGCTATCTCTCACGAGCCTAGTAAAGCACCTCATCCAAACACTAACACTCACTCCGACACTCAAACACACACAGCCCCTTGGAGAGCCATTCTGCTGTTCAACACAATCACACATTCTCCATCCTTCCATCATGCGGGTCATGGGTATATTTAGCAGCAAAGGACTTAGTATTGACAAGTTTATTAGTATTAGAGTATACTGCCAACCTTTTCTCAACTTCTCGATAACGGTCAGGATAATTTGAGTTTAAAAACCTATTCTCAACGATTTATATATCCATCCCTTAATAAGGAAATGTACCATAGGCAGGTCCTGAACATGCCTGTGGTACAGTACACGCAGCACATGCTGTGTAAAATCTCTTGAACCATTCAAAAACCCAAACAACAAAACTCGGACTTTATGACTTGTGGAGAAGATTATGCTCTCTTTGTTTTCAGAGTCACCATGACATCCGGTCTGTAATCCAGACCCATATGCACTCAAGTGTCTATGGCATGCCCTGATAAAAGTTTCCGGCGGAGAAATGTGCCACATTTCGTAGGGCTCTGATAAGGAGTGTGTCGGCTGTGGATGGGCTCTGCTGCAGCTGGAATGTGGTTGTTTCCTTAGTCCGAGTTCTTTTGGGTGGACTTGGCCGCCCAGGCACTTTTGTGCAGCGGTGCACTCTGTGAGAGGGGGTCACTACTGACAGACCTCCTACACGTAAATAAGTCTATAAATGGGCAAGCACTCTCCCTTCTCTCCATTGCTTCATCTTCTCCCTGCCCCCAACACTCATCCTCGACTCCCCTCCTTCGTTGAGCCTTTCTCCCTTTCTCCAAGGCTGATACATTCTGTCAAGCACCCTTTCTATCTTGTTTCCCTCTCCAAATTCATCCTAATTGATCTTTCTACAAAAAAAAACTAACACACACACACAAAAGAACATTGGTCACAAAATATTTTGGAAATACATCGTTGGAACGCAAGCATTTCTGGTGGGCACTGTATACAATTCCATATCCAAGCAGCCTCTTTATCCTTGTATTTTCAAAATCCACCCCAGTAATCTGTGTGTCAGTCCTCCATGAAGCACCCCAACCCCTACTCTGTAATGTTCCCCCACTCTCCTTCTCCCTCTCTGTTTGTGCGTGTCTGTGCAGTAGCCCTCTCCTCTATCGCTTGCCTCGCTCTGATCCCACTAAAGCTCTCTTGCCTCTCTTCACCCAATCTGCCGTCCAGCTGTTCTACATTAGCACGTGTGGAGTGGAGGGGAGCCTGGGGGTGGAGGGAGAGAGAGTCTCATCAGTGGAGCTGAAGCCAGTGCAGGAGCTGGCCCTTCAAGCCAAGCTCCAGCAGCAAGACCTGCCTGTCCCCTCAGCTGGCTCTCTCTTTACTCTCTCCAGATGCAGGGAAATGATTACGATGAGGGGGATGATGAAGATGAAGGGGGATGAGGACACTCCAAGGGGTTGGAAGGTTTATTTTTGCAGCATTGTGTCAGTAACTTAATATCTTTATCTGGCAGAACAGGGAATGAGAGTATAGATCTCTAGAGGCAGATCAGTGTGAAAGAAAGAGAGGGAGATGTCGGAAAATCTGTTGATGCTGACTTCTAGTTTGTCACATAAATATTGGGTGGAATGTAAACTGCTACATTTGCGTGAGCATCTTTGCATGCAACATGCCACAGAAGCACAGTGCGCTCTAGATACTAGACGTGTATGTGGCAAACAGTGTACCTTATTTGCAGTGTTTTTGAATGGAAAAAATAATCTAACCTCTGGCTTTCTCTACTTTCTTTCCTCAGAAAAGGAACCCCCTGTTGAGCCCCTACAATCACACTGAGGCAATCATTGGAAAACACAAAGCTTTCCTATCATTGAGAATGTGACTCTAGCATCTTTGACGATCTTCCGAGTGGCAAAACCTTCCAACTCTTTGTTTTGGAATACCCTCTGCTATTTCTCAAGCGTCACTGAGTTTAGTTCAATAGCAAGAACAATGCCAGCCAAAGCACCCATCTACCTGAAACCCATCAACAGCAAGAAGGGCAGGAAATGTCGCCTGAGGGACATCCTCTCCCCAGACATGATTAGTCCTCCACTGGGGGACTTCCGCCACACCATCCACATCGGCCGGGGCGGGGAGAGGGATGCCTTTGGGGACATGTCCTTCCTTCAGGGGAAGTTTGAGCTTCTCCGTGGCAAAGGCGAGATAGCCCGTCCTCAGTACAGCCCCCATTGTGAATTCCTGCGAGCCAACAGTGCGTCCGACGCCTCGTTCGCAGAGACGCCCTCGCCTGTTCTGAAGAACGCCATCTCCCTCCCGTCCATCGGGGGCTGCCAGGCTCTCACCCTGCCCCTCCTATCCACCACCATGTTCTCCCTTCCTGCTGAGCCCCTGGAGGGCATGATAGGGCCTACATCTCCCATGAGGGCCACTGACAGCCCTGGGGAACTGGAGATCCTGCAGATGGACGCCCTGCTGCGCTCAATGGAGGTCTTCAGCAGTGACCACGCCCCCAAAACAACCGGCAACCAATTGAGACCTGATGTCCTGCTTGATCTACTGGAGAAACCCGAGAAGCCATCAATGAAAAAAACTCAAAAAAGCAATACAATTTACAATGTGGAAAACGAGATAAACAAGCCACCCTCCCGTTACATACACGACAAAAGCAGTGGAATGTGCAAAGACAACAACAGCTTCAATGATTACAGCAGAGGCAATGGTGTCTACAATGGGAATGGGAACTTTAGTGAAAACACCAACATCCAAAACATCCGCAATGGAAACGTTATTGGTAAAGATAGCCTCAAAATGACCTATAATGGCAATGGAGACTTCAATGGTACAGGGCAAAACAATGACATTTCAAATGGCAATGTCGGGTTCAACGGGAATGGCAACTGCAATGGCTATGGGAGCTTCAACAGTGACATTACTCTGTGCTGTGAGAAGGATGTGCCTGACTGCAACGGAGACTGGGTGGACAGGGACAGTGGGGTGGAAGAGGGCCGCATCTGCGACTTGGATTTTGAGTTCCTCAAGGAGAAGAGTGCGTCACAGGAGTCCCTCTCCCAGATCACAGGGTCAATGCTGTCTCTCGAACTGGATCTGGGGCCGTCCATCCTGGACGATGTGCTCAACATCATGGACAATCCCAAGGCCAAGAGCAGGCCATGATCAGTGTTGTGTACAGACGCGAAGGGGAAAGGGATATATATGAACTTACTGAAAGAATGGACATGTTGCCTGCATATCTTTGGGATGAAAATGAGCTAAATAGGCAGAGTTCCTTATGTTGATACTTTGAACGCAAGAAACAATTCTTGCTTATATGGAGTGTTGATGCTTTACCTTGTTTTTCCTTTGTGTTGGCAGGCATGAGCGATGCATGTGCTATTGAGTCAGTGCTAAAACACACCCATTGTGCCTTTGATTTTGCAATTAAATTAAGATTAAAGGCTAGTATTATGTTCTTAACTTGACCTGAAAAGGGTACTTTTAGAGTGTGTTCTGTGGTTGCTCTTGTTTTGATACACAACCAGTTTTCCCTGTAATGTTAATACATTTTGTGTGACTTGTAATGTGTTTAGCAAAAGCACGGTTTTGTTCCTCACATTATTATATTGTCACATACTATTTTAAACCGATAAAAAATCCTATGCATATATTTGTGTTTTGTGGCACGAATAAATACATTTGTCTTATTTTGTCCCATTATTCATTTTAAAAGGGAGGGAAAGCAGAACACTTTGACTCCAGAAAACGTAATGAAAAGTACTTTTAAGCGAGAGAGGACGTATAGGGATGTGTCTGCATATAGGTGAAGCAGAAAGACCAGGAGGTACACAAGCACAGAGAAGAGAAGGGGTCAGGATAGGTTGAAAGATAGAGCGATGGACAGAATGGCTTTCTTTCTTGCCTCAGGCATTCTTTACATTCTCCCACTCTGCCCTATAGTGGAAGAGCTGGTGGGATAACAGTCCTTATTTCGCCCATGCAGGCGCCTGGCCCGTTGGTTTGCGTGTGGACAAGACAAGCAGAGGAGGGGGTCTTTAAAATTCCCAGCATTCCAGTAACAGAGAACAAGCGTCCAATACCGGACATAAATCAGCTGTTTCGAGTGGAGGGGGACGGGCTTGTTCTCAGAGTCACTCATCTATCAACCCTGGATGTATGTGGAGGGGGCTGTAAAAGACAAACTAAAAACTTACAAGGAGATGGATGGGCCCTCTCTTCTGTCTTGCCACGATAAAAAGGTGTTGACCCAGCAGTGTTGATGCAACAGGCTGAAAGGGCAAAACAGCTGTGATTGCCCGTGCCTACATAGAGGGCTCTTTACCCCCTGAAGGACTGACCTTCCTGTGCTCTCCACATGCCGCACTAACATTTGTGCTTGTGTCTGCAGACTGATTTCACATGCAAAGGCTTAAGTGTGTTTGACTTCATTTCTGTCGAGGCATTTTATCAATATGGTAAAAGTCTCCTCTTCACATCAAAACCTCACCACGTCCATAAACAAGCCGGAAGCAGATGTGAGCAGAGACATGAACCAACATGCACTAGCAGAGGCTTCCGTCTCTGGAAAATCCCTGGTTTAGGATTCACACACTGTATAGCTGGAACTTCTAAAAACGAGTAATAGAAACCTTGGCTTGGAGATAATGACTGTGTTTATACCTGGGATGGTACGTCATTGAGTTGAAGACTGTCTTCAGACAACAAGCGTGGGCCTACGTATGTGAAGTTGGCAAGCGTTGGTTACAGACAATAATGTACCCAAAGTTTAGTATGTTATGTAACACGTTCGTGTTCTACATGCTTATATGAACAAAACTCTTCAAGGAAATACCAGAAATGGTTTAATCCAATTCACGCACACTACAGCTGAAAGCTAAAAGCACACCATATGTCATGTATTAAATAACTGCTTTAGATCAAATTTATGTGAATCTGGTTTTAAAAGTGCCAATACTTTTGCTGAAATGTTTGTCTCTGTGGTTATCCTCTAATAGTGAAGCATTGTGTTCTTGAACATGTGGCTCTTCTGCAACCAAATGGTAAAAGGGCGTCACCGTCAAAACTTGAGCTTTCCATCATTTCCTCTTTTCAGTCTTTCAATATTTTAATCTCAACCCCGACCTACTGCTAGACTGTTGCTACAGCAAGTCCCCTTCCCCAGATTGCCCTTTCCATCTGGAGGTCTAGACTTCTCAGAGACCCCAAGGGAGAAACTGGGAATGCCAGAGATTGTGTGTCTATATATAGATGCAGGGTTGAAAATAGCATGGTTGGAGTTTTTTTTTTATTGGAAGAGGGCCAGGGCCAAGGTGGCCAGGGTTTGACCTGGATGAACTCGGTGTTCCTCATCACCACAGACTAATAGTCCTGAAAACCCCTGAATATCATAAACTAAACAGAAAACCACAAGTAGGCAGCACAAGGACTCATTTGGCTTGTGATACACCCACAGACATATGACACACCACAACAATGTCCCCAATTGTTTCTCTCTCGCCATCCAGAATTCCCTATTGTTTTCAGCTTGAATTTCAACCTCTGAAAATGTGATCACTACAATAGGCTGTATTCAGGATTTCTTCCCCATGTTTGCGTACTTGACTGCTTGGGAGCCAAACACAAGTGTCTTTTAGCTGCTGGAACGGCAGGGGGCATTATAATTGGCTTAGCCATATTAGTGACCCATCAAAGTGAAAGAGAGAGGCGGCAGGGGCGTTGGCTCCACCTGGTCCCCTGTCATTTACCCAGACTGCTTTGCTCACTCGCTGTGTGAAAACAACAACTTCTAACTTCAACTTCAACTCAATTCTGTGAATTTGCTGCTGTGGCTTGGCGATGCTGTGGCACTGAGCTGGGAATAAGCAGAACATGAGTGGATAAATATGTTTACTCCCTCACTTCTCCCACTGATTCTTACAAGAGACATGGCCAGGAAACATGAGCAAACATTGTGGGAACTCACCAATAGCTACAGTATTTCTGTCATCAAAAGACAACTCATACAGTCAACTCCCTATACAGTAGATAGGAATAAACCATGGTAACCCATAAATCACTCCATACTAATTATCTCAATGCACAAAAGATGTGCTAACTGGTTACTTTTATAATTCAAAACATCAATACCTTAGAACATGCAAAACAGCCCAGAATCACATTCAAGCAGTCCTGTATTGGAGATCATGGGAGTTCAGTTCAGTATCCGGAGGCAAGGTGTAGCTGTCAGCTTTCACATAAATAAGCTCTGTCCGGTAGCCGCGGGTGCCAAAGAAAGCATAACTCAAACCTGAGGAAATTTTCCAACCCAGCTCCACCAGAGTCCAGAATAATGTGCGCACTGTCTCTTACATGGAGGTAATACTAAGAAAGCCTCTCATAGCGGTGCTATGCCGGGTAGCGCAGACGTGGGGAAAACTTTAACAGGACATTTCCTTGCTCTCTGGCCCTCGATACAGACAGCAGACAGTTAAGAGGAGAAAGGTGCTCTTGTTCTCCACCGTAACCCCTGTGCCACAACATGAACCCAAACATGACTGCTCTCCATTTATGCGGGTGGGAAAACGACAATAGATGTTTGACTCCTGTACCGTCCAATCAGGAAAGGACCATGGTTGTGGTATAGACATGAGACAGAGATATTGTTCACTGTAGTGAAGTGGACGTACAGCAGAGTGTAATGCCTGGATGTGGAGAGTCAAGTCAGGGTAGCGTACTGTAGAGATTGCTTGGGGATGCAGAGCATGAAGGCAGGGATCAAGTGTTCCCTAAAAAGCTGCTGAATCAGTGTTTTGAAACCCAAGGCTCACCTCAGACTGATAACAACAAAAGAGAGAGTGTGGTATGCTGGCCCTGGGGGGCCAATAAAAAGGAGAGAGAGAGGAGCGACGCAGAGCAGACACAAGCGAGCGCGCGGCCAGTGTGGTCTCCAGGCCATGAAAACGTTCAGCCGTACAGTGTTGATGACTGTTTTGCTCCATGTTTCCATGGAGAGGGAGTTTTGTATCTTTGGCACGTGGATGTTGTGCCGAGGGTGGTTGGAGGTCGAAGGTCAAACTCTGGAACAGTGTCACGATTGCAGGCGAGATTACAAGACGAGAACCAGACATCATTCCAGACGAGGACCTCACTGTCCAGCCCTCCCCAAAACAGCCCAAACAACAGCACCACTTAAATACACAAGAACCCTTAACATTGATGAAGATATGTCCGAAGAAACAAAACTGAACCGTATCCAGCCTCATAGTCATGGGCTGTACAGTAGCACTTACATGCGAGGGTTTTACCATCGCGTCGGCCATAGCGCACAAGCTCGACTTTACAAGTGTGTGGCGCAACTCAACAGAACTATAATTTCACAGAGCACTGCGCTTCCAATGTTGCATGACCCGTATTTCATCTCACCCAGACGCATGTCACTGTGCCACCGAGTTCTGGCTGCAGTTAGACACACAGAGAGCCACACTGTGTAGGCCTGTCAGCTCACGGTGATTTATACAGGAAGGCTTTGGTGAGACACTACACAGCGGCAGTCGTGCCTAATGTCTCTTCCTTGCCCGCTAATCTGCTTCATTTATGACATCCCTCACACTGCAAACTGCATGAATAATTCATGTCAATCCCACATTCAGACAGAATGGCTCTGTGACAGAAGTCAGAGGGAGGTAATGTATGCACAGTACAGTAGGACTATATCTGAACTGTCCTCAAAAGGCATAGCAAGAGACTGGCACAGACAGCTCTGGCCATGTGATGCATTCTAATATCATCCTCAGCTCTATTTTGACATGCAGTATTTTGAATTGCTCTGCTCATCTGCAGGGCAACAGATGCCCAATTCAAGTAGGCCACGTCTGTCCAATAAGATGGCCTATATTCAGATATTAGTGGAGGTATTTCTATCTTTGCTCTTTGAGATGGTTCCTCAAAATCCATCCGGGAGAATTCAGTCAATGCCAAACCACAGGAAGGTTTGTAGACTGTCAGGGGGAAGTGTCCACTTATAAATATAGTTCAAATCCTGCCAGAGTGACATCACTTGCTCTATTTTCCCTTCACCCCCCTTTCGGCAGCAATCACTGAGCACAGCAACACTTCTGTCACTCTTATTGGACTACTGTAAAGAAGGCCCCAGTGTCACCTTTCTAAATCCCAAAGTGGAGTGGTGATATAGTTATCAACTTAGTGTGCTCTGTAAGCATGTATGGAATAGCTTCTGAAATGAGAGACACCAACTTCACAATGGAGCCTCATATTTTGTTATAACCCTTTTAACTACCTTTTTTAGACTGTGACTAATTCACAGCATTTTGTTGGCAATTACCTGCAGTGATCACTTCATCTTACTGTCCATAACCAATATTGAGACCATGAAAAAGGGAATCCACTGCAACACGCATGCACATAATTTGGATCTGCCCCTTTCTCCCATCTCAAAATGGAGTGTTCAGGTCAGCGGGCTGCATTCCAACTGTTATGGCCCTGCAGACCACCGATTCTGCCTTTTAAGGTAAGACCATACTCTGTGATTCTCTTCTTCCTTCTCCTCTTCCTGATCCCTCTTCCTTCAGGGGACTCCTCTGGTGCCCCAGACTGCTGTAAGTTGTTGTCACTGGGCTGTCATGCAATCACTTCAGCGAGACATTACAGGCAGGTTCTTCTGGCCTTTCGAAGAAGCCACAGCTGATGGCTATATCTTTTGGTTTGCACACAGAAGCTGTGTACGTGAGGCTAATAAATAAGTAAGTCAATCTCACAGTAAACTTTGATCTAACTGAGCGTGAGAGCCTCCATTGGAAACATAAGGTGAAGGAAAGCAAGTCTGCTAAATGTTTCTAGTTCACACATGCCAACACGGAGGTGTATTGTAAAAAGTGACAACACATAAGCTACTATTTGGTCCCTACCCTTGACCTGTCAATCACAGCAGAGGACTAAGAGGAGTGTGGTCCAGCTCTTAAGGGAAGTCAGCATGGGGTAGGTCTGGAAGAAACCTGAGGAACTCTGGGACACAGAGTTCCTATGTGCCCTGGGTATTGACTCATAGGACAGAAATGCAGAGCTAGAAAATGCTTACCGGTACTAGGCATTATAAATCAAATATACAGCCAGTGCACGGTACAAAAGCCAGAGAACCCTCAGGCTCTAGTCATATAGTTGAAGGATTATGGCACATACAGTACATTGAGATGTCAACCACTCAACATTAACTCTCTAAACCGTAGGTTTGTTGTATGATATCACAAATTGTATACATACAAAAATGATATTCATGTCACCATCATGGGAGTATCAAACATATTTCCAAATATGAGAAGTCATACTGGACATCCATCACGTAGAGGTCAGCTCTTACATAACGACTCTCTCCAAAAGACCAAAGGGTAAGACAGAGAGGTGAGGTTTCCCAGATGCATGTTCTTTTGGTGGAAGATGCCTTTCTGAGAAGAAGCTAAAGATAGATTGCTAAAGTCCAGTTGAATGACGTGTGAAGACCATTCTGACCTTACCTCGGGCAAGGAGAGGTCATGGTGTTCTAACAGTCCCTTCCAGATTCCTGGAAGCTATTTGTCAGCCACTGACAAGTTCTGCAGTTGTCTTGTTTGTGTTTATGATGACTTATGGCACAGCATGTATCACAAGCAAAAACAACAAATAAAAGGTTAAATAAAAACCACCACCTTAGGCCGGTTTTTCTCCAACTTGATTTGACGTGAAAAAATACCTGGTACTTCAATGGGCCCTACAGTACTTACAGTATACTTTGCAATGGGTTAAACTGAGAATTACCCAACTGGCTAGCAGCACCCTCTAGTGTTTGCTGGAAGTCAATGGTTGATTGATTGATTCACAACCCAACTTGTGTTTTATCACCCAGAGGTGATCCTAGTCTGGAAACACCCGTGGTCTCGATAAATACTCACAGTCAGAGAGGATTAACATTTGTTTCACATTTGTTCACCCCAGCACCACATCCAGGCCTCGTTCACCCAGATTTGTCTGACCACTTAACTGGAACATTCCAAAAATATTTCGAAATGTCAAATACGATAAGGCATAAATAGCAGGGCTACTTGCTAATTCTTGGAACTATACTACAGTTATAAGTCTATTAATACAGAATATCTTGATGTCTCATATGTGACACATGTGGTTAGTGCAAAGCCGGCAATATGTTATTCACATTTTGAGCCATTCATGTTTTAATCTTGATTAACTAGTCCTTATTAAATCAATACTCAATTTTCTATGAATTGTCCTCTTTGAAAAGTTTCCCTTCACAGTTGGAAATCTTCCTAATCTGGCACCATCAGAGACTGGCTGGGTTGGGCTTAACCTCAGACTTGATGACCCTGTATGTAGCTGGACTGGTACCTCCAGGTATAACCTATATCCCAGCTCTAGAACCTCTTCTTTTATGTCCCAGCAACCACATACAATCAGAAAAAAGGTTTCATAGAGGAAACCCACACAGGGATCACATGCTATGAGTAACAAATCAGCAGTATGGAAAGAGAAAGACAATGTTGCATTGAAAGATGATCTTGCTATCTTAGTAAGTAAGACAGTAAATCCACTCACTCAACTCAAGCCACCTGTGATGTGCCTCAGTGTTGGTTAATGTAAGCTACTGTGTTAATGTTCAGTCAGTTAGGCTAAAGCTCTAACAAAAGTTATGTTTTACAAATAGGATTAACTCTGATTATGCCTCCCTCCCTCACAGAGTGTAGACAGAGGGAGCGAATATAAAAGGGAAAAAAAGAAAATTACTAAACCATTTTTGCAAATTGGCTTGACCCCAAGTCCTTCGCATGCAACCTGCTAATTCGTCCGGCTGGCTAACGACCCTATTGCGTGCCAGCCAGTCATTAGAAGAGTTCCATTGCACAGACGTCCGAAACAGTCACCAAATATGTCACATGCTTGGGTCACCCTGATTTGGGGTCGGAGCCCTGGGTTGTGCAGGACCTGAGGTGACAGTGTCACAGTCGCCAAGCTCCTTGGTCAGAACACTAATTAGCAGTGAGAAACACAAAGCTCTTAAAAAGGGCTCGTGGGGGGAAATAGAAACAAGTGCTACTGTTTGAGATTATTGGTCCGTGGAGCCGTACAAAGGGAGACAGGAAGGTGGCCAGGGGCTGCTGGATGTGCCTGGCCAGCTATGTGAAATAGGTAGGACCATCTGACGTAAAGTGGATAAGTGGGGCTAGGAGTAGAATTACAAACACATTTATTCCACTTTTGGGAAGTTCTCCAAGTAAAACAAAATGTGAAAAGCCTCTAAAAGATTCCACTGGCCCTTTAAACACATTTGGCTGTCAGGTCAGATTAAGGTGAAAGGATGGTTGAAAATAGATGAAGATGCAATATTAGACAAGTTAAATGTTAACACATCCAGCACAGTCTTCAACACTATCCTGCCTCCCTGCCCAGGGTGGACTGACAGGCTACCAAACAGGAGCACAAGGTGGCACATTTGCATGTGTGGCAGTGTGTGGACACCTCACTTCCCCTGTGAACAGTTGTTTCCACTTAACTTTCAGGTTCACAATGCTCCGTTCCATATCTTGATACTCAATGTTTTTACATTTTTATTCATAGCTTCACATCTATCATGTCAACCCGTTATCAAATCTTTAACATTTCAAAAACAGGTTATATAAGAACTTGTATAACACTGAAAAGTTAAAGAAAAGATGAGTAAATGTTGAATAAAAGAAACCAGATTAGGGACTATTCCATCTAAAACAGGTTCTTGTTTCATGGCTTGGTTCATGTTTACATTGGGCCCCTGTGCTAATGCAGCAAACTATGAGGAAAATTAAAACAGCTTAATGCTTGCATGCTAACTGATCCTCTAAAGCCCCAAAATGATCCCATCCGAGAAAGCTTTCTTAAATTACATAAGCCATATTAGAAGTGTTTAATAACTCACAAAGTGGAGCAGTCACAATACAGTCTCCATATGACTCCAATCCAATCTCACTGCAGCAAAATGGATGTTGGTTTAAAAGCCTTTTTTTCATTTGAACAAAATACACTTTTGAAATTAAACAGTAATAGGGTTGCCAGCTTTCCGTGTGGCGTTGATGTATGCTAATTCACCCTTATTCATACCTATTTTCATTTCAACAGTTATGTTGTTCTTGTAAGAAATGTTTGTGTCTAAAGCCCATCTGTAATGCTTTGAAATGTGTGATTTGTGTGTGTGTGTGTGTGTGTGTGTGTAATTGCAACTGTAATTGTAAGTGTTGCTATGTGCCTCCCAGAGTTTGCCAGAGTAGCAGACCCTTCACTGCTGTCTGCAGGGAACAGCGTGTACCTGTTACAAACACCTCAGGATGAGAATCTCATTGCACAACATTAAAACACTGAAGATCAAGGAAATAATCAGACACACTCCTTATTCATGGTCCAACTTCAAATAAATCAACGCGAGCCTCGAGCATTGGAACAAAGAATTACTAATAGTAGAATTATGTAAAAGTCTATGTTAAAAGTGATAGTCCCCCCCAACTACAAACCGTATCGGTGTTATACCGACATCAAAGGTAGTGTAGTGTCTAATCTCTCGTGAATTAAAGAAAAAATGGGATGTTGTTATAGTTGTTACAGTAATTAGAGTTGAGCTGATTAGTAAAACTGAGCTGCCATCTAGTGCTCATATCAGGAAATGAACAGATGTATATAGCACGTCTGATAGTCTACCACAGAGTCTATCATGTGCACATTGAAATCTATGTGTACTGTTTACGCTTTTCATCAGAAGATTGGAGAGGACGAGACTGTCTTTGTCGAGAACCAAACTATCGGATTGTAGGTTTCAGTTTACATATGTTGAAAATGATTTGCACAGTCTTAAAATATATGTTCTACTGTCAGTATGATTTCCCACGATTTATGCCATTAACTAGAGTGGACAAACACAGCAGCCAGCATTGTATGCAGTCCCTATAAGAAAGAACCCACCTTACTAATTCAAATATTCTGTACTTTAAATCATATCTGCTTCATGGATTATTGGACTGAATAGTACTACATTTGTGTAGATCTGTTTTACTCTGTGCCACATGGAAAAAGGCTGAACTGTCTCTTGCTTGTAAGACTAGCATGAATTTCAGGTGTATTTTTCTCATGTGTTCCACATGAGCTGATGGAATCTGGCACATTGTTGGTAGCTGAGGGAGAGATGTGGGTGTTCTGATCCCACTGGAGGGCATCCAGGGGCTTTCTTGTGTCCCTACTGCCTCTCCATGTAGCCTGGCTCCTCAAGCTAAATACTAAGATATCATCACACCATGCACAAGAGTGTTTATATAGGTCCATCTCCTGATGGTGGACCTAGAAAACACACAAGTAAAATGAACATTCCTTGTGTTAAATTTACACTTTTACATTTGGGTTGTGGGGTACGCGGGGTGTCATTGGGGGGAGGGGTGTGGAGTTGGTAAGCAACCTTTGGTATGTTATTGGTTCTAGACAGTTTGTTGGCTCTGTAGCGGTCTGTAAACAAGTGTCCTTCATGCCCTTGGTGGCTGTCCTTGGTGGCTGTCCATGATAAGAGGACCTCACTGTTTCACCCTGCTGATTATAATGATAGTCATGGGTTGGTGTCTGACCCGCCACTACAGACTTGAATACAAATGTACCCAGATCAATAATTAGATGGTGAATGTTGTACAGGGTAAGGTTTAAAAAACAACAACTATTACGTGTACTTTATCTAAATGTACTATAGGACACTCATTCTCACTTATCATCATCTCTTATGCAGCAAATCTTTCATAGGGTCTGAGACATGGATAAGCAATGACTAGCATTCAATGGGAAAATTAGTGCACTGTTACAGTATTATCATCAGAGCAACCTTAGAGGACTTGAGGCAAACAAATTACACTGACAATGCTGTGTTGTAATTTGAACTAAGCAACTAAACTTTAGCAGGCCATTTTACCTCAGAGATAAGTGTATGATGATTTTGAACACCAGTCCAGAAAGGTTTACGGTGTATTTCTCACAGCACACAAAGTCCAATAAATTAAACTGAAATGTTAAATGTTAAGTAAAATCCCCACTGCCATGAGTGTTCATACAGTATGTATATGTAGTTTGTCCATGCTATCAAGTGCGCGACCCTCCACCACCCCGTCGCCACCCTGTTCCTGCCTCAGTCTTCGGCTCGATTGGTCGTCGGCTGCTGCCACCGCCACCAGTGTCTGGACTCCGTGGGGGATTCTTCTTCGGGCGTTGGGCAGGCGCCCGTTGATCTATATAATTCCCTGTGGGGTTCAAGCTCCAAACACCATAGTACATTTATTAGTCTGTAATAAACATCTTTCACTCATCCCAGGTCTCTCCTGATTGAAATGACATTCACTGATTGTCGACATTTCTATAAGGGTTCCCAAAAGGCAGTCACAATGAAGGAAAGGGCACTGTGTTGTATCCATAGCAACACAAGAACCACTATGTAATTGCTGCAGGAGAAATAAAGTCACACGCTTGTCTCTTTCAGAACACAAACTGTAAGGTGTCTTGCTCCAGGATAATTGTAGTTTTGCATATTTTGCTGAAGTTGATTTTTTTTTGTACATCCCATCACTGTCATTTCAGCACTCTGACATCCCACCAGTCTATCATCCTTTCCCTCTGTCATCCTTTCCCTCTGTCATCCTTTCGCTCTGTCATCCTATGCATAATAACAACCAAAGATGGATTTTTATTATTCATTACCAACCATCTTTTTGGGAGATACTGCTTCAGTATGGTAAATCCAATCCTCCTGTTCATCTCCTCTCGTGGAATTCCAATCCCAGGTGCACATTCTTGTAACAAAGGATGGTTAGAAATGAATGTTAATGTGGGAACTGGCTCATTTCCCTGGGAAGCATTCGCGCGTAGAGCTGTGAGACATGAGGCCTTGTGTTCCCCTGTTGTGTCGTTTGAGCAGGCTTTGTTTTTAGAAGAGTGTCGGGGGACATCATCATTCTACAGTTTTTTGGCAGCAGACATGCTGTCTGCCGTCTCTCTCCTGTCACAACACAGCACAAGCGCCAATCCACATGATCAATATGCGTACTTTGCTGCAGTTGTACAGACATACTGTCTCTACTTCTACTTCTACTATGTTGTGTGTAGTCCTGGGTAATAAGACAAAAAGCCTTTCTGAGCATTGTAGACATGTCTCAGACCTGTCAAAGAGTTGCGAGTGTACCGTAGGGAATTATCGAAGGCACATAGTATTGATTCTCTCATCTGCTGGCCCACAGATCACAATGACTGACATTCAATGACAACCAAGCCCTGTTCTGTTGCCTAAAGCCTCTCTGCTTTTGCTTCACCAGTACTGTAACAAGCTTAGCCACATAGACCAACCACTTTTGTGAACTAATTGAGATGGTAAAATGAGCCATACCAATGGTGTTGACTGTAAATGATCACTTTCTACCCTTCCTACACTTTGCAGCCCTCCCTGCTATAATCAGAAATAACAAATGATTTTTTACATGACAACCAAAGGTATATTCATTCAAGATGGAGGATGAATCATCACTGCTCAACAGAACAAACATACTTGGATTTACACACACAAACATGTAAAACATACACAGGCTCTCACACAACACACAAAGAACAAAAAAATGCACATTAACAGTGTACTTATGTCATCACAATGCATGAACACAATTACATACATGCCTAGTGGTGCTGCAAACTACACATTTTAAAACATTCATGACAGTGTGGTCATTGATTAGACTTCAGTGACTTAAGGCCATTGTCATTAGAATATATCTTTTTAAGGGAACTGTTGTTGAAGTTCAATCACCAGTAAACCCAATAGTTTGCAACTACCCTGTCTCAGCAATATTGGTTTGATTAACCTTCAATTGATTCAAGCCTCAGAAGGGGTCAGTGCTGACTTACTGAAAATGTTCACAACCTCACATCTTGCTTTCATTACAGTGCTGCTACCTTCCTAATTTGAATGCTGTTCAGCCAACCACTCAGCATAAACCTTTTAACTGGACTTTTCTTTCTATTTTGGCAACTCAAGAGTATGACAGATCTCAGACAAGGCAGAGATGAAAAAAGGTTCCCTTGGCCCCTGTCGGTGATCACAAAACCTTTTGAACGTTATAAAGTCATTTTAAAAGCCGTGCCTGAGATTAGAATCAATTCTCTTCCTTTTATAGGTCTCTGGATTCTCAGTGCATTCAGAGCCGAGGCACAGGCAAGTCCCTCAACTCTTATTGAGGGACTTGTTTCTCTTGTTGGTTAGTTGTAACTGATTTAACTTCTTGTACTCGCTTTGAATTATATTATTGTTGCTTGCTTTCCTACAGGTACGCTCTTGCACTTTTGAGGTTCATGTTGTTTAATTGTAACTGCTCTTGTGTTTCTTCCCATTGGCACTTATTTGCTTTTCACAATGTATGCTTCATGTTTTGTCTACTCACAATGTTTTTGGGGCTATTTCGTTGTTCATGATCATTGACCTATGCACTTTTGTAAAGCTCTCTCTTGGAAGTCGCTTTGGATAAAAGCGTCTGCTAAATGAATAAATGTAATGTAAATGTAGGAAGTAAAAACTGGGTCAAACAATTCAAACTGTCTGTCCTTGTGGCACCTAATAGTCTTTCACTGGTATGATTCTAAAAGTTGCTGGATTCTCAAATAGCTTTAAATGATTCAAGACATGAATCTGGGATTCATGTAAATTCTCGCTTTTGTTTCTTACTATTTCTTAAAATAGGTAGATGTGTTTCAACACCGCAACACACAGTGCTCTGTTCTCAAAGTTCATATGTGAGAAATTTGTGTTTTTATTCTACTGAAACAATATGTCAGAGTGTACAGTTGTTATACATGCAAAATACAGTTCTATAAAATAAGAGATAAAGTATTTTTACATTCAATATTTTGAGAGAAAGTTGCATGAACATTGCGACATGTTTTTGAGTTGCAGTTTTATTTTAAAAAGTGTTGCAAAGCGTGCACTCAATAAAAATGTATTCTTTACTTGTTCTTTACAAAAGATTTGCTAAAGCTAATGAGTCTGAACTTGAAAAGTCGTTTATTTGTATACATAAAAAATGGGTCCCACAAGTGTCTGACAAACATTCACTTCATTAAATATCAATTTTTCACAACTCACATCCTGTTATATTCACCTGACTGAGAACATTGATTTCCTTATGATGTAGACAGAAAAACATACCACTAAACAGGCTTTCAAAATGACATTCATCTGCTTATATCACATTGGATTATGCCCAGATGTGCCTGCCTAATCAATTGTGTTGATGACTTCATTGAACAGCAATCTTCTCTATTGCAGGCTTTGAGTAAAATCTTCAATTAAATAAAAAAGCTTTCATCAGACATGATTAGCACAGCTGACTGAATATTCCTAAACCCATTTAACAAGAGCAAAGAAACAATTTTGCACATCATTTGACTGTACTGTATGCTTACAAAGCATTATAGAGGACTGGAGTTCAAGGTCAAATGTGATAATCGGATGTAATCTACACTTAATTATTATTAAAGGCAAACCCTGGAGAACAAAACAAAAGTAAGACCTAGGGGAAACACTCGACTATATTCGCATCTTTACTGTCTGGGAGTGTTGATGTGCCTTGTGTTATACAGTCCACACGCTTCTCTAAACAATCAAATATAAGTTTTTTTGATAATGCTAAGAAACCGTAGAATGTTCCTTGGGCTAGATATAGCTGTCAACATCAATGTGCACTCACAAGTAAAGACTCTTAAGTGCACTATAACAGCAGAGTACAGGTTGTGGGGTTACCGTTCCCATGACAATGAGAAGAGAGAGAAGAAAAGCACACAGGAGACGTGAGTAAAGAGAGAGAGAGAGAGAGAGACAAAGAGAGAGAGAGAAAGAGAGAGAGAGATGGGCCAGGTTTTTGGAGTGTGAAGGTTGATGCAATTTCTCACGGTCAGGTTGCAAAATACACTGTATCCTCAAGTTAACAACTCTCACAGTAACAATCTGCATTGCAACCCCCTGGTAACGCTTGGAGAATGTTTGTCCAATACTAACCAGGGGTGCGTTTCCCGATAACGATGGATCGTAGCAACGATCAAGCAAAATAACGAAACCATCGATATTTCTTACGTGCGTTTCCCAAACATGCTCGAATTTAATCTACGAATTTTCAAGAGACAAGTCCGCAAACAAAAATGACAGAAATCATGATAACAAAGGGACAGATAGCACAGGTCACATGACATCTACCTTGAACCAAAGTGCTTTCTAAGCAGTAAATATGCTCCAGTCCATCCTTCTGTCATTTGATAACTCGAATGATAAATTAAACTATATCTCAATCTGTTACTAAAGGTCCTTATGCCACATGGGCCAAATAAAAGCACTGAGGTATTACCACACAATTACACATGCATTGTGGGAGCTGCCCTGACCTTGCCTCCGTCACACCATTCAACACTACACATACAAACCAACGCACACAGACACACACAGACAGACACACACAAACAAACCCAGTCAGTCACAAAACACAAACATTCACACATGAACACATACTCTCCCTCTCTCTCTCTCTCTCTCTCTCTCTCTCTCTCTCTCTCTCTCTCTCTCTCTCTCTCTCTCTCTCTCTCTCTCTCTCTGTCTCTCTCTCTCTCTCTCTCTCACACACACACAACACACACACACAACTACACACTGCCTCACACTCACGTAGATACAATATTCATGGCCGAACCCATTTCCTGGCTCCTTTCCATCTTATTTCAACCTTTGGTTGAGGTCAGAATGAATTTGAGTGGAAATTACATGCTCTCTCAACTCCAAATATGCGACCGACCTTTGATGAAGCCAGTTATCCCATTTTAATGTTGGCATGTGCCAGAAAGCCTCAGGGTCTATCTCCAGTAAGTCTATAGCTCTGCCTTTCCGCAAGCCACAAACCTTGACTGTCAGATGAATGACTAGTACCAGCCATGGTGAAATACATTTCATGCCCCTGCGGTCTTCAACCACCAGTATACGTATTGCAGACATGCTCCCAGGTGGCAGGCAACATGGGCAAACATCGAGATCAATTATGAACAGAGGGAAAGAGCCATAACAGAGGAACACATAGGGTCCTCGGGGTAAGTGAGCAACGCTGTACAGAGGTTCACCACATTTCCAACAATATTGGATTGAATTGCTACCCTTGAGATAATCTGCCTCTGTACAAACAAAACCGGCCATTTTTTTCCAGGAAAAATAACTCCTCTCTAGTCTTTTGCATTGGGCTGTGAGAGTGTTCACCATCTCAACAAAAAAGCTTGTTATCATATTTGTGTTAAGACGTGGCAGATTAAGTGTAGAGAGGGCCTGGTGCCATTCTGCAACTTGTAACTATGGAGTTTTCTCCCCAAAAGATTCACTTTACAGTTACCTGTCAGTTCTGCATTCTGTTTTTGGTGTGTATTGAAGAGGCTGATGAGGCTGTTGCCAAGAAGACACAAGACAATAACACAAGACAGACACATTTACTGTCCCATATTCCCAGCAAGAATAGATAACACACGAAAAAACATCTTCACCAAAGACTAAGCCAAAGGCAGGTCCATATTGTGTGGAAGTATTTTAAAGGCTTATGATACTATGGCAGTTTTACTGTATAGTTTGTGCTTCCTGATATATGACTTTATAAGCTTTATAATTATCAATTAACAAGACTCTTGTCTTATTCTTTCACTGACTGTATAATTTCTTCTTTCATTTACATGTTTTGAAATCCACAATAAGAATGTACGTGTAGAGATGTTATTCCTCAATTGCAGTGTCACTAATATGGTACAGACACAGGGAAGTATAATTTGTATCTACGATTAATTTAGGTGACAGAAATGACCTCATAAAGTATGGCACCGATTGTGTACATTTGCTAGCAAACCCTTTTGCTCTGAAGCTGTTCAGGAGTCTGGAGCTGTCAGTGAAATTAGAATGATCATTTAATGCAAGCTCCGCCTTCTGCTTTTTTATAAGCTCGGCACATCGGTCTTTTTGGAGGGAGAAATGAAAGGACTTAAAGTCCTCCCACCCATGGTCCCAAATCCCTCTTAATTCCTGACATCCATAATCCTTTGAGCACCCTTTCTCTGATCTCAGTCCAAATAGAGCGGTTATCAGGCGCAAGAAAAGGTTGTTCAATTCAACGCTCCAGTTCCTTCGGTTCACTGGTGATTGTGTTGCCCTGCAAGGGTTTCTGGGGAGCATTTCTGCCTCACTAGCTAACCTGTGTAAAGTGGTTATCAGCTGGTCTGGCTGCATGTGTTCCAGTTTAAATACCTTTGGAGCAGTTTCTCTGCCCCTCTCTGTCTAGACAGTTGAGTCTGTGGCACCTAAAGATGACACACTCCACTGTACTCAAATGAAGTGTTGATTTGACAAACAAGTGTATTTCTTGTGAATACTGTTGTGCGTCAGGCACACTTAGAAGTCTGCCGTGTTGGGGAGAGGATGACTTCCTAAAGGGGCACAGACCTGCACACACGTTGTGGCTATCTATTTGGACTTTAATGAAAGCGGTGGAGGTTGATGATTTGGCTCATTAGGCAGGCTAATGAAAAAGCTGCTGTTAATGATGTGTCTGCATCGTACTCTCCCTGTAGGTGAGAGCATCATGTGGTATGCAAGGACGACAAAGGACAATTACACTTTACATTATCCAGGATTTAAACAAAGTCGTAGCATCACACATTACCTCCCCCTTCAATACACTCACACACGCATGCGCCCATGTCCAGGTAAATGATGGACAGGAGTCCCTGTACCGCCTAGACGTGTTGGTGACTGATGTAAGGGTAAGAGTAACTGCTGTTGGCTTGTGATAAGGTTAATAGAATCAAGCGAGGAGCAAGAAGTCACTATTGAAAAGTCACGAGGAGAGTGAGGCACCTTTGGGAATGTGGCTGAAAAACGGATAAATCTATCAACACTGCGTTCACATGTGGGAGAAATCAGAGATTTCTTCTGTGCATTATGTTAATCCCATTGCCTTATTATCTGTTCATGTATTCTGTCTAATTATTCATTTATGTAAATGTGTTGTTGTTTTTATAACCTTTGTTGTGTTTTGATGATAGTCACGGGTCTATGATGTAGTCTGTAACGAACATCTGTTGGCTTTATGTTATGTTTGCTTTTCCCTAATCACTTAAAATATCATGCTCTAACAGTGTATTAACAGAACGAGGGACCTTCTGTGGTTGGCATGTAGTCTATCCTCAGTGCATCCATTGCATGTATTTACATGACAAATGAACAGAAATAAGACCACTTCCATCCTACATGCCATTCATTTAACTAAACTACTCTCTTGCACATACAGACACAGACCATCAGAATGGCAATGAAGCCAATAATGCCTGGGAGATAAAATACAACCTGGGAATGAGTTATTTAAATGAATTGCCACAGTTCACAGAAAATGGCTGTAAACCACAAGTGATGACAGGAAATGATCCTTGAGTTGATTCTTAATTATAGCCTGCAGTGTTTGACCCACATACAGCACACGTACTTTGTTGCAATTATTTGTTTGCACTTCCTGTCTCTGACCTCACATTCGTTTTCAGTTTACATCCAATGGTTTGTCTTTGACAAGATGTTTTCAACAAAAAAATCACACCAATGTAAAAACACAATTAATAAACAGCACACAATGTTAGCAATGTGCTGCAAACATTATTTAATAAACAAAACCATGGCCACTGGCTGCAATAACCTTGGGGGAGATCTTCCCATGACGATATATGTGCAGCATGCAGTGATAATTCATCAAATAATCCTCCTGCCAGGGTGCACAGGCAGGGTTGATGAAAAAGGAGGATGGAGGGATGAAATGTCAGCAGTGAAGGGACTCTCCTCCGAAGGGACTAGAGTCAGAAGACACGTCTGGCAGGGTTATGTGGTGGAGGGATTATCATGTTTAATGTTGAAATTGATTCTGAATAGTAATCGAGCCCTGCTGTGCTTCCCTTGTAAATCACCAGGAAAAGAAATCTTGCAACAGTCACCAAGTTGGAGTTGGATGTTACAAACGGATAAGAAGAATGTCTCCGTTTGGCGCAGTGTGGCACACATTTCTTCATACTAGTACGAAGATGGTGTGCCCAACCATTCATGCCTTGTATTGAACATCCAACATTTCTAATGTACCATTTGAAAAATTATATTCATGGTGACGTTTCAACAAGAATCTCTTCCTGTCCACTGCTGGGATTTGTGAGCGTTCTGATCCTGCTCTTTGTTAGTCCTGACTTGTAGCACCATGCAGCTATACTAGCAGGAACAGAATGAAGGATCCATAGCTGGATCTCATACTTATATGCATCCAATGTCAGTCTCTTTAATCCTGTACAGGAAGTCACTGAATGCTCAGTTACATCTCTGAAAAAGTAGGACTTTAGTGTCATAAACCAATAAACACTCCATGGCGCTGTGATTTTGACCAGCAGGCTCAAGCAGTATCAATATAAGGACCGATCTGAGGCTCCCATGTCCTTGGAAACAAACATGTGAATTGATCTTTAGGGTCCTGGATGTTTCTGGAATTGCATCTTATTTTCCATGTTCTTAAATCTCTACAAGCCCCAAGAGGGTCTGCAGTAGCGTCTCATTAGTTGTACACGGCAAGCACATGTAAGTTGCAGTACAATGTATGTTTAGCATCGGAACATTAAAAGACACTGGGTTACCTTGTCCTCGAAGGATATCTCTTTCTCACCTCTGTCTTTGTCTCAACAATGGAGGGGGAATTTACACCCCCTCCATGGTTGAGGCTCTCATTTGAATATTGTGTCTCAGCCCAGCAAACCTGAACCGAGTCTGGTATACAGATGCTGTCAGAACATCGGAGCACATCCGATCAATAACACACATGTATGTATTATGATTTCATAATCTGAATTTGCAACCACTACATATGTACACCATTATATATGTATATTTAGGATCAGATATACTGGGTATACACACAAACAATCTGAATACACACACACAAACACACACACATGCAGAGATACACACACATACTCATACATCTGCACATACACACACACAACAACTTCATTAGCACAGGTAGGGATGCATTGCGAATAGGCTTACAGGCATATTGGTTTCTGTCTCCATTCAAAAACACTGTCAGGCAGCCCGTTCTCTGGGGTACTATTCTATTTTCCATTGAAAACAAACACTTCCTACCAGCTGGGTCAAAGCCAGTCTTACCCTCAATGTGTTCTTTCAGTATCATTGTCACTCCACCATACATGAATAGGGTCGTTACTGTCAAAGTGCTTGTCAACCAACATAAAGCATGTCCCTATTTACAATCTGTTTACGGCTGGGTGGATGTTATTTAGATGCTACCCCACTCAGAAATGTGTCAAATACAGTCTAGTTTACTAATATTTCCTGGTGCCTCCCCAAATGTACTTACAATCACTGCACTATAATTATCTGACACAAAGTCACATAAAGTCACAGCACAGGTCACATGGTCTTGATTGCTTGTTCACATGAGTGGGATGTTACTGTCATGGCCACAGCCATGCCCCCTGTTGTTTTGGTATTTAACCTGCCCTATTGTCTTCACCTGTCTCGTTTAGTGGTTTGTTTCGTTAGTTTCATTGTTTCCACCTGTGTCTTGTTTGGTTCTGTGTATTTAGGTTCCAGTTTTGTGTCCAGTCTTTGTCTTGTCATTACCCTTGTTATGTGAGTACCCTGGCTGCTCCCCGTTTAGAGAAATAAACCCCTTTGTTTCCCACCATGTCTGCCTACTCTCCCGTGTTTGGGTCCTACCCCACCACTCGCCCTGACAGTTACTGTGCTGATACTGAGGGTAGAAAGGCAGACAGGGATTTTCTCCTATATTAATACGATTACACCAGGGGGCTGAATGAGGGGTTGGGCAGTCATGGGTGATGAGCACATAATGTAGGTAAATAAAAAAAAATTGTGAAAGAGCTCTGATTTAAGTAAGAAGGAAAAAAATGGGTCTGTGGTGTATGTGTGTCTTCAACTGCATGTAGACCCGAAGGATCAGAATCTACTACAGAAAGCAGATGATCCCTTGGCAAGTAACACACTTCAAAGAAACACCCAAATGATTTCCCCCTCCTTCGTCTCCTCCTCTCGTTCCTCCATCTTATACATAAACCAAGCTAGAACAAGAGACACTTGGATCTCAGAGACCTTGTTCCTCTGACTGAACCAGTGCCTAATGAGGTTGCAGAAATCAGGACAGGTAGATTTAACAAAAGAACACCGTCTTATCGGCCTCAATATTCCTTCTTTAACTGGGTGACCTCATAATTCAACCCTTAATTCACCAATGCTGGTTGTTTCATTCCAGGAAGATGAAGTGAAAATGTTACCATTGAAATATTGCCATGTACTGTAGAAGGCATTTCTTGACATTCAATCAAGGTCATTATGGGATGTTATCCTCTTACTGTGGTCATGACCCTTAGTAACCATGGCATGTTTGCATGGAGAGTACAGAAACCCTGACTGCAACTAAAAGCATCAGAGAATTCCTTTTTTTTCTCAACAAATGTTTAGATTTGGATGTAAAGGCTCAGCAGTTCTAAGTCCAGCCAAGGCTCTCAAGCCAGCAGTCTACCCTGGGCCCAACATCCCGTATACTCTGCATGATCCTCAGTCCCACTGCACTAAATGTACGGGTACAACCATCTGCGTCACACTGCCACAAGTCTGCTTTCTTTAGGATTTTGAAACGACTTCCTCTTTCTTTTGCTTGTCTTTCTCCTTTTGAGTTTACTGATGAATAATTCACGTCTGGTATGCTCGGGTCATGAGTTTCTGTCTGACTTTGAAGTTCTCTAAAGCCTTCTGAGTTCTGTTCCATAGCCAATACAATAGCTGCAGAAATGGCTTGAATGCTCTGAGTTCAATAACATACAGCCATAGAAACAATTTAGAGGTAATTCACACAGGTTCTACAATATGTGTGTGTGCTCATTCCATAAACCTGTCTTCACTGTGATGCCTGGAAAAATATAATCTCAATAACGAGGGAAGATTGACGCAGAAGATAAGTGATATCGACACACACTTATACAAACACACACACGGACATGATCTAAGCTGGTGGAATGATGAGTATCAGTGTTCATTTTCCAAAGTTAAATAAATAAAATACTAGCTTTCATTTCCCTGTAATTATATAGTCGCTCTGGATAAGAGCGTCTGCTAAATGACAATGTAAATATAGAAAGCCGCAGTTTAATCTCTTTCCAGACTTGCTTAACAGATGCGGCAATGGCATTGTGCTGGTGTCAGACCTCCATGAGCGATGTTCCATTAGTACCTGCGTCGCCTGAATTAGTTATACAAAAAATCGCAAGAAATATGCTGTTGATATTAAAGACATAGACTTCAAGATATATCTAGGTATATGTACTGGTTAGTAATTGGCCACAGACATTGCAAAGTAGCTTTCTATAATATGAGACAGAAAAAGTATTCTTACTGCAGTTATTTTATTCTACCCCGTATTTCCAATTGCCGGTTAAAGAACTTAATCATGAGACGCATGCATTTGTCTGCAAGAATGCTATATTTGAAGGCTTAGCTATAGTCCTTGGGCTCCTTCTGAAGCAATCATCACAGTAAATGTCCTAATTAGGAAAAGTAATCCTATAACTCATGCCCGTGGCTGATGACAACAATCATGCGTCAAATATTTCAGTAACTTCAGTCAAATTTTACAATGAGCAACTTGTCACTCATCACTGAGCAACATACTTCTTGACAGATTGTGTCTGCAATATTCTGTGTCTGCAAATAATTTGAATATTACAGGTTCGATAAAATATTATTTTTCAAGGCCCTCTTTGTTCTCATGAGCGTGTGTCTGTTTAGGTGTGTGTCCGAGTATACCATTGTGGCGCTTGCTGATACATTCTAAGTGGCAGGTTGGTCTTTCGTTAGATGGCCATGGTTGCCTGCGGGCAGTGAGAGGGCTAGGGTGGCAGAGCTGAGGCAGTGTGGCAGGCTGCTGGGTCAACACAAGGTAAGGGAGTTTGAGACATGTCACCCTCCACTCGACCATGGTCCACCTTATATCTATAGCCAGAAAGTGACCTCAGGCCTATTCATATCACTAAAGAGATTAGATAGTTAGGTGGGGGGTAGTGGGAGAGAATATAATAGCCTTTATACAGCCACCATTTTCAAACCAGATACTCTAGTTTCACCCTCGCCGCTTACCGGAGACCTTTGGGGGGGTGAGTGGAAGGTCTAATGGTCATTTGCATTTTATCATCTCTCAACAACTTGTCCTGGCCCTATCTGATGTAGTGGAGTGGCTGATGGCTTCAAAGTACACAACATGTGGGTCTGCAGGACAAGATGGGACTTAGTATCTGATGCAGCTGTTGCTGTAGCTACTGGGCACATTATTATACACTTCACAGAACATTTTTCGGCTTATGTTTTTTTTAATCTCTATATTAGTGAAGTGATTAGTTAAATGTTGGAGGGTTAAAAAAAACAAAATCCTAAGTCTGGTTAATGATTTACTTTCAAAGAATGTATTTTCAGGTTCCAGTTATATAAGTACATATTTTCTGCTGCTAAGTACAAAGTTGTATTTTTGTTGACTGAATATTGTATAATAGATGCAAGATATTGGCTGTAACGATGGTAAGACATTTCTGTAAACGGTTCCAAGGTCTTTGTCTTCTCCCCAGTAATTCCATGACATTTACCTGACTCTTTACAGGCCCAGCCCTCTGACATATATCTGGTTTCACATGTTCACAAGTCCCCACAGAAAACCAAAAATATTGGAAAAAAAGAGAAATTGTACAGTTCATTTTCTGACACACTGCCAATAAGACTGAGATGAGCCAATAAGACCTCTCGCCATGTTCATGCCTTCATCTTGTCGTCTCTCACAGAATTACCTTTTCTCTCATCATTCTGGCCAAAGAATAGAGCTGGATTTCTAGACGTGATTCCAAAGTATTCAGGATGGCCTTCTAGCTTTGGCAAGAGGCTTTATCGACTTAATTGAATCGTTATGAAAGGGTTCTTACACATGAAACCTTCCCCTCTAAACCCTGAGTGCTAGTTATTGCTAAATAATGAAATAAGTTTCGAGTTGTGAAGATATATCTTATATTTTACCTTTTGACGTATTTACCTTTGAGGCTCCCACTGACACCTACATTTAAACAGTAGACCTGGCCTAGCAACATACAAGCCAGGGTGTACAACATTATACAAACAACATGATGTGATAAGTAACAGGCACACTGCAAAAGTAGAGCAGAACCCCTTAATCGAAGAAGAAGCTCCTTTCCAATCAGATATAACACCATGCCATGCACTTAGACTCCTTTGTTTGAAGTGGAGAGAAACAATCACTTTATCTAAAGTAGAAAGACATTCTGGGGACCGGAGCGGAAGCAGCACAGACATGGATTTTCGGGAGATGGCACATCCCTCAGAAAGAGACAAGCTCAACCTATGACAGAAGAGCCTAGAGTTAAATGCTGTGTCATGTCACGGGAGATCAAAGTCTGTGTGTGTGTATGTGTGGCATCTCTGCTGAGGACAAACTAATCCTCTCTATCACAAATCTAGGAGCTTTAAGTACCAGGGGGAGGGAGAGGCATGCTTTCACAAAGTCAATTTGCAGATGATGTCTAAAAGGATTTTAATTTCCTCACATCTGAATTAGCTTGTTTATGTCAATATGCTTTTCAGAGTAAATGTGAGTAAAGTGTACAAGCAGCATTCAAAGGATACAAGGACCGATATTAGATAGTATTAGTCTCCTGACTTGTGTCAAAAAGGTTTAATGTTAACCTTAACATTAGACCAGTTTAAGGGATGACCAAGGAGGCATGAGGACAACTCAAGAAGGGTGTAAAAGATTTCAGGGTTTAGTACTTATTAGATTGTATTCTACACTTATAGCTTGTATCTACACTTTATTATCGTGCCACATTTTACATTTGTATTGAAAGATTTAGTTGATTCATGAGATCAATTGGACTCGAGGTCAAAGATAATAGGTTTTAGTATTTAAGACAAAAGATGGGTTAAACAAATACATTATTGCAGATTAAATCAAAGTTTGTGAACATATTGTTATGATATAAGAAACAATGATAATGTTTAATTTGTGACATTTGTGTGAAGTAAGGTCTTACTGGAGGTCAACATCCTTTGAAATATATTATACAGGGACAATACAGGATGTGAAAATGTATTCATGTGAGTCATCCGTCACAACAAGAAGGAATGAATAGCCAGAATTGCAATTTCTGGCAGTACATGTCTGAAAATAGAGTGCAGTGACAGTCTGACAACCCATTACATAAGGCCTTGGTTTGGAGGAGATTGGAGGTGACAATGGGTAAACACCTCCAGTGCTGCAGAGAGCAGGAAATAACAACCAGCATTTTGGCACTGTGACATCATCAGAAGATGAGGGGAGGGGGACACGCTGATTGGCTCGTGGACCAGAGAAGTGGACAGTTGAGGTTGGCAAGGCCCTCTGCGTCCTGACGTGATAAAGGCTTTCCATGTCTAGGGGCGACAGGGGAGGCTGCTGTATAGAATAACCCATGTATGGGAGCCTCGGCTGGGATGATGAGTGACAGAGGAAGAAATGAAGAAGAACCTGCTGGTGAGGTACAGGGAGGGCTGGAGAACGTCCTGTGGGTCAAGTCTTTTGGGGAGTCAAGCAACTGTTTTGAGGCCGATAATCATCAAGAGTGAGCATGAAAGAGAGAGTGATAGAGAATGTCCAGCATCAAAACTCTTTGTTGAATGCGGGGAAACATGGTTGTGGGTCACAGGGTTGACAAATGCATATTCCACAAAAAGGAGAAAGGTATTTCCCTTTTTTTGGTGGGTAAATGACTACTTAGGGTCTTTCATCTGGCACAATATTATACAGAGAAAAGCACCTAAAGTGCTTCCTCCCTTTCTAACACAAACACTGTGTCATCGATTAGTGTAACCTTGTCCCTGTCTCTTTCACATCCTCATGACATCTTTCAACACACCCTGCCAGACCTGGTGACACAAAGTGACACAAGACACCAGCTGAGTTTTTTCGAGTATTGTTGACACAACCTCAGAGGAGAGGGAGAAACCAGATATGGGCACCTTTTCTTCTTCCACTACCTATGAGCAAAGCTGACCCTTGACATCAATAATTAACATTTTCATCTGTGCGGTCAAATAATAGCTAAACACACTTGCTCTAACACTCATAATATACCCAACCCTTTCTCTCTTCCTAGGCATTCCCCTCTTTTTCACTTCCCATTATCTGGCCAAACACATACACACACACACACACACACACATACACACACACACACACACACACACACACACACACACACAATGCATAACCAGATAAGGGCTACCATGATGAATAATTCACAACTACTTCTGCTGTAAGATGCACTTTAAAGGTTAAGGTTTTAATGTAGTCTCTGCTAAAGTTAATTCCATTTAAAGATGACTTTCTGTATTCAGGTGTCAAACTCATCAATGGCTCTGATAGTCTGTTTGCAGGAGCATCGTCAGGTTGGTACCCTGTGAGTCACTATGTCATTAGAGTCTTTGTTTTCAACACAGGTATATTCGTTATTATCTGCAGTTTTTTTACTCACTCCTTCTTGTGCCACTCATAGTTTGCTTCACTATGAGGGAACATTGGAATCAACTAATTCAACACATCAGAAGAAAAAGGATGTATGAGCAACGTCTTGTGGATACGGCCAATGCGCCATGGGTAATTATGCTTTCCATTACACCCAGAACATTGGACAAATAATGTAATCTTCTTTCTGTTCTGGTTTTTTCCTAGCATTGCCTCCAGCAGTGACAGTAATGTAGTAATGTAGTGTAGATGTGATTCTACAGACTCCTAGGCTTAATGTAGACAGAGCTTTAGATGAAATGAGACATGAGGCACTTACCTAATACCTGACCCGTAAGAGACTTGACAAATGTCAGTTTTGTTTTTGATTGTAAAACTAATCCTAGTTGTAGACTACAGGTCCTGTTGAGTGGAAGTCTGTGGGAGCAAGGACATCATTCTCTCCCCCACACAATGTTTGTTGATGTAATTTCATAAAATCATGGTGACTGAATGGATCTCAAAAATAGAGAATGTTCCAAGGCAATGGAATTGAGAGTTAACAAATATGAAGGATCTCACCACCTTCTCCTTCTGTTTCCCATGAAACACTTTGCCACCAAAAGGACTTCATCACATGACTCTTTCAAATAAAAAACTTTGTAATGGAAAACAGGTATAATTTCAAAAGCATGCCACTTCAGTAGGCTTTTCTGTCTCTGTGGGTCTTCAGCATCCACTTACCAGCTAGACGTGACCATGCATTAAACAAGTGTAACGGCTAAATGGCAGTCTAGAAGACGTTTCCCTGAATGGTACCTCTTATCAAAAAAGGAGGGTGGGAATACATGACAGAGTAAAATGCTTCGATGAGAGTTTGACCTAGTTCCAGACATTGACTACAACTAATATAAAAGACACAGGGAAGACATCCTTCTTGGTAATTACTGGAACTGCTGCAGAGTTCATGACATCATCAAGCAGAGGAGGAACACTACAACAGTTTATACGAATGGGATTCACACCATGGAGTAAAAATAATATGACTTACACTTTTAATATAAATATTCATTGATGATATGTTGTGTTGACTTAATGTACACTTTATTATATTCACCCAAATGGCTTTCTTGTTTTAAAAATACATGTGCTACATACTTGTTAGTCTGTTTTATTTTTTTTATTATTTACAGGATCTCTGAACTTTTTTATCCAACAGTAGGCTCTGATTAAGAAGTTGAGTCATAATAATCAATCATTTCTCAAGACCAACACGGTGACAGATAAAGGGCGTTTTAGAAGGATTCTCAAAATGCTCTGCAAAGATACGTAGCCTACGGAGGTCCATCACTAATTATATCATCATACACACTTCAATGAGGCAGATTTTGAGTAAGCTTAAATTTTTATCATGTGATTTACATGAGCCTATATAAGCTCTCTAATTGAAACGTTGTAGTTATTCATGTAGGCCGACTATATTTTTAATAGTCAAGAATGCGATAGGCAGTTTCATTAGGCTTCGTCTACGAAAAAAGCTAGCCGGGTAGCAGTAGAGAATATGGCCTACACTAAGCAATGAGTATAGGAAGATGAGGTACACTAGATAGATTGTGTGTCGGTAGGCTATTAACTGACTTTATTAGTGCTTAACTTTTTTGCCTCATTATCATTGTCGGTTCACACGACGCGTGACCTACCCCATGGTATACCTTGATCTAAGATCTCCAAACAATCCCCTGTATAATTGTCCCGATTTCTTGAACGTCAATCGTCACAGATTTAATTGGATGTCAACAGCACTGGTAGGCTGCTGAAAAGCGGTGCTGAAGATCACACGATTTTTCTTAACACTCGTAGCAGTTTATCATCAACGCGTGCAGCACAATGTTGGGAACGAAGTTATTCACGCAATGAATCCTGAGAATGAAACTACGACTGAAAGAAATACAGAACAATATATTTTTGCAGTCGCTACATACAAACTCCTTGCCTTCACAATCGGAACCATTGGAGTCTTTGGATTTTGCAACAATGTTATTGTCATCATACTGTATTACAAATTCAAGCGATTTAGGACTCCAACAAATTTGCTATTGGTGAATATAAGTGTAAGTGACATACTCGTGTCTCTGTTTGGAATCAACTTTACATTTGTTTCGTGCATCAAATGCGGGTGGATATGGAACTCCGCAACATGCATCTGGGACGGGTTCAGCAACAGTTTATTTGGTAAGAACATCGCTTGATTTAGTTTGACTCCGCATCTAATCTAGATTGAAAATAATTCAGTTATCATAGTTTTTGGTTTGTTTCAGAGTTGTGTCAGAATAAACGCAAGTAATACACCATCCACAGCCTACGTTTTACTTTAGACGAGGCAAACCACTAATTAAGGGCTATAATTTACATTACTTGGGACAATTGGGACTATTATTTTTACGCGCCAATTAACACCTTGATTAAACAGTTTCTCGTCATTTACATAGTGTTCTTATACTCTATCCCAGTTGTAGTCTATAGGTATATATACCGTGCAGCAAGGTTTTTCCGTGTTATAAATGACTATACTAAAATACAAATACTATACTGCGTACGTATTTGCTTCTGTCTGACCCACCAAGTTCCAATGTTGATTGTAGCAGGTTGATCAATCCTTGACTGAGCTGCTAATTGTATACACAATGAATCACTTTCACTATCATTCATTAGAGTTATTAATAATCAATAGGAAACGATTAGTGTGATGAGTTATGAATGCAATCTTACCCCCCTTGATCAACTGTGGACACGGAAAGTGCGAAATCTTTCGTTGTCATCTCATCTACAGTTTATTGCCGTGGTCTGGTTTTTATTTTAAAATAACAAACTGTTTGGTGCTTTGTTTTCACAATAAGTCACAATGATCAGGCATCTTAATGGACTATTGAGGACTGAACGTGCAGAATATGCAATATAGTGTTAAACTGACCTATTACCTCCATAATGAATCCTTACGTCGAGTCTGACTTGAATGAATGAATGCATACTTGTTTCCAACAGCAATTGGCAATGACAGAAATTAGGAAATTGATTTCATGTAAACAGCTCATATATCATACTGTGAATGTCCTTATTCATCTTTACTCCAAGTTCATAAGTTCATTATTGATTTTATACAAACGTGCCACTGCCCTCATCAGTATGTTGGTAGCAGACAGAACCAAGGTCATCCATACAAAGACTCCAATACAGTGCCACCTATTCCCTAGTTTAACTGTCCATCACCTCACCATGATAGGGCAAAGACCAACATGTTTTGATTTTGGTCCAGATAAATAGAGAAAATATTTTCCCGGACATGCTTCTAGACGTGATCACAGTTCATTAAATGGATAATTATCTGGGGCTGATGTTTGGAGCTGTCTATCACAGCCAGGAAGGCGTATAGTTTGATTGGATGTGAATAGCTGGAGTGTGAATGTGGAAAGTGTGACAGTACAGATATAATGGGTGTCTTAAAGTTATTCACAGCATGAAACCAATACTCTCTGATAATAATGAATCAACATCACAGTTGTTTTCCTTTCTACCTTTGACACTGCATATGGTATATTATTTACATTGCTGAATTCCAATAGTTTGGGATATTCGCGAGTATGTTCGAACATACTCGAACATATTCGAGTATGTTTATCATTTCCCCACATTTTACCTACCCTGTTGGTTACTTGCCCAGCCTATTATACTGCTCCTCTCTCTCTTCTGATAGGCATTGTGTCCATTATGAGCCTGTCGGCGCTGGCCTATGAGCGCTACATCCGGGTGGTCCATGCCACGGTGGTGGACTTCCCCTGGGTCTGGAGGGCTATCACCCACATATGGCTCTACTCGCTGGTCTGGACTGGGGCACCTCTCCTGGGATGGAACCGCTATAAGTTAGAGATCCATCAGCTGGGATGCTCCCTGGACTGGGCTTCCAAGGACCCCAACGATGCCTCCTTCATCCTCTTTTTCCTTCTGGCTTGCTTCTTCGTCCCAGTGGGCATTATGATCTACTGCTATGGGAATATCCTGTACACAGTACGAATGGTGAGAACCAGTCCATTTTGCAGCAAAGGCCACTCACCGCCCAGCATATATTTATTAACATTATATATGAAATTAGATCCAACTCGATTGCTTATAGTTTTATATAAGCAGTTTTACTGTTGATTCACTTTCACATAAAATAACTCTGATCTTCACTGTCCATTCAACACAATGTGATGTTGCTCACCTCCTCCACGGACAGTCAGGGTTTTGTTTATCATAATATGTCACTATATGCATGTACCCCCTTGGTGTGTGCAGTTCAGTGGAAAAAAAGCCTTTCAGAGCTCATTGTCCACAGTAGCAGACATAAATCAGTGGTGTTTATGGACTGTGGCTGTACCTGAGCAGCCAGAATGAGCAACCATGTGTAACTGATCTCATCTGCTTCTCACACCAGCCAGCCTCGCGTTAAAGGATGGCTGCCTGGAAGGATGATAACATTTATGCAAGGCTTGCAGAGCAGTGGACCACACTTTTACTTTGGGAGGACTTTGTGTGTGTGCATGTGTGTATGTGTGCAGGTAAGAGACAGGATGACAGTGGTGTCTCTCTGTGTAGGTGGATGTGGGTGGGCCATAAACTGGTCACCATTTGTAACCCATTGATTCAGATGTCTAACAGCCAGACTTACATATGTCTTTCTCCTTTGAACTATTGCTATTTGGGTAAAGTGAGTAATGGATCAATAATCAAGTGCAATTGGGAATGTGCAGAAATTCTCTTATCACCACTATGACCTCTAATGAATTAATCCTTAGTTACGACTCTCATTATAATTGTAATCAAATTTACCATGCCTATTAGGTTATATTGTCTGACGTTACGGATCAGTGTTAAAGGGCTAACTCGGCGGTTCTCAGAAGGGGGAGGGATGGGACCGAGTGATTGTGGTCTTATGAGATTCATCAACCCCCCCACCCCACCCTCCTTGCAGCTGCGGTCCATCCAGGACCTCCAGACAGTACAGATCATAAAGATTCTGCGCTATGAGAAGAAGGTGGCTGTCATGTTTTTGCTGATGATTTCCTGTTTCCTGGTGTGCTGGACTCCCTACGCCGTGGTCTCCATGATGGAGGCCTTTGGCAGGAAGAGCATGGTCTCCCCCACCATCGCTATCATCCCTTCCTTTTTCGCCAAGTCCAGCACCGCCTACAACCCCCTCATCTACATATTTATGAGCAGGAAGGTGAGAGGACATCTGGTAGCCTGCAATTGATGCTTTGTAAAAAGGTTTCCTAAAATCATTGCCATAAACTGAACACGTATGCACACATACATAGAAAATGTATCATGTTTGTTTCAAACGGTAAGACCAGGCAGGTTTTGTTTGGCATAATGTATTGGAAAGTGGACACTAATGATATGGGCTGGGAGGAGGATTTGCTCCTCATTAAGCCTCTAATACAGGCTCAGTCTGTTGACATATTTCTCTGTTTGGCAGAAAAAACAGGGATGTAAAGTAGTAGTTGGTGTTGTGTAATGTAACTCTGTTCTCATCTTCCTCCACCTATGGCAGTTCCGGCGCTGCTTAATGCAGCTGCTCTGCTCCCGGCTTTCCTTGCTGCAACACAGCATTAAGGACCGCCCCTTGACACAAATTGAACGTCCCATCCGGCCGATTGTTGTGCGTGGGGGTAGAGACCGCCCCAAGAAGAGGGTTACCTTCAGCTCCTCCTCTATCGTCTTCATCATCGCCAGAAACGATGTCAACCACCTGGAAATGACCTCCAAAAACAGCCCCTCGTCTGAGGTCAACGTCATCCAGGTGCGACCCCTGTGACCTTAGGGTACACCGTGAAGACTGATCATGCGCCCCATGTCCGGTTCCTGAGTACACCTCAGGTCATGCAACTCTACAAACCAAAATACCAATCTGATGCAGGACTGGCAATGTTGTATTGAACAGAAACGGTTTACCCTGGATTTTCAAAGACTGGGTCAGGGACTTGGAAGTTTTCAATGAATACACTCTGTGAGAAAGTGAAGTCTCCAGCTCCTACTATAGTATCAGACATGGCAACATAACATATACTGTAGCAAACTGGCTCGTTTAGATGTTTTTCTGTAGTTTGTCCAGTTTGATTGGCACCTGTCCTTTCAACATGTGAACCACTTTTCAGGATTCTGGCCTGAAGACCAGCAGCTGCTGAGGAGACACCATCAGGGACTGAACAGGCACACCACCGTTTTCACAAACTCCCTGTGACTTTTGATTCGATAAAATAAATCCTACTTAAAAATATGAACGATGTATACTCTTTCATGGCACACAGCAGTGCAATAAGTGCAATCACTAAGGAATTAAGTTGAGTGTAATTATGTTCATTATGAGGCACGAGTATTAAAATACATTGATGGCTGTAAGGATGAGGTTGGAGTCCACTGGGAGGAGTGATGACAAATCCAGCAGTGCCCCTTAAGAAAAGCTACCGGGTCATCAGCTATGAATAGAGATGAGTAGATTTCAAAAGCTGATAACCTTGCTCAGCTTCAGAGTAGCTCGCAGCACAGCAGCCGTGATCATGGACTGGCAGGAATTTAAGCAACACTTTTAGGTTAACCTTTACTGTACAACTATACTTTGATGCAGGTGTTTCAAGATGGCCTGTTGTGAAAAGCCAGTGCTGTAATGATAGGGAGAATGAGGGTGGCTAATGGAAACTGCTGGGAGCAGCAGGGCATGTTCCTCTGTGTCCCTATGTCAATAAATACCTCAAGAGTCAGGTGGCTGAGCGGTGAGGGAATCGGGCTAGTAATCCAAAGGTTGCCAGTTCGATTCCTGGTCATGCCAACTGACGTTGTGTCCTTGGGCAAGGCACTTCACCCTACTTGCCTCGTCTGCTAAATGACAAAATGTAAATGTAAGAGTCCCTGTGAAAAGTGGCCTTTAACGGAAAAGAGTCCCTCGATTGATTTCACTCTAGACATCTTTTAACCTTAGAGGAAAAAGCTAATTTCCATCCCTTTTTGAGTGACCCCGTCTTCATCTTGTTTTCAAGTATTACTTGATTGTATTCTGACCACCCTTTTTCCATATTTATTCGAAAAATATTGTCTACTTTTTAACAAGTGTACATACAAATTACTTTAATTGGAAAATCAAACGAGTAAATTATAACAACAACATTGTGAAGAAGCATGGATAGCAGCTTATTCGGTCATTGCAATTGATCATTGTCTTTAATTAGCTTCAGATTTGTTTGGTGGCTGTACTGTTTTTAGTTCCAGCTGAACCCCTCTCTGTGAGTTGGTCTGGTCCAAAGAAACACTCAGAAGGGTTTGAATGCCTGCAGCCTGGTCCACAGGTGGTCAACGGGGATTTGGGAAATATTAGGGGGGTGTTTTACAAGCAGGTAGGTGCCCCCAAGCAAAGCAGCTGTGGCACTGATGAGTAAGCCATGGTTAATCACCTGGGGAAAAGATTTCCAAATGTCATTACCTCAGATTGCGTTTCATAACCGACACAGCAAGCACACATTGCAAGAATTGAGGATCCACAGCAAAAGCCTCAAAGGACAACGTGATGTTTTTCCCGGTCTCACCACCAACAACATGTCACTCTTTATTAGTCATGTTTTGAAGACGCCTTTAGGTTCTGCTCATCCATCTGTCATTCTCTCTGACTTCTAACTTCCAGATGCCACCAGGGCAGGGGAGGGCACATCTGACAGTTGGAAACAGCACAGGGGACTCTCTCCCACTACACCTACAAATAGTTCTGAAAATACTGGAGCATCTCAGTGAAGCTAAAAACTTATTTGTTTTGATTCCTTGCTTGCTAGTTTTAGTAAGAATCATTTTCTTTTGAGAATAATTTCAGTTTTAAAGTCCTAGTTATAATTGCTAGAGTACAGAAGGTACTTCTTGGTAATATACAGTACAGACACAATTTCATAATAAACCACCTAGGTACGGAATAGGAGTAGAGCTTGAACAAAGATAGGATCAGATAGGAGTCTCTTACTTTGTCTTGCCAATGCCAGCGCTTGATTGCCTCATGGTACCTTGTCCTGGTGAAAGTTACCTGGATTCAGGTAGCATGGAAAGAGACAGAGGAAAGAGATTTTAAGCATCTCCAGTCAAATATCAAAATAATCTGTCCATTTGTAAGATCAATAAAAGGAATTTACCATTGTGTACAAGGGGATTATTGTCCTTGGCATGATAATGTGGAGGAAGTTATCCACATGTTTTCGAAAAAGGAACCATTTGGAGTTAACATGTGCACGCATCTAAAAAATACACAATAAATCTGTTAGTGCACTACAACATCATGTGTACAAAATCTGAAGAATACATGAATTATATAAAAGAAAACCAATTACTTTAAAAAAAACGTGTTTTCTGAAGTATTAAAAGCATCTCAAACATTGCGCTTTTAGTGCATTTGCTAAAAAACAAGGTAGCTCATAACGGTGAGGAAGGCCGGCTTTCTTCTAGACCATTCTATAACCATATCCTCAGAAAAAAAGATACATTTAGCTCTTTAATCAGGTGTTTAGCTCCGGCGTTGCATGTGCAAAGACATATGCTGGTTCTGAAAAGACCAATCACGTTGTTCAGAACAATTACTTCCATTGTGTTGGTAGGATTTAATGTATGCATGGATATGAAGTAGCGTGCACATAATTACATGATAGACATCTCTGGATGGTTTACTGTATGCTAATTTGTGCTTCAACTACCCCCAACCATAACACTTTACAATATCCACTAGCCTACCATGCACCAACACACGATGCAAGAGTATACATTACAGACAGATAAAAAGGTGTAGTATAGTAAACACAGGTTATATTAGTAAATTCATTGTTCTTTTGATCATGATCAAATGATCGGTTTTGGCATGTTCATTGTGTCTGCAGTAGGAAATGCGTATTAGATTGAATGGTAATCGAAACCAATCTTTTCTAAACCAAAAAGAGAACTGTGATTAAGTTGTAGTTCCTCACAATATACTTTTTTACAAGATATATAGAACGCATTTTCCTGATGTAAGCACTCTTCAGTGTCACACAGACATCATATTTAGTAAGCCTAATTTACAGTACAAGAATAGCATGAATGATGGATATGGACATTACCTCAACATAGTTGTACATGGCCAGGTCTGCGATGGCGTGGTCGTCTGGAACTCTGACTCTACTGTACTCTGGCAGCACAGCACCTGGAAAACCACCAAGAATTAGAATGTTTACTAATGCTCCGGAAGCTCTGACTGTCAAAGTAAATTTCTTATTCAATCACTAAATCTGACTCATGGACTCACTGAAGTCTTCCTTTAGCTGGTCCATTATTTCATTGAAGACGAGACAGTCTTCAAAACCCTAAGCACAAGGATAGACAGTATTTCTCATGATTTATTGCGCTTTTTTGCTAACTCTATTGCTACTCCTCTCCTACTTACTGCGTTCATGCCTTGCCCATAGAAAGGTACCACAGCGTGGGCTGCATCCCCCATAAGGACACACATGTTCCCAAGATGATATGGGGAGCACTTCACAGAGACCATGGCCTGGGCTGGCAGGCGGAAATAATCCTTCTTCAGGGCTTCACTGCAAGACAGACACACATAAATCCCAATCCCATTCAGACACTATTGAAAAGAAAAACATGAATTTATAGGAATTAACTTATTAAAATGTATTAATGTACAAAATTGTCGATACATCCATACAGTTCTGAGAATTACATAGTAGAATGATTTCATAGACAAAAACCCACATTAATATTTTCCATATTAGGTTTTATCAAGCATTGAACTTGCGCTGATCACTGGCTTCAGCAATGCATTGAACTAAAAGATTCAAAATGACAAAGATCATTTGAACTCGTTCTGACAGCACATTGACAAAACATAAACCTCCATTCAGCTATTTTTTCCTCGTTGCTGACCATTACGTCAACCCTGAAAAAAGAATTATGAGTTACACACCTCAACTATTCCTACTGTCCAATATTTCCAAGCCCTATGTAGCCTACTGCTCATCTCAAATTAATAACTCATCTCTCCAGGACTTGTAGACACTGTACTTTCTCTGCTAAATGCATAAATGTAATTTCACAGTTCACTGAAGATGGGTGTGGTCTGAGCTGCTCAAATGCAGGAAAAAGCAAGCATGTGAGAGAAACGAGAGGATGGTGGGAGATATGAAGGTAAAGAAGTACTAATGGAAAGAGTGGGAAGGAGGGCACGGGTGTCTTACACTCCTATTAGAGGAATGGTGTCTGGAAAGTATTTCTCGAAGAACTCGATGACCTGGTCATCTGTGGTGAGCTTCTCAAACTCTTCAAAGGGCATGAAGAGAGTGCAGGTAAACGTCTTGTCCTGGGAGCAAACAGAAGGAGCAAACAGTATAGACCGCCGCATATTTACATACGGGTGATTATATGCTGAACGGAAAGCGAATGTTCTACAATTAGTTGAATCGCTATGCAAACTAAAATACTGGCAGTCAGAATGAGCAGGATGTGTGATGGACAGGAGGCAGATGCCTCCTCATCTATCCAGTAAGCAGGTGTTATCCATTAGTATCAGGAGTGGTGTTTTCATAGCATTTTTTCCCCCTGGCTGCGGGGGACATTTTACAGGCCCTAATGTGTGTTGAGTGCTGAGCGTCAGTGCCAATGTGCAATAGAATGAAGTACTTTCACCTGGCTGCACTACAAAGAGTGTGTGTTCTGCTGAGTCAGTAAGGCAGAACTATCATTATGACATTACCAGAAGGTAATGTCCCAGGAAAAAAAATAGGCCATGGCCCAAGGGACATGGGGAAAGTGTTTTTAGTTTTTGTTTGTTTGCGCCACTTGGGCAGTTTGGTGTGTATACAAACATACAACATATGTTTTCACATTCTTACCAAGTTTGGCAATGCTATCATCATGAACGTATTCCTTGGCCAAATGTGCAGAAAGTTGGGCTTCATAGTAAACTGGAACAAAATAAAACAAACAAGGTCATCATTCCAAACTAGAAAACATCTCCACATCAGCTTCCCATTGATCAACATCGGATCAATGGCACCTCCAGACCAAACACTGTGCTGAGGAGAGGATGAAAGAATGACATGATCCATGACTCACGTCTCCGTTCCGGGGCGGCATGGTGAGCTCCAGGTACCCGTGGGGGATGTACGTCTGGCTGTAGTTGAAGCGGCTCCTGCGCAGGAACTGCTTGCGGATGGCCGAGAAGGCTCCATCACAGCCTACTATCAGGTCCGCTTGGATCTCCTCTTTGGTTCCTTCAGGCCTGCACAACAGCAACAACCCAACAAACAGCATCAACTTATCAATTTATGCTGTGTCACAATTTTTTTTACTTTAAATACTATTTGTACAGGTAGATAAACATGCTGCATGGTTTGGTTCAGAAAGTGTTTCATGTTTTGAGATATGCGGGCAATTTCTACCAAAGATAAGCACCAATGACCTGACAATTAGATTGTTAACCAACTCATTGTAAATCCGTCAATAGAAACTTACACCTAAAAAATAAAATATATAACATCTGAAAAGAAACATCTGAACATTTCTGTATCCCTCTTTTTTGTTCTATTCCTTGTCTGGTTGTACTCTCAGTTCACTCAGCTGACTGATGAAATGCAGATAGACAGAAGCCACTCCATTGGTGGATACCGTCTCTTTTTTCCTACACACAACAAGGCCACAAAGCAGCAGTGATGTCAAACGTGATCAATATAACTGGAATTAGCACACAAGGATCATGATGATGAATAACATAAATTGGTCTAAATGCCACACTCTACAACAGTATGTGAGATAATGACCACTGTGTGTGTGTGTGTGTGTGTGTGTGTGTGTGTGTGTGTGTGTGTGTGTGTGTGTGTGTGTGTGTGTGTGTGTGTGTGTGTGTGTGTGTGTGTTAGAGACAAACATCTATCAGTAACTATTTACCCAATAAAGGTCATTGCCCCCGTTTCAGCGTTCCAGTCCAGTAATTTGTGGTCAAAGTTCATCTTTGTGTTTGGATATGTCTCAGCCTCTTTTGAAACAAAAAAAGGATTACACAAAGATCTTATATGACATATAACACCCATGACATAACAGTGCCATGTTTTCAACATACTTTGTGGCAATGCAAATGTTGTGCAAAAGCTTTGACAAATTATTATGGTTCTGCAAAATGGAAAATTATAGAATGGCTATTGAGGATGGGTTTGCAACTGTTATATACTGAAACATCACCCTTGGAGCATCCAAGAATGGACGGTTGTTCTGTGACTATCGGCATTCAAACTGGCACACATTGAGAAAGCCCCTTGATCATTAGGTTTACTCTGAATCTGAATCTATAGTACCTAGTTAATTGGTCTGGCTTTTGGAGAAACCTGTTCTAGGCCTGTGAGTATCTAGACAAATTCAGTCACACTTAAAAGTACGCCTCTACTTTTATCCTGAGGCTTGAGATTCATTAAATATTACGAATAAGCTTTTACAGAGAAGAAAAACTTCCCCTGACTTCAGACTCTATAGTCTACAGCCCGGTTAGCTAAAACACAGGGGAAATCTCCTGAATTGGATTTAAAGACACTCAAATTATTTAATAAGCCAAGTGGAAATTAAAAGACACTCCCTGTCTATGTTTTAGCTTTAACCTTTTCGAAGGTGTAGACTTTTAACATGGATTTAAAAAAGTCTGTCTATCAGCACAGCAGGCCATCGATCAGATCCCTGCTAATCTAGATAAGAGTGCTTGGTGCTACATATTTTATTCAATGACATTAATAAGTTGTATTATCATCCTACCTGATAGAAGTTCTTTGTTGAGGTTGGCTCTGTCTACAGACAGAATGTACTGAGAAAGAGAACATGCTGTGATGTTATAAATACATCTCTCTGTGCTTTTGGACACTTAAATCACTGATGTATTTAAAGTATTTGGGTGCTTTAAGAGCTCAGGGGAAAAAAAATTAAGTGACATCATACAAGCTGACAGTGTGATGTAAGACTCCTGTTGTTTCAATAACCTTAAGTTACTGTATGTAGTGGGTGTTCATGTACTGTTGTGTGGTTGGGTTAACTGCATATATCTTAGAGAAGTAATTATAATATAATGATCCATCCATGTAGCAGTCTTTCAGAAGAATGGTCTGAAGAAGATCTTTGTGACAACTTCAGTCACATGTATATAGTCCCTTTACTGTCACTGATATTCTGAGACTAAAATGAGAAGCCCGCTTAAATGCGTCTCTTTAGTGCCGTCACAGCAGCCAATTATTGTTATGAATAATGGGGTATTTTGGGGATGGAGGTCATGTTTGTTTTAGTAATTCAATGGCAAATGATCCTGTTTGTGTAACTGTGCTGGCTGCTTATGAATAAACAGTAGAACTCTTAACAGCTAGTATGAAAAGACTAAAGACTATGGTACAATATCATTCAGGTTACATCCAGCACATACTCTTGTTTCAGTGGGTGATTAGGTAAGCTATGTGTAGACTACCTGGCCCTTCTTGCCATAAGGTATAGCGGACTGTTTTCCATTCCGGGAGTGGATCATCCTGGCGTGCATGGGGATTCCCTTGGAAACAATCTGAGAAGGATTTCAAATCAGATTTTAACGTCTTCTCACATTTGAAAATTTATCATCGTTACTGTTAATTGTGCAGGCAAGTTATTGTTCATTGCAGTTTCTTACAAAACATGCTGACGGACTATATTCTAAACAGCAAGTAGAAGCAACGAGTAAAGATAGGGTTGAGGGCAAAGTTCATTGTTCCTCTCATTACGACTGCCCTTGGATGTTTATTTGAAAAGTAGTTATATTTCTGTCATGCTGGAAAGGCATGGAAATTAAAAAAAAAACCCACTTTGGATCAAACCAATTAACAAATGAAATGTGAAAAAGGGCCATATGAATTTCAAAACATGCACCAAATGTGGGTCAACATAAATTGCTGACCTCAAATGCTGGAATAAAACATTTCCTTAAATTGCTAAGCAGACAGGACATGGGGAAAGAACATTTGAGGCTTGTGAATACATTACATTATATAATTCAAACTGTTAATATTTAAGAAAGATGCTTTTACTGCCATTTTCATTTAGATGTTGAACACGAGAGCCTGGGAGTGAAAGGGTTGAAATGCTTGACCACTGGTAGGGAAGGGTAATGATATCAAACAAACATACCTTGTCTTCCATCCCAACTTGCTTCAGAGCCTGACGGCCCCTGTGAGATAGGGCCAGGTTAATACTCCGCCCCTTCACTATTTTGGCTTTGCGGATGTCTGATTAGAAGCAGAGGCAGTAGAAAGTTTCAGGCACTTCCACATACACCAACGACAGTATGAATCTATGTCGAAATGCTGAAGTGACAGTTTGTATGTATAAATAAATCAGTTTGTATAATGATATCATTAAACACTTAAATCAAATGGTCTACTTCGGTTTCTAAGCATGATGGGGACTGTAAACTTGATGTTAGGGTAGTGTGGGAGCACTGAGTGTTGATCATGCTTACCTTCTCGAGATTCAAATACTTCCACTTGAAACCCTCTTTTTGCAAAGTAGCAAGCATTCAAAGCACCAACCTAACACGTGGTTGAATATACAAGGTTTGTTAAAAGTTGAAAGGTGTACTGTGCTGGCTGCTGTAGTAGCATACTTAAATAATAATGTATCGTAACTAAAATCAGCAGGGAAACTGCTCTCAATATAATATTCACTTTTACTTCAAACAAATTACAAATAATAACTTACCAAACCACCCCCCACTACAGCTACCACTTTTTTGTTGCTGGATGATCTTCTGTCAATGTTTGAATAATCCATAATTATTATGTTTGTGTATGTCGCTTTAGCGCCAGTGTATTGTAGAGTATCTGTATACCATTAAGTGATTTGGGTAAAAAGAGACCCACCTGTTATAGTCCATGGCCAAAGATTTGGGGGAGGAGCGAACTGAGATTTTATAAAAGTCACCCACGGCCGGATTGTCATACAACAACAATACAAACGAAATTTATATGTTTGGTTTTGAGGAATTTCACAGTTTCGCAACCCACAGTCCTGGCAAACATTTAAGATAGGTTTGCAATTAAATCTCTTGCTCCCTCTAGCGGCTACGAGACTTCACATACTGTGAGAAAATGAATTCACGTTTAGGTGAAATGTTCCTTTAGGATGTTTGATGACGTAAACTTTAAACAGGGTGTGTAATCAATTATTTGATGCTAATGTAATAAACCAGCATTAAAGCCGCTCTTGTATGAATCTACAATTGTGTATTTTGTAAATATTAAGATATTAAGATTTTTTTTCTCAAGAAATTCATTGTATTAGAGTGTGGTTCATGTTACATTTTGTTGTCCTCTGCCATCGATTGCTTTTGTCTGTTGAAATCTACCACCGTAAAGAGAGGTTTTCTGTTGTTCATGGTCCAACCAAAGTATGCTGCAATGTATTAGCCGACCGGCCCAGTTTGTGAGATACATTTCGATAGCGGGGAATAGTTGTAACATCAATCAATATTTTAGGTGAGTGCTGTCAGTCTACTATTAATTACATACACCAAAATCAAATATACTTTTAACTTGCATTATGATGTATGTTTTAGAGAGCACCTCAGGTTACCTAGCTATGTTGATGTGCATGTTTAGTTAGCTTGCTAAAATAATTATCTAGCTAGCTAGCGCCTGACTAAGCGATTAAGCTAGCTAAGCTAGCTACGTTAGCTTTTATTTGCGGCACATGAGTATGTTTTCTACCTGTTGAGTACTTCACCCCTAACAGGCCTTAACAGCCAACCATAAGCAAATTACTAGTAGCAGAGCACCAATATTGGCTAGCTTTTTACTAACTATCAATGAACCCAACCGAGATTGAGAATATGAGCCTGCTAGCCTGGCATCGCGAACGTAACTAAGTAGCCAGCGTTACTGTAAGACACATGCTGTCTTCGCAGCCGCAGGCTGTATCAGATGTTTTAGCTAGCTGTACAGCTAACGATTTACCAATCATTGCAACGATGTCATTTATCAAGTTTATTACTAAGCTAGTGTTTGGTAAACTACTGTGTGCTTGTGCAGGTTTGTGTCATCGCTACCCCTCAGAATGACCGACCCGGCCGTGAAGAGGGTGGTGAGTGACATCATCCGCTCCCCAGAGGACAAGCGGTTGTACAGAGGCCTGGAGTTCACCAATGGCCTCAAGGCTGTCCTCATCAGTGACCCCACCACAGATAAATCTTCAGCAGCTCTGGATGTACAAATAGGTACGCCAGGTTACCTATACTTCCGACTACTCTTGTATTCAACCCATTGAAACAGTTACTATTTCTACAGCTCTGGAAAAGAGCGTCTGCTAAATGACTACATGTAAATGTATTTCTATCAACACAAGCTCTATAGACACTCCTTCTGTACTCCATATCTTAGTGATGTATTACACCACTTATTGACGTAATTTATATTGTTCTCATTAATCACATCTTTGCTTTTCAGTCAGGTTGTTGCATATCTTTCTCTGTCTCGCCTCTGTCCCACTGTTCCAAACAAACACGTTTATTTTCCTAACATATTTAAGCCTCACTTTTATCATGCTGACATCTGACATGCCTGTGTTACTGCAGTCTGATATCATTTCAATAATTTAGTCTCTTTCGAGCTAACCATTGGGCTTCTCTCCAGTGTTATGGCTGCTGTCAAGAAGGACATGCAATTCCCTTTACCTCAAGTATAGCTGTTTTTGGAATAAAAACAAAGCTGAAATGTCTACAGAGTGCAGGGCTTTCAAATGGTACATCCTGGAGGAAATGCCACCTGTTGATGGTCTCATCTTTCGTAGGATCTCTCTCGGACCCTGCGAACATCTCCGGCGTGGCCCACTTCTGTGAACACATGCTGTTTCTGGGGACAGAGAAGTACCCCAAGGAGAATGAGTACAGCCAGTTCCTGAGCGAGCATGCAGGCAGCTCCAATGCCTTCACCAGCGGCGAGCACACCAACTACTACTTTGATGTGTCCCATGAGCACTTGCAGGGGGCACTGGACAGGTGAGGCAAACTGCTTATATATTAGGGGAGGCTACCGAGAAATGGAAGGCTAATTTATGCATTGTGTATGTGACATTTCTTAAGTATGAGGTTGGTCTAGTTATGTTTACAGGCATTAAAATGTTAAACTAGGTGTGCCTCTGTGGCTGTACTGTATGGCAGTACTCATGAATCATGTGTCCATGTGCTATCAGTTTAGGGAGCCTACAATGGCTTATAATCAAGACTGCTGCCTATAAGGCAATAGAGAACATACTTTTCCAGTGTGAGGATGCTAGTTGTCTGGCTGTTGTACTCTCAAGCCATCACAGAAGAACGACCTACGTGTTGACTACTGATTAATATGTGATGCTCAGGTGTTAGTCCCAGAGAGCCATCAGGTCACTACTTTATGTCTCCAGTTACCTGTTCCTTGGGTGGCTTGTGTAACAACTAGTGTTGTCTTCCCCCCCCCACCACCCCTCAGCACCACCTGATACCTCTGGGACAGTATGGGATCAGGTTCTCTGGAACTGGTAGCTGCTGGGCTCATGTGTCAATTGCAGTGTTAGGCTCAGACCACTGAAAACAGAACATGTGCGAGGCATGTCTGAACCGAATGACCTCTACAGCGTCCCCCTCAGTGTCGGGCCTTCTGAGTTTTGTGACGTTTTTGCAGTGCCGTGAAGACATTTGGGAGAAGGATGCCCTTTTGTTTTACTCATAACGCCTGTTCATGCCTCACAGACTTCCCTAATTGTTCCTTAGTTGAACTGTAAACCACAGACCACACTGTAGAACTGAAGACCATCCGGACACAATGGCAAGCCACAGTGCTGAGGAATACTATAAACCAGACACAGATGCACGTATAATCTGATCGAAAAACCATCCGTCTCTGTGGGGCCCTTTGTAATCTGGAGCTGCAGCCAGGCTCTTATCTTTACAAATATATTCAAGCCGTCCTCATTTTCATAGTTACTTTACAGCGTCGATTTGCATCGATGACGTGCTGCTGTCCACATGCAGAGTAGTCATGTTAAGGTGGATGTTATAGAGTCAAGGCAATTCTATACTTCTAATAACATGGAAAAGAGCAAAGTGTAATTGACCTGTAAACTTTTACAGCTGACCTACAAACTAAGATGGATGTGTACAATACCATCAACCTTTGTGTTTTTCACTTTGTAGGTTATTTAGCAGCCCCTGTTCATTTGACTCACAAACACACAAGGATTTCAGATAGGTTCAGGTTTGTTAGCCAGTGTGTTAATGTGCATGCCATGTTCCATGCACCTGTAGGTTTGCCCAGTTCTTCCTCTGTCCACTGTTTGATGAGAGCTGCAAGGACAGGGAGGTGAACGCCGTGGACTCTGAGCATGAGAAGAACCTGATGAACGATGCCTGGAGGCTGTTCCAGCTGGAGAAGGCCACGGGGAACCCTGACCACCCTTTCAGCAAGTTTGGAACAGGTGAAGACCTCCGACTGCTGTCCTCCATGACGAGGGGCTTTCCAACCAGGGACTGGTTACAGCCCAGCCTTTCCACCATTGGGTTTTATTTTGTTGCACATGAACAGACGTCAACTCGAACCAAAATGTGTATTATGTAGCAAGATCCAAGGGGAAGGAAGACTCGAAATAAGACCACACACGTGAAGGAACACACACACACACACCTATGGCTTTCATAGAATTGAATTGCTGACTTTTGTGTCGCTTTTTTGTCTGGTATTTTAAACTCCCACCCCAAAATAGCCACTTGGTGGCAGCATTGAGTTATGTAAGCGTGACTGGAGTTAAAAATAGAACAGGATCAGAATGGCTCAGTCTTATTAAAGGACCAGACACACGGTCATGACATCCTACACAAGAACTCTCACTTCTTAGAAAAAGTTAGCCAACTCATCTCCACATGTGGAAAACTGTGATGGAAATGCACACCTCCCTTGTACCTGGCCCTGCTAGTAATTAGGCAGATGTCCTTTTATGAAAATCTTAAGTTTTGTAGCATCGTAGTATTGCATCCATCTTATAGTTACTTTATAAGTAAAAAATAACTTTTTTCCAATGCATTATTTTAGGTAACAAGTTGACCCTGGAGACGAGACCATCGAAAGACGGGATAGACATTCGCCAGGAGCTTCTGAAGTTCCACTCCACCTACTACTCAGCCAACCTCATGGGACTGTGTGTGCTCGGGAGAGGTAGGATACTGTGTGTGCTCGGGGAGAGGTAGGATACTGGGTGTGCTCGGGGAGAGGTAGGATACTGGGTGTGCTCGGGGAGAGGTAGGATACTGGGTGTGCTCGTGGAGAAGTAGGATACTGTGTGTGCTCGGGGAGAGGTAGGATACTGGGTGTGCTCGGGGAGAGGTAGGATACTGGGTGTGCTCGGGGAGAGGTAGGATACTGGGTGTGCTCGGGGAGAGGTAGGATACTGGGTGTGCTCGGGGAGAGGTAGGATACTGGGTGTGCTCGGGGAGAAGTAGGATACTGGGTGTGCTCGGGGAGAGGTAGGATACTGGGTGTGCTCGGGGAGAGGTAGGATACTGGGTGTGCTCGGGAAGAGGTAGGATACTGGGTGTGCTCGGGGAGAGGTAGGATACTGGGTGTGCTCGGGAGAGGTAGGATACTGGGTGTGCTCGGGGAGAGGTAGCCCTCATCGGCTCAGCAGTGTGTTTGAGACGACGGGTCGGTCTGGTTCAGAGGGCGAGACGGGAAGGTCCCAAAAGCCTTTGTTCTACTCCAGGGCTGGGATCTGCTGCGTGACCAGTCCTGCTCAGGGCTGGGATCTGCTGCGTGACCAGTCCTGCAGCACTGTCTCAGCCACCATGGCACTCAGCAGTCTAGCTGGTTCCTCCTCTAACGTCAAACTAAGACCGAGTTCATATTAGAAAGGAAGGAAGAGCTCTACTTTTACAAGGCTGATGCTTTTCCTACGCTGGAGTTTAAGTAAATAATTTCTCCTGCTTGTCAAGCCACAGACTCGGTGCCATCAAATTGGCCTTTAGATATGGCAGGGTGCCGCTACTGTGTTAATTACCACTTGAGAAAGGGGCGTTTTGTAACACTGTGTTGAAACTGACTGCACCTGAAGGCCGCCTTTACGATGGCACGACATCATAATTCTTGGCCTTCACATTTCCATGCTAGAATGTGCCTGGTTGATGTGCGTTAGCAAACAGCACTGACCTTTTTCCTCCTGGGTTGCATTCAGACCGACTCGGGATCGAAAAACCACTGTGAATGTAATGTGGTTCATTCTGAGTCATCCCTTGTTACTGTATTTCTAACAAGGGAAATGTAATTCATGACTGCAGTGTTTCGGTCAGGCCTCATGTTGTGTTGAGTCATTTTAAATGTCACGTTTTTAATGTCCTATCTCCTTGGTCCGTGTGTCCCCCCCAGAGTCCCTGGACGAGCTGACCTCCATGGTGGTCAAGCTGTTTGGGGAGGTGGAAAACAAGAACGTGCCCGTCCCTGAGTTCCACGAGCACCCCTTCCAGGAGGAACACCTCCGGGTGCGTCCCCTCTGCCGTCTCCACGGAGACTCACATTTTGGAAAGCGGAAACACACTCGTATCACTTTTAACCGTCTGGCGTGTCTGCGTTTCCTCCACAGCAATACTACAAAGTGGTGCCCATAAAGGACATCAGGAATTTGTACGTCACCTTCCCCATCCCTGACCTGCAGAAGTACTACAAGTCCAACCCGGGCCACTACCTCGGACACCTGATTGGTCACGAGGGCCCTGGCAGTCTGCTTTCTGAGCTCAAGTCGAAAGGTAGGGAATGGCGATTTACAGACACGGCTCAGGAAATAGTCCTTCGGTTACTGGTATATGCAGGCTTATTTCAGAAGACTATTGTTTGGATCAATGGTCGTAATGGTGTTTTTGTCGTTGTCCCCAGGCTGGGTGAACACACTGGTGGGCGGCCAGAAAGAGGGAGCCAGAGGATTCATGTTCTTCATAATCAACGTGGACCTGACCGAGGAGGGACTGTGTAGGTTACAGTATTCATCTGTGTCTGTCTGTATGTGTGTGTGTTCCTGTGCACTGAGGTGTGTGTGTGTTTTGTTCCTTTTAGTGCACGTGGACGACATTATCTTCCACATGTTCCAGTACGTTCAGAAGCTGCGCACCGAAGGTCCGCAGGAGTGGGTGTTCCAGGAGTGCAAGGTCAGTGCCAGCGCCTCCATCGTCTACACCTTGGTGGCATTAATGCATTAAGTCTTCTGTTTTCCTTGGAGTGTTACTTACGTGTCATCGTCAACTGGTTTTCTCTGCAGGACTTGAACAACGTGGCCTTCAGGTTCAAGGACAAGGAGCGTCCCCGTGGTTACACCTCCAAAGTGGCAGGTTTACTGCACGTAGGTTGCTTTCTCCTCCTCCTCCTCCTCCAAAGGCCGTATCCACGGCAACGCACAGTGGAGCTCTGTGGCTCGGTTTGGGAGGTGATGTCACCAGTCTGCCTGGGCTGCCAGTCTCTCCTCTTGGCTCCAAGTCACTGTGGAGGAGAGCAGGAGATTATACCCTGGGCAAAATTAAACTGGCATTCTTGCTCAGGGCAAAACGATTACCATGGCAGTAAGCAGGGGCTAATAACAGGATGTCCAGTGAGCCCTTTTAGAGCTCCTTATGAATGCTAGGTATATACAATCAAAATACTGCTGAGCCAGACTGGAAAATACTATGGTTATTCCCAATTCACATGCCATTGTTGCACTGTCAATCATCAGTACTTGACAACTATTGTATTACTACATGTTTCAGTATTCTGTATACCTCATGTAAGTGTGTGTGTGTGTGTGTGTGTGACCTGACTTGACCTTTTCCCATGTGTGTTGCAGTACTATCCCCTGGAAGAGATCCTGGCTGCAGAGTACCTGCTGGAGGACTTCAGACCAGACCTCATTCAGATGGTCCTGGACAAGCTGAGGCCAGAGCAAGTCAGGTGCGTCCACACAGCGCAGTGTCCCGGCCCGGCCTGGCCTGGCCACACGCTCCCCGAACCCCCACAGCTGCCCCCCTCTACCACAGAGGACGCGCTTATCTCTGGAGCTTCACTTTCCAAAAAGGAAGCCTTCGTGAAAGCAAGTTCAGTTTTATATGCATGAGAAAGTGAATCGGCGGAGAAAGACCTGTTCAGATGGCCTTCATCATGCGAGGGATTGACGTCTGAGTCCAAGAGGAGCACTCGTTCCTTTTATGTCAGGAGTTGACCAGGTGTCTCCTTTTGGAGATAAAAGATCCAACTTTTCAGTCGGCGCCTTTGATAAAACTGGTGTCTGTATGGGATGTTTTGAAATGAGCCGCTTTTCAATTTTCCCTTCAAGTGAACGCAAGGCAACTTTACAGGTTCAATTTCCTCTCAGGCTTCAAAAGGCTGTTTGTTAGTCTAAAGATAGGTATGTTGGGCCCCGGGGGGCCCCCTGTACTGTTGGACGTTGGTGGATTGTGCTTTGGTAATGGGATTTCACATCAGTTCATGCTCCACAGTTTGGTTCTCTTTGTGTGTCTGGGTGTACCTGCTGCTTCAATCCCTGCACGGGAAAAAAAGCCAGTAAGGCATTTAACCGTATTCAGTCAACGTTTTACTATGTCACTATATTTTGACGTAGGGGAAAAATGTTTGACGGGATCTAAAAGAAGATGCATACTAGAGATGGTAGACCTTCAGTACATGAAAACATACACTTGTATTTTTGCCTATCAGCATCAAGGGCTACCTCCCCTCCTTTCTAAACTTGGCATCCTCATTTTTGTAGGTATAAATAAATTCCTCGCTTCCAGTCAATGACGTGACCTAAATGGTCAAAGCTGGGTTGTACATGAAAAGGAGTTGAATCTTCCAGGGCTGAGTGGAGATGACCTCTATTGGTTATCTGAACCAAAAATCTGTTTCCCCACGGACCCCACACCCTGTCACTGACCACAGAAGCCCCACCACGGTCAGCTACTAGGCCGAATGATTGATGCAGGAGTGTGAAGATGACTCCTTCTAAATGAGGCCATATCGATCGCAGTCCCTGCACAGCCAAGGTGCAGGACTTCCAAACATAGCTCATCGATTGGAGAGTTGCTCATCGATTGGACAGTTACAATGCATCGATTCCCCTGCCCTCCGGCAGCCTACAAATAGACCGCTAACATTAAGGATGCTGGAAAGCAACCCGATCCTGTCTGCTCAGTACAGGGTGCTGTGTTGTAGTGGTAACAGAACCAGAGACGGGAGGGTTAGTTCTGGCCCGGCTTGGAGAAAAGGGAAGGTTTTGTAGAGGCTAGTAATCTGACCCATCTGTCCTCCTCTCTGCAGGGTGGCCGTGGTGTCCAAGTCGTTTGAGGGACAGACCGACAGGACCGAGGAGTGGTACGGGACTCAGTACAAACAGGAGGCCATCTCTGATGAGGTCATCAAGGTGAGAGATTTTTTTTAAGGTCAATGCTGTTAACACGCACACAATTGCTCAAGTTGCCTGCTAGGAAATAAGTGTTTGATGCCGTGCGTTCCTCAGTCTTTGCGGAGGTTCGAATTTGTCCCCGTGCAGCCGAGTGGCTGGCACGCCGTGGTGCATCGCACGAGCCCCATAACATTTTGCGTGTTGCAGAAATGGGCGAATGCGGACCTCAACGGCCAGTTCAAGCTGCCCATGAAGAATGAGTTCATCCCCACCAGCTTTGAGATCTACCCCCTGGAGAAGGACTCTCCATCCGCCCCCACCCTCATCAAGGTAAACCTCTCCCTCCATCTGTCTCTCTGTCTGCCTTGCATCCCTCTCAGGGCCCCTCTCTCCTCTCCTCCCCCCCCCCCCCCCCATAGCCCTGCAATATCAAAGCGCCCCTCATCTCTTCCTGCCAAACAGCAACAGACGTTAATGAAAGCCTAAGTACACATAAAGAGCTCCAAACACGCAATCAGATTGTAAAATGCTAATAGTTTTGTCAGGATTGAGACGTAACAGATTTAGCCAGAGCCGTTGGTTGATGAGGTGCTCTGATCATGAGAAGTGAGCTGTAACCATGGCTGACAGGGCAGATTTTCCCGAGGCACCGCGCTGGGGGTTCGCGGACAGCGTTTCACTTCATTATACACACCCTGCAGTGTACAAAGGGAGGGGAGGCTAGTTTTAATGTGTCTCATTTCAAAGTGAGTATGCGCACCAAACTTGTTCCTCGTCCGCCCTTGACTCTTGCTGATGAAACTCGCTGCTTTTGTCTTCCAGGACACGGCTATGAGCAAGGTGTGGTTCAAGCAGGATGACAAGTTCTTCCTCCCGAAGGCCTGCCTGAACTTTGAGTTCTTCAGGTTGGTGGCCAAACCAAAGAGCCCTTGTTCAATGTAAACATTCGAGGTTCACGCTACCATGTGACGGTGTTCAGGAAAAATGAAGATGGTTTTAATGATGCTTTGTTTGTTTTTTTTGGCTCTCTTGCAAATGATGTCTCAACTGAATTACCTCACTCGTGCTGCTAATCCTTTTTGCACAATATATAAGCTTCAGTGCTTCGGCTCGCTTCTGTTCCAAGGACGAATTGTGGAGCTGCCTTAGTCGATGTCATGTGTGATTCATCATTGCCATTCTCTCTACAGCCCGTTTGCGTATGTGGACCCCTTGCATTGTAACATGGCGTACTTGTACCTGGAGCTTCTCAAGGACTCCCTGAACGAGTATGCATATGCAGCCGAGCTAGCCGGCTTGAACTATGACCTCCAAAATACCATCTATGGGATGTATGTAAGTATTCAGAATCCTCCCCCTCCGATTCCCATTGATTTCACACGGCGTCTTCCGACCCCCCCCACCCCTACCCCACCAGCCAGACATCCCACTTCCTGCGTTCTCAACCTGGGCCTCCGTGTCCACCCTCCGCCCTGGCAGGCTGCGTCCTCCTCTTCATCCCTCCTTCCTCTCTCGCTCCCTCCTCCCTTTCCATCTTGGCTCGTTACCACCCGCACACTCTGAGGCCCAGAAATGTCTGTCTGGCCTCCCGTGCCTTCAGATCTGTAATGGGGCTCGACGCCACAATCGCTGTCTCTTCTGAGGCAGAGGAACCAAGTTTTTAAATTTTTTTATCCAAACTCTGCCCCCCTTATCAAACATAAGTGGACACCTCAGACCTCTTTAAAGGGCATGTCGTGTTGTACAGCGAAGGTGCTCGCTGTAGCGTCAGTGGCAAAAATTGGCCGTCGCCGTCTGAAAAAGCTGGCTGCAAGGCTGCATATCCATACTCTCAGTCTTCCTGCTCTGTCTTGTCTCCCCCCCCCCCCCCAACCACACATCTTTTTGTTCCAAAAAACCATACCTTTTTTGTTTGTTTTTGTTTCTCTTCTTTCCCCGCCCGTCAGTCGCTACCTATACGCAGACCCCCTGCACTGCAACATGACGTACCTGTTTCTCAGGTTGTTGAAGGATGATTTAAAAGAGTATACATATGCAGCCCGCCTGGCAGGGCTGACCTATGGCATAGCCTCAGGGATGAATGCCATCCTCGTAAGTACAGCCTCCACCCCCACCCCGTCCCTCTTTTCTAACTGTGCAGGGGGGCACCAGGGAGGGCCCAGCTTGAGGCTTTGAGAGTGCGCAGGACTGGCTTGTTTCCCCCCCCCCCCCCCCCCCCCCCCCTCTCCTCCTCTTCTTTACGCTGTGTGTGTGTGTGTGGGGGGGGGTCTTGGTCTGTCTGTCTCTCTCTGAGGAAAGATGCGGAGTTGTCTTCACCCCCATGTCTTGTCAGTCAGTGGATGGGCGTCTGTGTGGGTTTTGCAGTGGTGTTCGTTGGCAGTCCTTCAAGGCAGGCAGTTCGAATGTTAATCTTTTTTCCCAGCTCGGTCTTGGCAGAGTTTCTCGCAAAATCCGCTCGCACAATTGTTTATTATGAATTGTGTTTCTGTTCACCCGTTGGCTTGCGTGAAATGCAATCCTTATCTCGATGGTATCATCTCATGCCATGCTCACAGCCTGAGCCAGCCTTTAAGGACTTGCCCTGCTGGCAGATTCACTCAGAACTCTTCCCTGTCTAATACAAACAGAAATAATTGAAAGGACGAGACAAAGGAGAAACTCTAGATAACATGTTCCTGCATTATTTTTATTTTATTTATTACCAATCCTCTTTGGCAGCCGTTTTTCATCTCCCATTGTTTCAATGTCAGCCAGACTGGGGAACAGTGTCTTCTTCTGTAGTCATCAGGAACCAAGCCAGGATCTGCTGATCCTCCTGACATATTTATGATTGCATTCTGCTGAGTTGTTTTTCCAAAAGCAAGTTTCAGTTTGAACCACATATTCAAAAGTTTGCCAACTTTTTAAGTTTTTGTTTTTGTTTGGTGAACCGTATTTTTCACGTTAAGGTGCTTGTGTTCCCAATTTCACCTTTCTGTCTAAACTATGGTTTTGTGGTGGGGATGCCTACTAACCCGCTTCTACACCTCACACACATCCAAGCTGTCTTTCATACACTCGCTGCAGCCGGAATGGGATTTTCCATGTCCTTATGTCTGTCCCTACATGGTTAAAAACTGATATTGCTCTATACAACCGGTTTATGTGGATTCGATACACAGGCACTTTTAGTGTAGGCCGACATGTTCTCGCAGGAAGACTAATTCACTTGAGTCAGCATTTGCGTGGATGGCTGGCGCTCATCAAGGGTAATGATGCTGAAGGAGGTTCGAGTTAACTCGTGTCAGAGGGGGAGGGGGGGGTAGCATTATTTTGTGAGAGGGAGGGAAAAGTGGGGCCATGGTTCTGCTGAGTCATGAAAAGCCAAAAGGTTTGGATGATGTTGCAGAGCCCTGCTCTGAATATCCTTGAGCGTGCTTGCGTATTACTTTTATTTGCATCAATAAACACATTATTCGCCGCAGACCCTGTCTTTTAGGGAAGTGTTCCAGCTTTTTCCTCAGAATAGATTTTTTTTTCCGTTTTTTTTCTCCCCCCCTATAGGTTTAGCAAAGGAAGTTATTTACATTTACATTTACATTTAGTCATTTAGCAGACGCTCTTATCCAGAGCGACTTACAGTAAGTACAGGGACATTCCCCCGAGGCAGGTAGGGTGAAGTGCCTTGCCCAAGGACACAACGTATTTGGTCATGCAACCTGTAACCTTGTCCTTTAGCAGCCCGAGGTTGACAACCTGGGCTAGATTCTCACCCCATTAGCACTTAAGTAAAGGTGAGAAAGATGTCGGTCCAGATGGCCCATCCAGCTGAGCGTGTGAGTGTGTGTTCCCCAGCCGAGCGTGCTCTGAGCTGGGTGGACACGCTCGCTGCTCCAGAGCTGCTGTGTGGCTGGCTGGGTGTGACGCCTGGCTGGGTGTGACGCCTGGCTGGGGGGACGGATGTTTCCCCAGGAGGAAGCACGGCAGCCTGGGAGGGCAGAGTGCTCTTAGCGCTGTCCCAGTTCCCCCCCCTCGAGAGCAGCTCTAGAACACACACACAGGCGTGCTCGCGGTCACACACGCGCATCCCACCAACCTGTTCACGACTCCCTGCGACCGTGTCCGTCCATTGTACTCATCCTGTCTCTTTCTCTCTCTCTCTCTCTCTCTAACCCCCCGCGTGTCCCAGCTCTCTGTGAAGGGCTACAACGACAAGCAGGACATCCTGCTGCGGAAGATCATCGAGAAGATGGCTACGTTTGAGATCGACGAGAAGCGCTTTGACATCATCAAGGAGGCCGTAAGCACGACCAAAGGGCAGATGAGCTCCTGTGATTCATGTCACTGTTGAACTTGGCTGCAGCCCTGATTGGTTGGTCTGTCCCACTCCCTTCTCCCCCAGTACATGAGGTCTCTGAACAACTTCAGGGCGGAGCAGCCCCACCAGCACGCCATGTACTACCTCCGCCTGCTGATGACCGAGGTGGCCTGGACCAAAGACGAGCTCAAGGAGGCTCTGGATGGTGAGCACCGGTCACCCACTTTGGCTCTGTCTCCCTCTCTAGCTCAATTTCAATTTCCATCCCCTTTCTTTCTTTCCCGACTTTTCCCAGATCTGCGTCATTCCGTCTCTGTCTCACCCTCTCTCTCTCCTTTCTTCCCTTTCCACCATCCTCCTTCCCTCTCTGCCCCCTCTCCTCATCTGAATGCCGAGCCAGTCAGCCCTTCCTCCACTGCAGTCTGCTCTCTGCAGTGGCGTTCTCTTCCCTGAACGCACGACTGGCCGGCTGCCTCCGCCCCGCCTCTCCGTGTGCACACCAGGCTCAATTAGCCCAGAGGTCAAGGCTTGCTCTCTCACCGAGGGTCCAGTACAGCTCGACAGCAGTCCCTCCTAATTGTTACCCACTTATGACTCTGTGCCGCCAGTCCTTGGGCCTCCCAGAGCCCTTTGCCTGACCTTTTTCGATTCCTCCAGCCCTCCTGTCCCTGGTTTAACTAGCAGGTGTTGTGTGTGTGTGTGTGTGTGTGTGTGTGTGTGTGTGTGTGTGTGTGTGTGTCTACTGTGTCCACTCCTCCTCTGCTCCCTCCATCCATGGCCGCTCCTTCACATTTCTCCTCTCCTGGAATCTGGGTCAGACGCTCTGTGAATTCAGATTGACCGACTTGCGCCTGGAGGGTGTGTATGTGCGCGTGTGATTGCATTTGAAGTGTGTGTCTGAAGGTGATTTGTGTAGTCATTGTTTCTCTGCCCGTGACAGGACTGCTATTCTGTGGCGTCGCCCACATGGGTGCGCAGTGCCTTTTGATCGTGCCCGGCCCTGATTGCAGGTTGGGAGAAGCTCCGTGATTGATTGCTCTCGTCTGGTTCTGTGTTCCAGATGTCACACTCGCCCGCCTCAAGGCCTTCATTCCTCAGCTATTGTCACGGCTACATATTGAAACCCTTCTCCATGGCAACATCACCAAGGAGGTTTGTTTTGAAGTTGTATGTTTTCATTGAGCAGACAACTTTGTACTTTATCAGCTCCTCACAGGCCTCTCTCTGACACGGAGGCCGTATCGTAAGGTGTGCTGGTGTGTGTCCCCTCTGCGCTCACAGCACGCCAGCTGTAGCACTTATTCAGAAACCATCGACAGGCTTAACAGGTTGTGTGCTGTCGCCCCAAAGCCTCCCGCTTCCTCCAATTCCCTTATCGGTTCTCTGGCCAGCTTATCACTGACAACCTCTGATAAGTCCCTCAGATCTAGTGACGCTTTCTAAAAGGTCCCAGCTGCCAGCCAGCCAGCCAGGCCCTGCTAATGATGACTGTCCCAGTCGGCAGGGGAGAGAATTGGATGCAGCATCAGGGGGGCAGTGGGCCTCATCACCATAGAGACCCACAAGAGAGGCTCTGGTTACTAGGCATGCAGAACCATGCGAATATCCAGTCACTATAAAGTTGTGTGATTGACTCGAGTCCCGGTTATCCGACATGGTTGACACCAGGCTGTTCAAGAGGTCCTCTGGGAACCTCCTGGGTGAATGAAATGGATAAAAAGGGAAATGCCTTGTAACATTGAAAACCTCAAATGAAGCTGTCCTCTGTCCTCCCTCTAGTCTGCTCTAGGTATGATGCAGATGGTCGAGGACAAGCTCATCGAGCACGCCCACACCAAGCCCCTCCTACCGAGCCAGCTGATTCGCTACCGAGAGGTGCAGGTTCCAGATGGTAGGTCAAGTGCTCTTACCCAACCCCACTCCCTACCACAAGCCCGTCATGTCTGCCCCATGGTGACCCCAATCAAGAGGCCTCACCCAACAGTGTGACTTATAGTCACACTGTTGAACCCTCAGGTTTAACACTTTCTTCCACAGGTAATAATGGTCTGATAAGATTCTTATCAACAATGTGTTAATAGACTCACTCACCTATGTCCGTATTACCCGTTAACTAATGTTATTACAAGCACCACGATCGAAAGTGTTACCTGACCTACATAACCGGTTGTTGAGTAACACCCTCAGTGTCTAGCGTGCCGCATGCACCGAGGGAAAAGAGGTCATTAGCGAGCACCGTGTCAGTTGGAAGCACAGACACTTTCTCTCATTCATATTCATACGCACGCGTTATGCATCTGTGCTGCCCTGCTGATTACAGTAGGGGACTCGATATCTGCGCCAGGAAAGGCAGAGCAGTCGGGGTCACCTGGAAACATCCTGGGACCCACTGAAAGGTTCCAGCCCATGTCCAACCAGCCATGCAGTCAGTCAGCCACTCATTCAACCAGTCAGTCAGCTTCCCATCCAACCAGTCGTGCAGTCAGTCACTCATCCAAGCACTGTGTCCGGCACTCGTCCAACCAGCCAAGCAATCAGTCTGCCACTTGTCCAACCAGCCAAGCAATCAGCCTGCCACTCGTCCATCCAGCCAAGCGGGGAACAGAAGCAAGTGTGAAGGACAACCTGACCCTCAGACTAATTAGCCAAATGACACAGCAGAGTTGGTTCTGAACAGAAGGTCCACAGAAAACGTTGTACTGCCCACGCTCATGTCTTCCAGTTTCTGCTTGATGTTCTTTATTTTGACCTTCCTAAGGAGAATCCCCTCTAGTTTTAGACGATGCAAACCATCTCGGCGGTTGCTCTCCCGTCTCCTCCGATTCAATGTCTGCTTGATCGCTGAGGGCTCAAACGCCGCCGCCCCGGGGGGAGGGGGGCCTCTCAGGCTCCACTTCCCCTCAGATGAGGAATGAAGATGGGCTGCGATGCCTCCGCTCACAGGCACTCGCCGAGTGGAAGATGGAGGGGGGCTTAAGAAACTGCTGTCTGGAGAGTGTCGCCGCTGTCCTCGGTCTGAACTCTGTGCTCGTGTTCTAGTCTGAGACTGGGCCCTGCAGCGCGTGTTTAGAAGTCGTTTCAATTCGAGAGCCGAGTCTGATGTAGTGTTACGCCGGCTGTCTTGGAGAGCACTGTTTGTTCCAGAATGTTTTGGAAAATCGAAGGTACTTCAGTCTCGATTTCCACTTCCTGTTAGATGGAGGATGTCATGAGTGTGCCGAGTTTAGACTTTTGTCCCACAACAGCTTCAGTGATGTGGATCAATCAAGTAGTCTGTAATAAATAAATACAATTCTCTCTTCCAGGGGGTTGGTATGTGTACCAGCAGAGGAATGAGGTGCACAACAACTGTGGCATTGAGATCTACTACCAGACAGACATGCAGAGCACCCATGACAACATGCTGCTGGAGCTGTACTGTCAGATCATCAACGAGCCCTGCTTCAACACACTGCGCACCAAGGAGCAGCTTGGTGAGACCACACACACACACCCTCCTGATCTTGGATAATTACAGACACTAATGTTTTTAGTTGTATAATAACTTTTAGAGTCTGGTCCTGAGCCTCTCGTCACCTCTGACGTGTACTCTCCCCCCCAGGCTACATAGTGTTCAGTGGGCCACGCCGGGCCAACGGGGTCCAGGGGCTGCGCTTCATCATCCAGTCGGAGAAGGCCCCCCACTACCTGGAGAGCCGCGTGGAGGCCTTCCTGCGCACCATGGAGAAGTCTGTGGAGGAGATGAACGACGAGGCCTTCCAGAAGCACATCCAGGCGCTGGCCATCCGCCGCCTGGACAAGCCCAAGAAGCTGGCCGCCGAGTGCGCCAAGTACTGGGGAGAGATCATCTCGCAGCAGTACAACTTTGACAGAGGTGAGGGCTTTGTAAACACACACACACACACCCTCGCTGGTGACCTAAGCACCCAGTTGAAGCTTCTCAGGCGGCTGCTTCATAGTTATTGAGAGGGATTGGGTCCCTATTAGGTTTCTCTCAGATTTGAATTCTGCAGGATTATCAGTCTTGGAGAATCCTTGGGGGAAGATAATCAGGGTTTTTTTGTGGAGGAGCTGCACAAATTAATAGCATTGATTAGGCCCCAGAATAATCTTTGCCCAGAGTCTCTGTCTCTCTGGAGTGCTATTATAGATTGTAAATGGGCTGATTTGCTGGTAATCTGCCTAAAGGCCTGTACGACAGGGAGAAGACATTATGCGGGAGGGCTAAGGAGGAGGGGGGGGGGATTGGTAACGCACCGTCAGGAAGGATGAGGAGACTCCACCAAGGACATGGAGCTGTGGAGCAGCAGCCAGGAGGACCGGCCAGGCCCCGGCACGGCCAGGCCCCGGCACGGCCAGGCCCCGGCACCGGCACGGCCCGGCTAATGGGGCTTTTCCCAGGCTACAGCGAGGATCTTAGTTACATCAGGGGATTTCCTTCAGGAGTTAGGAAAATGTCAGATTTTTAAAAAATCATTATCAGTAATCTACTTGGCCTTTTGTCTGTCAAAATCCTGTTTTGCTTTCTAGAGAGGGGGATTTTTGAAGCTACCCATGGTTAATCCTGATATGTTATGTGTTGCGTTTCAGACAACATTGAAGTGGCCTATTTGAAGACACTGACTAAAGAGAACATTATGCAGTTCTACAGGGTGAGTAGAGCTGTACTGTCACCATGGAGAAACTCACTTCCTACCCTCTATTGAAACTGTACAATGTCACTCACGCTGTCTCCTCCACTCACACACACTGTCATAGACACACACACACATGAGCTCCAGGGTGGAGCGTGTGTTTTTTTTTTTTCTCTCCCTGACACGAAACCATGACACCCTGTGTCTTCTCTTCGTCCGTCTCCTCCTCCTGCTTCTATTCTTAGCCGTGGAGGTGACTGTGACACAGGCCACGCTCTCAGCATATCAGCCCCAGTAATGACAGGTTGCAGCACAGGCTGCTTCCAGGGGATAAGGGAGGAGGGGTCGGGTAGAGGACAGGGAGAGAAAGGCATCCCACTATCTCCCCCCCAACAGCAGCCTCCCAGGCTCTGTGCTGAACGATGCGCAGCAGCTTCCTAATAGTCCAGCCATCACCCTGGCATCCTCTCTCTCTCTCTCTCTCTGTCTCTGTCTCTGTCTCTGTCTCTGTCTCTGTCTCTGTCTCTCTCTCTCTGTGTGTGTGTCCCTTCCACCCACTTCAGGATAAACAGGCTGGATGTTCTTTTAGTGTGGCTACAGAGGAGGGAAAATCTCCCATGTCTTCACCTCGCACTTGAAACCAAATGTCTTGTCCTCTTCTGACCTCGTGCTCCCTCCCCCCTCTCCCTGCAGGATCTGTTGGCCATCGAGGCTCCAAAGAGGCACAAGATGTCTGTCCATGTCCTCTCCAGGGAGATGGACTCCTGTGAGTATGGAGTTGGGAGGCAGCGATGGGCAGGAGTTGAGGGTGTGTGTGTGGGGGCCATTTAAGTTTGTGGGCATGTTCATTTGGATGTGTTTGCCTTCCCTGCAGGCCCCGTGGTTGGAGAGTTCCCTGCCCAAAATGATGTCAACCTGGCCCCTGCCCCCTCCCTGCCCCAGGTAAGGGAGATGTGGAGCGGGACGTGCTCACGAGCAGCCGTCACATGTCCTGTGTCCAACACTAATGTTCTGTTCTAATCCCCTGTCCTTGTCCCTCAGCCCGAGCTGGTGGAGGACATGACAGAGTTCAAGAGGAGCCTGCCTCTCTTCCCCTTGGCCAAGCCTCACATCAACTTCATGGCCGCCAAACTGTGAGAGCAGCAGGCCGGCCCCAGAGCAGCATGGGAGCCCTGGGGGGGGGAGGGGGGCGGGGGTTCTGACCCCCTTCCGCCAGCTGGAACACGTCTGAGCGAGCCGGCATGTGTGTTTTCTCTCTGTGTGTGTGTGTGTTCATATGTGTGTTAGTGAGCGAGTGTGGCAGGCTGGAGCCACTAGGAGATTCTGCTTGTGAAAGTGTGTCATTCACCAGTCTTGGAGTTGTGGTTTTCATAGCTTGGATTACATAGGTCACACACACACACACACCCGCACACATACGGCTCACCTCATATCTTGGCCTCAAGACGCAAACCATTCTTCTCACCGCTGTGTAGTCTGCTGTAGTGGAATAGTACTGACTTGAAGAACCACAGCATCACAGGCCAGGACCCTGGGAAACCAGTATTTCTAGAATGATTCACCATGCCACAGAAGACATGTTTTTTATTTGACCTAGCCACAGTGACATGCTGCTTTGAGAATGAATTTTGGATTGTTATTGCAAGATGAGGTGAAGCCGTTTAAGCATAGGATAATAGCTCTGTAATGGTTCCTTCTGTCATTCAAAATATGTTGAACTGAAACAATTTTTTCACTTTGTACTCATGCAACATGTCAAGATACCACAACCTCTCTTGGGGGTTTCACAATGGCACTTTTGAGTTCACTCCCTGGGCTACAGATGTTCCAATATTTTAGGCTCATTTATGTATCTTCAAAATAGAATATCTGCCTTGTGAAAAGAAATTGTTTTAATCAGTGTTCAAGTTTTAGTTTTTGTTCTGTTTTTAAACTGGTAAAATGTTGGGGCCCTCTGAGGAGCTGTTTTAAACTGCTTATTTGGTGGATAAAAAACAAAAAAACATAATTATTTTTAATTGTTTGCATTCTATAGGCTTGTGTATTTTCCAGACGTCATCTCAGGGTACCTCAGCATTTTGATGTTTTTTTTTTTTTGAGACTAAAGAAAAATAAAATTGCCCATTTGTCCTTTACAGACGTTACATTTCTCTAGTCATGTGCTCTAATCTGAATGAAGATGTAGGTTCTGAAGGCCTCTTGCTGCCTCAAGATGACTGCCTTTGCCTTTCACTGGAGATCTGTGGTTGCTGGTTGTAACTACTCAAGGTCTTTATTAAACGGGGCACTGAGCTGAACACAGGCGTTTGACTGGCAAACTAGCTGCTCTGTCTGTGGGTAAGACGGGAGCAGGATTGTTGAGTTTTACGATTGCACTCTCTTAAAGACGCAGTACCCTTGACTAACCATGCCATGGCAGAGGGGTTATCTAAGTGGAGCCTTGCCTTGACCCCCAAAATGTTTTTATACCTTTAAAAAAAAAAAGGGACTTTTGGTGACTCAGCTGTTTGTGTTATGAAAACACATCACGAAGCAATAAACTTTTTTGACGCGAACCTGAAGATCTAAATCTCAAAGCAAGTCTGAACTGTACTGTTGCGTCGTTAGGACAACACTGTGTATTGTGATGGCTGGTTGAATTTTGGCCACAACAGCTACGCTGCGATCTCAGATCCTCCCTTTGCGTCTGCCTAGTGTGTGGTTGCCACAGCTGTCTCCAGGTGGCAACTAACGCATGGATCCGGTCGTACCAGCGCTGTCCGTGCGCCACAGCCTGATCACTCAGGTGTCTAACAAACCATCACGCCAAGTCAAACCACCACCGCTATGGCACAGCCAAGATCAGCTCCATGAGATTCCCAGTACTCAGGCCTACATCCATTAACTCTGGTGCTGTCAGGTAGGGAAGCAGAATATTCATTATGAGGTTTGTTGAGAATTTGGTCATTACCTTTTGGAATACGCTTTGTTCAAAGCAGAATAAAGTTGTTGTTTTTTCAGCATTTTACCATGTTTAACTACTATTGCATTTGATAGTAGAAACCCATTCTAATTTAGTCCTTTTATGTGTTGATCCATTTTAGTCCTCCTGGCACTGTTCCCTTTAATTCTGCTGATTTAGGATCAATGATTACCGGTGGCTGTCCTGCCATGGTAGAGATGTCATACTGATCTGAGGTCAGTATCCTTGGGTTTAGGAAGGAAATGGGCTAACAACCAGTTGTGCCCCATCATTGCTTGGTAATGCTTTTAGTCAGGAAAGGCTTTTGTATGACATATCAGGAAGGTGAGCCAGTGTCTAGTCTTTCTACAAAGATGGAATAACTGGATGTGGGTGGAAGTTATTTTGTGTTTTCTTTTTTACTTTTCTTTGGAAACTGACATTGAGTTTGGGTGGGTTTGCTGCACATGTATCCCAGTATATAGCTGGTTATTTTATTTGTCATGTGTCTATGATTAATAAATGACTATGGATGAGCTATGACCATATCAATTATCATTGACTTGTTCACAAGAATGTAATTTACCTTAAAGGACACACATTGAGGTTGAATGGGTAATACCTATCACATGAGATCTAGCATTAGCAATATTTTGAAACCTTGGACAATATTCGTGCAACACAGTACACCCACATTAAGATTTGAAAAAATACATTTATTGACAATCGACCATGAAACTATAAATTCCAAAGCAATGTCTGTACAACACATTTATACAACTTCGATGTCATTCTTTTGGCATACTTGACTTTCTTTCATGGGTTTGTGTAGTTGAGAAGCCAAGCTGATCATATTTGCAGACCTTTGGACTAGTTCATCTGTCTACCAGGCACAGCTTAGAGATGTGCACAATAGATATTCAAGTGGTTTGTTGGTTTATGGCAAGCCTTTCAAATTCAGGAATAACTATAAAGAGGCAGTACTACAGTATATAACTGAACATGTGAGTTGTTAAAGTGAATGTCAGTTAAGGTGAGATGAATGAAGCACAAACGTTAAGTCTTCAACAGGCGACATCACATACAGAGTTCTTAAACTAAAATGTCATCATGTGGACAACATATCCTCTACTAGTGTTTATATCTTGAATTAAAAGGCAACGCCTCATCACTGCACCAGCGGACTAGGTTTTCAAAGGAGTCGTAACACCCAAGACCTTCACAATCGAAGGATCATGGAGCTGATGTCAGTGCTACCAAGCTTTCTGCTAGCTCTCCTCAGAAGCATATCCTCCACCACCAAGTACCAATGCAGACCTCCATACAGCCTCAGAGCTCCTGATCACAGACTGACGGACACACTGACACAGCCATAAGGGGGATTTATAGGAGAAATGCCAGTGATCCGTCTGTAATAAGGGTCCACTGAGGTATTATAAAGAGTACCACTCAACAGGAACATGTCAACAAAATGAGATATAAAGCTAAAAAGAGACACTTCAAGGCATATTGTGTAAAAAAAGACCCTCCTCATTAATCTTTCAACATGATACAGTTTACTTACACCTTTTTCACTTATCAGGTTTGCACTTTAGTAAATGATTAAGTATTGATACTTATTCTATATGAGTATTATAGGACTGTTCTAGAGGAAGTAAAGAGTCAGGTTATGATAGCTACGAGCTATATGGTTCACTGTGATTTCAAACCATTTCAATTAGCCTTAAGTGACAATTTTATAATTATTAATGACTTAAAAAAAACATTTTATACATACAAGAAAACAATATTCCTGAACATAACACCCTTAACATTGGCAAAGGTAATTTCAAAACGGCAAAAAACAACATTATAAAACAATCTTTGATAACTACAAAACTTTCTAATTACACGTGCCACATATTAAATTGCCTCTTAAAATACAACAGTTGTTGTTTACGTGGTAAAAAAAGAAAAAGAAGAAGCAACCGCTCCGAACTTACCACTCCAACACTGCAGTGACAAAACAACGTCACATTCAAGGGAAATGAAAGCTTGTGTGCATGAGAGAGTGTGTTTTGTCAATGAGCGCAACGCTGCACACACACATTCTTAAGATAAAGTCTTCATAGTCCGTCTGTCTACTCCATGTGAAGCTTTGAGAGTTTTATTAACTAAACAAACGACAGCACAGTAATGATAGTGTTGGCAGCAGCGTGGATAGAAGACTCCACAGAGCAGAGCTGAGGGGAGGCGTGGGAGGTAGGGGGTACCACCGAGCCCATCGTCCAGTCTTCCTACTCACTGTTCACTGCCATGTGCTCCCCCTGCCAGCCAGAGCCCCTCCTCCTCAGGCCTCCTCCTGATCGGGGAAGTTGAGGATCTTACGATGGGCTTGCCTCAGGTACTGCTGCTGCTTGAAGTACACCTTAAACGCCCCCTTAATGGCCACAAAGGCAATACCTCCCTGCAGGTGAAACACATGCATGCACATTAGCAGTTATCACTCTACACAAGCAGCTCACTCAAATCAAATACAAGTAGTGATGACCCATTTAGTTTTCAAGCCATGTTGTAGGGGTTTTCCCATACACTGATGTTGTCTTCAGATGAGGTGGATACTATAAGCCCCTGAGAACAACACAGCCTACCTCACTGTTGGCTAGTTTACCTCACTGTTGGCTAGTTTACCTCACTGTTGGCTAGTATGAGTGGGAGAATGTGGTATGGGGATAATACAAATGGCTGTGTGTGTGCACGTGTTCCATCGTGACTGTATGTCTGTCTGCGAATCGTGGAAGAGAGAGGACAGAATGTCCAGTGTCCAGAGTAGGTCATTTGACACGAGTCCTACCTCTCTGGTTACCTGGCTGTCAGCACTCATTCAGGTGTGTGTGTGAAAGGTTCAGGGTTCACAGGAGGAAAAGTAAAGGGTGGCCTTAAAGATGACAAAGATTAAAATCGGACAGTGATATGGGGAGGGGAGGGGGGGGGAGGCTATGCAGGCAGATGTTTCAAGGTGCTACAGGGGATGGTACGGATACTCCTCAGGAGGTGATCACATCAAGTCACCCAACGACGATAATAATGACATATTGTAGTATCCTACTGGCACACAGGGGTACGGAGGGTCATCCTCACCAGGATGGTCCTCTGCAGGTTCGAGTTAACGCTGCTGAACATCAGCTTGCCCACGATGGTGGCGATGGTGGGGAAGACCAGGGCGCCACACAGGATCCTAGTGGCCGACACGTGGTCGGCGAGGGGGCTGGCCTCCGCGGGGATTCGGGGCACCGGACAGCCAATCCCTGGAAAACAGACGGGGTGGAGGAGGAGGAGGAGAGCTTTAGTGTGAGTGGCTTTGTTCCTGTTTTTATTTAGTTTTGTCCTCAGGCCATGACAAGTCTGTAAAGTGATAAAAAAAACATTCAGTCAGTCACCTACTCTATCTGTGCCTGTGTGTGTGTGTGTTTAGCTGGCAGGCCAGTGGGGGTGGAGGAGCACACCTGCTCTCGTCCAGGCAAGCTGAGCCTGCACAGACAGAAGGCTGCAGGGTCGGGCTGAGGCTGGGGGTCTGGTTTCCCCCCCCCCAGCGTCCATCACTAGCTTTAATGATGAGCTCAGTGGAAAAACCCTAATGGACCTCCCAGCCTTCACACCAGTGCCAGCAGACTACCCCAGCCTGCTCCGATGTCCACACACACACACACACACACACACACATGTTGACCCAGGGGGTTCAGGTGCAACATTCATCTAACGTCGCCACGATATCACAGCTACGCTCCCCTAAAGGATATCTCATATCCCCGCCTGCTTTCAAACATAGTCCCGACGCTGAAACGTCCAGCGGTCTTATCAGGCTGGGCCGTGTCCCAGAGCTCCCGGCGGCAGAGTGAAGGTGTGCCCTGACCTGGGAAGATCCTGTCGAGGATCTGCAGCTTGTTGGAGTACTTCCTCCAGAGGCGCAGCACGTAGTCCTCCCAGCGGATCATCTTGCCCAGGATCAGCATGACCGGGATGGTGGGCAGGCCGATGAGCAGAAACAGGGGGTCCGCCCGCTCCATCACATCCAGACCTTCCTTGTGGCCCACCACCTAGGAGGGGAAGGGAGAGGAGGGGGAGGACAGCCATTTTATTCACCCATTTAGTTTGAATTCAGACAGGAACTGGTATTGGATACCAGGCAGGATGACAGAGAGGCTGACTCGAGGGGGTCAAAACCTCAGGTGTGCGTGTGTGTGTGAGGCGGTGGTCTGACCTGCATGACAGTGACCGCCCCGTACGTGACGGCTGTCCAGTAGATGGAGCCCACCATGATGCCGGCGGCGGCGAAGGGGCAGGCCTTGGAGATGAGCCTGTCAGCCAGGTCCAGAACATACACCACGGGACCTGAGAGAGCACACACACACACACACACCACGGGTCAGGACCACGCCCAGGCATACCTGGGCTGGAGCTGCAGACAGGAACACAAGGCAAGGGCGCTCCATGCATACCAGGCCGTACGTCTAAGGATGGCCTAACCTGCCGAGTGTTGCCCACAGATCACACTGCATTCCGCAACGCCTCATTCCCCTCACAATGGCCTGCCTGTCTCATGTACGCTTTGAGCCGAGGTAGAAAGATTAGCCTTGCAAAGAAAGCCAGAACTACTGGTTTGTACCAAGCGTACGGCGAGGGATGGGGAGAAAGGGGAGAGCCTCTGTCCAGCAGGGGTCATTAGATGGCTGTTCAGTCCTCTCAAATCCTCACCCTCACCTTCTCAACAATGCAAAAAAAAAAAAAAGAAAGGAGCACTTGAATTAGCCTACAATGAGGAACGAGGCGATGTGAAAACAAACACGGGGAAATGCGGAAACGCGAGTGCACATTCGCACACACTCCTCGTACATTCTTGAAGCACACAAGGAAGGTGACCTCAACCATGCGGAAATGCTCAAGAGAATCGACTTCCTTCGGTATGCCACAGTTCTCAGAGAAACAGCAAGTCACTGGGTTGGACTGGGAAACATTAAGGAATGTGTGGCGACAGAGATACTGAGAAAACATGACTTTTCTTCCCTTCTCTGTGCTCCTCTCACTGTCCTGGACCAACAGCATTTCAATTAAAGTCACAGTCCTACCCTGGCTCAGACAGACTTACAGACTCCAGTTTCCTTGAGGCAAATCCCCATAGTATGACTTCACTGCCTGTAAACGTGTAAATAATGACTGCATCATTAGAAACCTCTGAGAAACCCAGTGGTCCACATTGACACCAATATTCAAACTGTCCCCAAGATATGCACCCTCTCCTTTACTACTGGGACCTCTTCATCTCTGTTGTCATCTGCCTCCTCCTCCTCTCCGGCATTCCAGGGCCACTCCAGGGAAATCATGCAATATTTACGGGGAGGCAACCTGATTTCCTCATACAAGCCCTCCAGATGCTATTAATACTGGCCCCAGGAGCTCATACTGTCGAGCAGGGAAGACAGACAGAGGCAGGGACCCCATCTCTCCTGTCTGCGGCGTATTCATGTCCCCCCCCCCCTTGTTGGGCTTAAGCCGTTTGCCTCAAAAACGACAGATAAGGGGCATCTGGAAGTTCTTTTGCAGTGTCATTGTCCTCACAGAGCTGTGTTCAGTGCCATTTGCAGCTCTGGTAGGTGAGGGGAGGTAGAGATATCCTCGGGGACGAACTGAATACGTGGCACTGTCGTGACATTGTGACAGCGTTGCCATGGCACCCCGCTACCATGGTGCTTGCGGTGCCCATACCCCCTAGTGGACCTCATTACTTCTTCAACCCAGTGACAGACATTCAACCCTGGCAATGTCCACTCCAAACTGCTTGTTACTACCTGGGGAGAGAAAGAATGAGACACTTTCTCCCATTACGAAAATTCACCCCAGAAGTCAGAGTTCAGAATCAGAATCAGAATGGGATTTATTCGCCATGAAAGTTTGCACAGACAAGGAATTTGCTTTGGCAGGAAGGTGCATACAATAAACATATAGGGACCTAAAATTTAAATATGTGGACTATCTATACTAAGGGTACATGAACTAGCAGTACTAGCAGTAACTAGCAGTACAGAGTTTGCATACAAATTGCCTTTTGAGGGATCTTAAGCCCACTATCCTAAAAGGAGTAGTGTCATTTTTCAAGCTATTCTTAGATGACCAGGGTATTCTGAGGTTTAGACTTCAGGCACTTTGAGCATTATGGAAAAAAAGCTATTTTTAATGACATGTTTGGCTAACCATACCACCATGAAGTGATTATTTATAAAAGGCAAGCCACAAGTGGTCAAACTATGTTGCCAATTCTAACACGCTTAGGGTTTCCGAAAGCTTGTAGTATATGTTCTATCCTTGGAGAAAGCTATGAAAAATTTTCTTGGATGTTGTTTCTGTTTGGCGTTTCCGGACAAAATAAATACTTCCCCACTGAATAGTCTCAGAAACCACTAAGCATATAAAGCCAGTCTTATAAGTTAGAAAGACGCATTTGAACAATGAGTGTGAGACATTTGATCTGGCATCAGAGCACATTTCATTTCCTAAGTTGTCCTGAACATACCGGCCCCACTTGCGTAGTTCGAGCATACTGCCAGCTAGTCGTCTGTCCAGGTTTCTGCTTTAGTGCACCTGTGTTTGCCAACCTGATTGATCTTGCACCGCTTGAGAGCATTAATCTGGCATATTTCGATGACAGTGTCGGAATCCCTTCCGCTTTCTCCCTGCCTAAGCATTACGTGATTCCAACCAGAGGGAACTAGGTCATCCTTAATGGCCGCTGGCAGAAGGAAAAGCTGAGCAATTCATTTCAAGCCTTGGCATTTGATTCCATAATTAAGATAATTAAAATAAGGATGAAGAGGGAGAGAGGGCCATCTCCTCTTTGGCGGCCGGGCAGGCATGTGTACCCTTCTCTTCCAGCAGAGTGAAGGAGAAAGAGCCGCAGCCAAATGATAGAGGGGGGGGACGGACGGACATTAGCTCTGCTGTGTCCAGAGGCGCACCACCGCACAACTGATGTTCACCCACAGCTAGCCAGCCAGCTAGCTAGCCTGTCCTCGCCCGCTGCCCGCCACTGCAGCTCCCAGGTCCTGAGAGGGATGGGTCCTGTCAGCTCTGCAAATGAGCTGGCCTCCGCAGAGCCCCCAGAGGAAATCCCTTCTGTCAGCCTGGCGTTGGGACTCCTGACACCAGCCCCCTGCTCCGGGGGGCCCCTGACACCAGCCCCCTGCTCCGGGGGGCCCCTGACACCAGCCCCCTGCTCCGGGGGGCCCCTGACACCAGCCCCCTGCTCCGGGGGGCCCCTGACACCAGCCCCCTGCTCCGGGGGGCCCCTGACACCAGCCCCCTGCTCCGGGGGACTCCTGACACCAGCCCCCTGCTCCGGGGGGCCCCTTACTACCCCCCCCACACACACACACACACACACACACACACACACACATGGAAGGCTGTCCTCCTCATGGAAGGCTGTCCTCCTCATGGAAGGCTGTCCTCCTCATGGAAGGCTGTCCTCCTCATGGAAGGCTGTCCTCCTCATGGAAGGCTGTCCTCCTCATGGAAGGCTGTCCTCCTCATGGAAGGCTGTCCTCCTCATGGAAGGCTGTCCTCCTCATAAATAAGCTGTGAAGGCACCCCCCTTAAGAGAGGGGTAATCGAAGTCCTCGCAAACACCCGACAAGCCTTGTAACCTCGATAACCTTTTCTTGAGAAGCGAAATGGGAGAAAATGTGGCCGCTGAGAAAGTACACACGGTTCTTTCCAATCTCGTCTGCCCCCCCCAGTGTGTAAGTACACCACGCAGGGCCCAACCCTTCACTTCGCTTCAGACGACTGCAGCAGGCAGACAGCAGAATTTGTGCTAATGCAGCATTCCCTTCCCTTCCAAGTGCACTAATGCATATCTATGTCTCCAGACCACAGACGCGGCTCAAAAGATCTGTGGCCAGACTAAGTGAAGCACTTCTCCTCTCAAGGATAAACATATTCTGCTATGCAACGACAACACGGCAAGACCAATGTTATTCAGGTCCGAATTAGAGACCGCTCTTGGCTTAGACGTACTGCAGTGGGTGCGCCATCATGCACACCATTGTTTTGTCTATCTAGAGTAACACATTTTTCAGTGACGTCTCTCTCTAGGATTAGGCTTTACCACCCGAGGGCTGCAGTGCGTTTCCGAAAACCTCCTAGGGAGAAGTTGAGTGGAGATTCTGGCCCTGATGCAGGCTGGGAGAACAAAAGGAGAACGGGGTGCTAGGCAGAATGCTGATCCAGGTGATGCCATCATCAGCACTCTGATTGGTCGCCTGCTGTCCAAGAGAGAGAGCGCCCATCTATTTTTGGGTGCTGGGGTGGGGGGGGGGGGTTTAGTGATTCATCAGCACAGCAGTGGTGGCAGCCCAGCCTCTACTTTTCCCTGCTTTTGTCTCCTCCACCACCGAGCTGAGCCGTTCACTCTGCCTTCCCTTCCCTCTCCCTCTCTCTCTCGTTTCATGGCCTCATTTCCTCTCACTCGTTCTCCCTCTCTCCCTCCACCCGTTTGTTTGCGCACACGGTTGAAAAGGGAGCACTTTTTCTCCCAGCGCAGCCTTGCTCTTGCTCTCTTTCTCCACCTCGTCTGTCTGCTCACAGAGATGCGAGGGGGACCTCTCCCGTCTTTGGGGACAGGAGGCAGACTGCCTGCCAGGCACACTGGTCCAGACTTGAATGTCTGCCGCATCACAGGGGGCCCTCTTCGGTTTCCCATCTCCCACGTCTGTTACGCTGGGATGCAGCCTCACCCCGTATGGTCTCGTTCTCCTTCATCTCCAGTCCCGCCACTAAACATGAAGGGCGTCGATCTATTCCTCTCCTCCATCCCCAACTCCCTCTACGCCCCTTCCTCCCTCCCCTTTCCTGACATCAAGGTGATTTGTGAGATTTTCTGTAGAGGTTCATCCCTCATCTCTGTTGACATCGATTGCACACCCACCTGTCCGGTTGGTTGCCTGATACAGGAAGTCATTAAGTGATTGGTTGCACACAGGTCTTCCCACGCAGCAGCCCACGTCTACATGTGCAGAGCTGTCAGAGACTTCTATACACTGTTTAATCAGACGGTAAACCTGCCAAAGCCTCGGTTAACTTGTTTACCAGCCTCAATAAATGATGAGTGATGGTGGCCTACCAATATGACTGTATAAGGGCAGCCTCTCTCAACGTATTAGCGCCAGATAGAGGCTTATCCCTTTTCAAATAAACCGTGGTCCTCAGGACTATTGTTCTATGGCGGTTGGTCAAACCGCACAAGTTATTTGGAGACAAAGAAACACAAACAAACTCTGGAGTGCTTGTGAGAGAGGAGCGGCTGAAAAATAAACACGTTCCATGGCAGCTACATCTGGTGGAAGAGGCTGGCTGAGAAAACAACTAACCTCAAAACAGGCATATCAATATTGTGGTCTGTCGAGAGGCGGTTTGGAAATGGTAGCTGCTGGAAGATGAGATTAGACACAAGTGTGTGTGTGTGTGTGTGACAAGGGACACCTGGGATACAATCAGGAGACACTGTGGCGGAGTTCACGTTTTCCACGCTCGTTACGCGCCGCAGACTGAAGGGTAAACTGGAGAAATGGGCGCCGCAATTTCACAGCTGGCCACGGCATCCCAGGCACTGTTCCACAGCCCCAATCAGAACCAGAAGAACCGGCGGCCCGCCGGCCGCTGAAGAGACGCCGCGACAAGGTTATTCAGTCAGCCATCCCTGCCACGCTAGGCTAGCCTAATGCAGTTAGGCTAATCTATACGCAGCACATTCATTTCCATAATGGGAAAATAAGAAGATGAGGCAGAACGTCCCTGACGGACAAATAGGAGTGTGGAAACTTCCCATTGAAATTGACCCTTCACCTTGTCTGGTCTACCCAAGGGATTAAAACAAGCACCGATGACATTTGAACGCCTGCCCTCCAACCAAATAATCTTCACTTACGTGTGGTCACAGTAAATACTATTTGAAATACTAGGCTGTGAATATTGTACAATTTCATAGTATATACTTTAGCCAGGCCACTGTTGAGGAAAGGTAATATTGGCTTTGTCAGTAAGCCAGGTCCTTCAATGAGGTGGGAAGCGAGTAAATGGGCAAACTGTACAAATGGTTAACAAACGACTCCTCAAAAATCACTCTGACAACCTCGTGTGGCTGTACTTTGGACGGCAAATGAGTCAGTGCTTCCTGTCCTGTACTTACAGTCCTGTGCTTGACCTATGGCGTTGTCTTCCCAGTCAGGGCTGTGGGGAGTGCGTGTCCTGCCGTCCACCCTTAGCAGGACATGCTGCTTATAGCCGTGACTGAGAGCACAGCCAGCTCCTCTATAAATACACCTGGAGCTGTTTACCAGGCCTGCAGCCCTCCTGCTGCCCTTCATTGTCTTGTGGCCAGGCGCCACCCGCTCCAAGGTGGCACCTCCACTCGAGCATGCCGGCTATGTAGAGGAGAGGGGAGAAAACGTTTAGCCGGTAATGACGCTCGTTCTTGGCATCGCTGTACTCTTGAGGGCTGCTCGCCTATCCTAATTAGATGTGTTACAAATGTGCGTGACAGGCGGTATTTCCTGAACCGTTGTCAGAATTTCACCTTTCGAAAAAAGGCCTCTGCGTCCCCGACACTGTCAAGGCTGAGATTGCGGTCATTAGAGAAGCAGTGGGATGAGCTACGAGAGAGGGAGAGGAAGAGTAGGGAAGAAAAAAAGAAAAAAAAAAGTACACAAGAAAGAGAAAAGAGAGAGCGATAGAGAGGGCATGAGAGTCATCAAGGCAGGGAGAGAAGTTGTAGTCGTCCGAGGAACGGTGGTGTGCATACAGGGTGACTCAGTGCCTCTGTTTGGAAACAATTCATGGTCCCGTCACTCTGACGCGTTGGAATAATTACAGTAGGCAGCACCTCTCAATTGCCCCTTTGCCAGGCAGGCTTGGAGCTTGCCAAGATAATAGGCAGGCACACAAGCTTGTTCCTATTCCTCTGCTAGCTGAAAGGGTGTACTTACTTCACCCAACACTGGCACTGCAGTAAATAAACCTGCTATGAGTCAAGGCAGGCTGAACAGCTTTAGGAGGTTTGTGATTGGTTCCCTGCTGCCTGGTTCTGACTCACAGCCCCTACTCTCCAGTTATTATGAAGACGGACTGAAGCCGTTAATACTGTACTCCCAAGGAGTACTTGAACGTGCAGTTTACATGGGAAATTGCCCTTGAACGATGCTCTAATATTGTAAAGTAGAGGAGAAAAAGGGTTGCTATGACATTATGGCAATAAAGCGGGCTTACTGTAGAAATAGGAGTGATTGCTACTTGATGGCGTGCAAATGGACTTCAAAGCAGTCTCATTTCTTTCTAATACAATCTCAAGCAAACTGGCAATCACAGGGAACAAAACCATATCAATATTCTCCACAGAGGAATTTAAAACAATTATGAAGCATTATTTGGTCATTTTAGATGTTCTATATCTACTAATCAAGCAGTCCTCCATCCCTCCCCTCTCCTCCCCTCCCCTGTCGTACCCAGCTTGGGGAAGACGATGAGGTACTCGGCGTTGCACTGTGGACAGGCTACGCGCGCCGTACTGTTGCCCCTTTGCTTCTCGTCCACCCAGCGCTGCAGACACGCCTGATGCACCCACTTCGTGGAGCCCCGGCAACGGCACGGACGCACCCATTCGGCCGTGCGGTCGTCCTCGTCCGTGGCGAAGCACACCCAGCAGCTCCTGCAAAACAGACGGGAGAGAGTTCATCCACACGTCAGCCGACACAAACACATCCACTGTTTGTTTGTTTTGTATCCCCGCCCCCATCATTAGACGCTCGTCAAGCAATAACTATTCAGATGGATCAGGACTCTTGCATGCCTGTGGTTTATGTGCATTCTGATTACGTGGCCTTCCCCTGTGTAAACATCAGAGCTACTGTGAGCACACTGGATGATTAACGGCTGTTCCCAGGGTAGTGCAGAGACCGGCCTGGGCCACGTCATAGCCACTCCCCTCATATGGGATATAACGATGGCCTGAACAGGGAAGTAAAGCCTACAGAAGCTCCTCCCCTTCTGAGCTGAGTGGCAGGCAGAGAGAGTAGGAAGTCGGGGGGGGGGGGGGGGGGGGGGGGGGGCAATGTATTCAAACATACATCATCATGACCTTGTATTCCTCCTTAGGTTGCAGACAAGCTTTCAAAAGCAGTACGGCTGAGCTCTCAAAGTAAAGTTTGTCATGAAATCCTCATAAACATTTTTGTATTTGATAGGGACATCGGAGAAAAACACCCCGGGTGTTCACCGAAAAAGCTGTCCGAGAGAGAAAGCGAGCAAGAGAAACCTCCACATTTTCTGCCATATCCTTAAGGTGACTGCAGCACCGGCGGTAGACTGTCAGCTAAACAGTCACCTCTTAAACATGTTCTAAGCCTCAGTATGGTCATGCTGGGGGCATGTGTGAATGACAACAGTGGTGCTAGTCATAAAAGACTCCCATCTGAGAGACACCACAGTGAAATTCTGTGGCTGGCAGCAACACAGAAAAGTCGTTGGCCAGTGACAGCGCACAAATCAAACAAGATCGATAGCAACAAGGAGAAAAAAAGAGCAAGAGAAAGAAAGAAGAAAAAAAAAGCACACTAGCGAATAATATCAAGCACTCCCTTACAGAGTCAAACGTGTCAAAACCAACAGCCTGGACTGCCCATTTCCCTCTGTATCTTGATCCAACAAACTCTGGTCAGATTAAATGGTCGGAAATCTGTCGCTTGACCAGCTTGTTTTGCATACTTCCCCTTGAAAGTGTTCTTTGTACCTTGGTGGCAGTGTACACCCAGCTGATAGGATGCTGTAGCTGGACTACTAGGCAGTAAAACAAGGGAGGGCGGAGAGATAGTGAGACGGATGCTGTTCCTCCTCTCTCCCTCCCTCCCTCCCTCCCCTGCTTGCCTGCCTGCCTGCGTGACATCCAGACAGATGTTGTATCCTGAACCGTTGCCAAGCCATCATTTAATATATCCCCCCTCCTTCATCCCTCCCTCCCTCCCTCCCTCGCACACAGCCAGGGAGCAGGCCATAACGAGACATTAATCAACCTCTACTCCTCTCCCTTCCTCCTACACCATCACGTACACACCATCACATACACACCATCACATACACACCATCACATACACACCATCACATACACACCATCACATACACACCATCACATACACACCATCACGTACACACCATCACATACACACCATCACATACACACCATCACGTACACACCATCACATACACACCATCACATACACACCATCACATACACACCATCACATACACACCATCACATACACACCATCACATACACACCATCACATACACACCATCACATACACACCATCACATACACACCATCACATACACAGCATTTAAAGAGGAATGCCTTTTCAGTCCAGGAGAAAGGGGTAGGGCTGCAGCCTAAGCAATATCAGTGAGACACAGCCTACCTTATATATTGCCCACTCACTAATAAGAAGAGACATGACTTGCACTGAGCGACTGGTCTCCAGTTAATCACACACACTCCCTGTATGACAAATTCACATGACATATTGGTTTGGTTGCCAGAATGAGACCACCATAAATTACAAGTGTCTCAGTTTAACTTCTGTGGAGATACCAGATATCTGACTATCATGACCTTGTAAAAATACGAGCATACCGTTTTAATCAATCTGTGGTGTGGGACCTATGCCCAGAGTGTGTCGTTGGGTAGCCAAGATACTAATGAGGGACTACAAAAAAAAACACCACATATCTCTCCCCTGAGGGTGGGCACAAGGACATCAGAACTATATTAACAGTGCTAAATGCTAAATGAATGCTAGCTAAATATTAACTACCAAAGAAAAAGCAGAGACAATTAACTACAGCGACTGCATCTAAGCTGCCATTTTCAGCCTCGCACTCTCTCTTACAATGGGAAGTTCCATCGATGCTGAGGCCCTATTTGCAGCCCGCCCAGTCTGTATGCCATTTGCATTCCAATTTCCATTATTACACTGAACCTTGAGCTGCTGGCATTTGAGCGGCTGAATGAAGCAATGATTAATCTCCACCTCTAATAAAATCATGGCATCTATTAATATGACGTGACAGAGGGTGACAGTTGTCTTGAGCTCGTATAGGTCTCCACGGATATTATGATATCTGTGAGAGTTCTCCTCCATGAATAGGACGTTATGGCCATATTTTGGTGGTCCCATAAGAATGCAGGCTAATCACTCTGTCGTGGAAGATTAGTCGTTCATGACACATTTTATGGGAACATTAACCTGCATCGAAACTGTATCCAAGTATATCCCACAGTGCTCACACTGCTTATGAACCAGGCTAAAGTTTGATCTTATGGCCTACATTCCAAGTATTTGAGCAGCACGCTAGAAATTGGAAGTTCTCTCTCCAAGTAAAGAAGGCAGGCAAACCTTCTCTGACCAAACAGGATCACATTGAGCCGACTCCTACTTCTTGTCTGTATGAAAACACATGGCAGTTGAACCCACAGGGAACATGTGACTTCCCGCCCCCTCGAAGAAAGATGAATGAGCTATTACCAACAGCATTTCATCCCACAGAGTATCACCCTACATCAGCTTAAGTGTCAAGTATCATCCCAAGAGCCCCCATTGTCTTGGTACCAGTGGGTAGCAGCGATCTATCAAGCTAGAAACTTCTCTGGAGGAAGAGAAGGAGCCAATACCCCAAACTCCAGACACAAAATGACACTTCAAATCAATAGCTACTCCGCTACTTTGTCTTGTTGTGCTAGTCTTCTAGGGCATCCTCCATGCAGTCACTCATCCTACACTGGACCTGGTCCATCACGGCTTGTGTGAGCAGTAGGAGGAGGCCGAGATGAGATCAGACATGGCTGAAGAGAATCCCATAATACGTCATGGATAATTAAACCTAGCCTTCTCCCAGACCTGCATAATGGATGCCAAATCTCTGGGCATCTCTGTCAATGCCCCTCAGCCCTGGGTGCGCTCTGCTACGGGGGCCACAGGGGGCATGGTGGTGGGGGCCATCTAGCCTCCCTGAAGGGCTGTTACGGGCCCTGCACACCCGCTCGATCAGGTACCCGTCTTGATTTTCCATCCTCCAGCCAGAGCTGAATAAACCATGAGACTGCAGGAGGGCTCTCCAGAGCTCAGGGATCGAGCTGCTCAGGTGACCTGGACCTGGGGCCGGCCCGTGTGGAGAAACTGAGACTGGGACAGAAGCATTGACCTTGCAGCTTCCCCCCCCCCCCGCCCCTCTCTTTACCATCCCCATCCTGACCTCTACCATCGTCTCTTCCCATCACTACACATCTCAAATGACTTGGTTTGATGCCTATTGGCCGCAGTCACCACATGAAGAACAAGCCTCCTTTTGAGGGGGTGACAAAATAGAGGAGCAGGTTATTTCCTGTTTTAAGTACGGACACTCTTTTTTTCTCCCTGATCGTCAGACCATGGAATCACGCGGAGGACATTCGTTAGCATAGCCTGTCTAACCTGAGCTGTCCATGGGTAAACAATGGCCCGAAAGGTAAGGGATCGCTTGAACATGAGCTGAGGGGAAAGCGGGGACAGAGACGGGAGGGTTGAAATGGGACGATGAGACGCTGATTGGAACGGCGGACAGACGTCTCCACGGGAGCGCGGCGGCGGCAGGAGAACAAAGCCGGATGCGGGCGCTCGCCCAGATTCTGTTGCCGTAACCTGGCCTGGCTGCATGACAGCGCCCGGTACAACAGCAGAGAAACATTATCCCCCCCTCCGCGAAACTCGACCCCCCACCTCGGCCCTTCTCAGCAAAATACACACATAAGCAGGTAAGGCCGTGTACCAAACAGATACAGGTAGGCACAAGGATTCCCTAATTCAATGTTGGTGCCACTTGGTCCTGTACTTGAAACAAGAGACAGTACTCTGCTTAACAACAGTTTACTGTAGTTAGACCACGACTGTCCTACATGTCTCAACATGTCTTAAGTCATTTAAAAGCAGCTTTTGTACTTCTGAATTAGCTCACTGAGGGGTTTAAAAACAAAAACAAACTAGAAATAACTCGAATCTACACATATTGAGAAGTGCTTTACAGAAGCTCATTTCTGCAAGGTGACCTACATTGTATCACTTATGTTAAACAGGCACATTGAGTAAGGTTTTGCTGTTTCAACAATGCACTTTGTCCAACCATCCACTAAGAGACTTAGAAAATCTCAAGGGTAAGGAGGACATGTATTAATTGTCTTCTTTATGTGCAATAAAGCTTGGTTGGTTTTGAACACCCTCCATGTTCAACCCTTTCTGCCAGGACTGCATAAATGCTGCTGCAGCACAGCAACCAAAGTAGGCTACTATTGGACACAAGTGTTTATATGAACAAAATCACTGAGAAGAAATCTGGGGGCTTTTGAGAGCCAAGAAAGCAGTTCACCTACAGGTTGGTGGTCTCCACCTCATAGGTGCAAGACAAAAGCAAGCCAACAGGGTAGGGTGGAGTATCCCGGGAGGTAGAGGATGTGATTGACGTTGTGTACAAAGATGAGTGCAACGGCACAGCTATTTTCTCATCGTTTCACAAGTCAGGCCCTCACCCTTTAAGGGCCTAAGCTATTCCACAAAGGCCTCTTTCAGTCCGCGGTGGTCACGTGACTGTGGGAAAACTAGAGGTTCTGCAGCACAAAGGCACAGAGCAGGAGCACCGGATCCCAGCCCACAAAGGTTTCAAATAAAGGATAAGGTCTGGGGGCTTCTGCACGTCTGCCTCTCCTCCAAAACAAACAGGCCCTGTCTGCCTCAAGTTCACAACAAACAGAAACTATCCACTCCACAACAGTGAGATACACTCGGGCCCACAACAAGCCTCAGCTGCAACTCATTTTTCACAAACAAGTAAGCAAATGAACAGCTTGGCTCCCTCGGCTACAGTGCGGTGACACTAAGACATTGCTAAGGACAGTTACTCCATAATTGCTACAAACACCTGCATCTAGGAGTACTCCATGACAACCTTGTTCATTTCTACACAGTCTAGCACATATAGGTACTTCATTCCCTGTTATTTTTTTAACACCTGTATGGAAAAAGCAGGCTGGGACTTGCCATATGGTTTTTGTTTCCAGTCTGACTGGCCCTGTTGCACCAAGTGGGGTCTTTCCTATATTTGACTGTTTGGCTGGTGGATGGGATCCAGCTAGCTCCCCTGTCCCCTCTATTCTGCTTGAGAAAGTCACAAGACACGCTAAGGATCGCATTTCATGCCAGTGTGCTAATGTGTTTTCCCACATACCCATCACACCCACTTTAAACACGGCACCTAGTAGCACTGACTTTACGCTACGTTCTAATCATTTGTGTCTGTCGGATAAAAATGTGTGGGCTAGAAAAGGCCCATAGGATTAGAGATGGAAATATAGGTTAAAATAAAAGACAGTCTGACCAAATGCAGACAAGAATAGGAGGCGGGAAAGGGGGGGGGGGGGGGGGTGGAGGTTGTGTGAGCCAGTAAAAGGTCAGGCAGGATTAAAGCGTGTCTCCCTTCTCTATTCCTGAAACACTGCATTGCAGGGGGAGTCAGCTGCTAGTGGCAGGCCTAGATAAGAGCCTGTTGAGCCTTGTGTTTGTCACTGATAGAGCCCAGTACACAACCTTCCAAAAACCAGTGGAACATAGCATATAGTACTTCTTCCTGCTATCTGTTTCTTCAAACAACATCAGGGTTGTTCCTTCTGCACGGTGCCCCACGAGCATGCAGCACTGATGTACATTTCTCACACAGGGCTCCTTTCAGTTCTTGGACCTCACAACAACAAATAGTTTAAGTTCCAATCTTTGACACAGTAATAGAAAAATGGTGCGTTACGTGACAAGGTTAGACTGCTTAAGCATGATGTCAATTGTGTGAGATTTCTGATGCCAATGTCTAATTCAAGAAAAACAGCTCACTAATGCACTTTGGTACTGTTGTGGCAGTTTTTATTTATTTTATACCATTCAGACAAGAGCTGGGAATATTCTGCCAAATACTATCCATAATTAAACAAAGATTGTGTTAGCAGGGTCAGGACAAGCAGTTCAGCCCTGCTCCACAACAGATCTATAACTCAATGCTGGATCTCGACCACTGTTGTGTCATTCACCAGAGGTCACTCAATACTCAACTCAGAATGAGGTTAAACAACAAATTGTCTGAAAAATCAAGGGAATCGACTTGACTACTCATTTAAGATTAGGCATTTCTTGCACAGCTCAGAACAAGAGAGCAGGGTGGTAATGGAAAGTTAAACACAAGGCTCTACTCTTTATGACAAATAGCTCTTTATGACTTTACCCTACTCTTTATGACTTTACCTTACTCTTTATGACTTTACCCTACTATTTATGACAGTCAAGACAGACAAATTGGCGTACAGGCTATGCACTATGCATTTCAAAATAAATTCTGTGCCTTATTAATAATTTAAAAAAATACACACTTAGCTGTATGTTAAATAGCCATTTAAATGGTGCTTATTGAATTAATTAAATCTGTAATTGAAAGAATACTATTGCACTTCCCAACATGCTCTAGGCCTATACCATGTTAAAATACCATGTATTTTACCTAAATCTGCCTGTTCTCAATAACTGGTGAAGCTATGTTACTTTTTAAAGGAGTGTACATCCGAGTAGATACTGACAACCTTCAAAAGAAAGAAAAACATTTTTGTTGTTGATTCCTACAGAAATTGACTGTGTGACTTTGCTGACTGAGTAGTCGGATACACACAAACTTAACCCTGGACTGTTGTTGTGAGTCCTACTTTGGTCCACATTATCGGGGTAAGAAAACAGGCAAACGGTGAGAGAGCTGATGCTGGTGCAGTTGTGTTTATTCAGTCAAAAGTTATTGATGAGACCTTGGAGAGGAGACACGCCCTCACCCTAACACACCAGACAGACAGCTAGTAGTACTACTACTGTAGTTGGCTCATCCGCTCCCCAATTCAATTGGACACACCTGCCTGGCAAACTTTTTACAAATGTGAGCAAGTTTAGCTTGAAAATTGTGACACTGAGATTAATCTGGCCACGTTTTTGATTATTTAGCTAGGTTTCGAATCACAAAGCACTTACTTTTGACTCAATATTCATGGACACGGTGATGCTGATAACTGAGTAGACAGCAGGGCCATTAGCTGTTAGCTAAGCTAGCAAGCTTTAAGCTGGCCATTTAGCGTTTAAACATTAGAACTTTATAGAATCCTTACGTCGAGTAAGATACTCACCTGTCCAAATTTTGATGCATTGCCGTCGCGTTCTGTTCCGCCATAATCGAAGCTATTTGAAAGCACCCAACAACACTTAGCTAGTTACCAGCTAACTAGCTAGCAAGCAGCTATGCTGCAGTGTTTGGCCTAGCAAGCTAGCTAGCTAAAGTCGGTCAGCAGATCAGGCCTTTTGTTTTGTAACGACACGCAAGTGTGCAAGCTCACCAAAATAATGAGGAAGCTTGCTTTTTCAACATCCAACACTAACCCGTAACTTTGCTGTCATGTGAGTTAAGATAGAATCTTGCTCAAACACTTAATTGCCATGAGTATTTTTTACATCGGTGTGACCGCTTGACAGCCTGTCTATGAGGTAACGCAAAGGACCTGGCGATGCGCACTGCGTCACCAACCATAACAAACCCGTCAGCGGCGGAGAGCGCACACATTTGCAATGTGTTTGGGATATGTAGTTCGAAAATATATTTTCCTCCCTCATGTGGCCAAAAATATCAAACTAATGTTGTAAACCGTTCTGACGGAACTACCTAAAAGGCACCAACCCTTCTTTGGAGGACGAGCATCATGAAGATACACATATGGCTACAGAACACATCTTATTGCGGTAGGATTCTTGCTTGTATATTAGTCAAAGCGTTTTCCAATACCATGTTCATTCTAAGGGATATGGAATGCATGCCTGATTCCAATTAATGCGTTTCTTAAATTGTGATCGCATAATGGTAACCTGCAAAGAAAGGTTTATATTAAGGAACATCGGTAAAGAATGCTTGCAAGAATGGATTTTGGGTGGTGTAACCTATCTTGCTTAGCCTACTAATTTGCACAATCAATACAAATTCAGGGACACCAGAGTTGGACTACATTTAGTGAACAAATGCCATGATTGTTAGTAGGCCAACTTAATCAAGTGAATATTCTAGAATAAAATGTTCATCCTGGTAGTGTCCGGCTTTTAGTAGCCAATAAGACTAAACTTTGCATTCTGAACGAGTTGCGCAAAGAAACTACAACTCCCAAAGCCTCTTCTGCATCATCCATGCGCCGCAGTCAATCAGCTGTTGAAGCAACTGCTGACTCTCGGCACAAGGGTAGTTCATTTGTCATATCTAAACCCAGACGAGGCAAACAGAAAGCCTTATTTACAGAGTCTGAAAAGGTGAACGATAAAGGTAAAAGAAATTCCTTCTGAGACAGAGAAGTGACTCGGAGTGCATGCCATTGTCGTGTTTGTGTGGGGATGTGATAATAGGCTACACCGTTGTGGATTAGGAGGTTGTTTCTCTCAGCTTTCTCTATGTATCGGGTGTTGTGTAACCAATGCGAAGGGTAGCCTAATGTGCTCAATTTTGGTTTAGATTTGTATTTTCTTTTTGCCGACTGACCCTTAGGCCTATATATTACTTTGATGACCTTGAATAGGCAGCGCATCGAGGAGAAACATGGATTAACTGGACACAGAATACCGTGCAAGAGGATTTTAGCCTACTGCAAACAGCAACCTCACACCTAGCCTACAAGTTTTGTAGAAACTAAATAGCCTAACAGGCTGCACCAACCTGATTTCGCACTTTACTGGGTGCTGTATCACTCTCTACAGACTTGAACTACAGGATTTGTATTTGAAAATGTGGTTGGTAGTTGCTCAAATGCGACGACTTAAATTAATGTAACATGTTTAGATATGACACCTTGAAGTTGATACTCTATGTTTAATCGCAGTTGATGTGATGTTGAAAGAGACGGCAATATTGTAGACCAAAAGATGCGGCTGATCAAAGTTGAGGCAACAAATGTGAGAAATAGGCTAACCTACAGCGACATTTGACTATCTTAGATGATTATATCATATTTTACTGAATTTTGTGGCCATAAATGCAAAGATCGATAGGCTAACATTAAAAAAGCTGCAAATGCTTATTGCAGCCCTCATGACAAGAGACTGAGGGTGGAGCTGTCATGGCGATATTATTAAGTTTAAACCATGGGCTACATTTTACAGAGGCTCTGCAATGATGGACCTATGACAAATTAATAGTTCTAAAGTAGTTCATTGTCATTGACAAGTGCGTCATCACGCAGCCCACTGCAGCAGTAATTGTCGCAGGATATAGAGATCATTGTATTTTCCATTGAAAATAGTATCCTGTGAAGTATCCTTGCACACAGACTTCCGACATATGATGTCTTGAAAGGGTATGTCGGGGTGGGTGGGTCAAGGTGTGTGTGTCTCTTTAACCTTGATGAAGGACGCAGCTGTATTTATTGACATATGCAAATTGATACAGGGGAGGTCCTTGAGAGAAAAAAAACAGGAACAAGAATCAGTTTCACGTTGCAGTTCTGAGTTCCTGTGTCAAGGAAAACGAGACGTGGCGAATATTGGTGAATATCTGCAGACCCGCATAGGCTATCTCAGAAAATATTTATCTTAAGAGTAAAAACGAGTGAAACTATTAAAGATCTTTTAGCGGAAGTGTATTCCTAGAATCATACCGGTTGTCTTTGATTTTTTTCTAAATGGGTGATCACGAATTCGCTTTGCAATTGGCTAGCCCCAGCAGCTGTAACATGCCCCTTTCCGAGTTCTCCTCCCATTATAACAGGCAGGCGAGCGTATATGACATCCTAAATAATAACTCGTCTCTGTTTTTCCCCGTTTCAGCTCAGCAAACCATGCAGGATGATTTACTGATGGACAAAAACAAAGCCCAGCCTAACCAGCAACAAGATCCAACCAACGTAGACCCTCCCTCCACCCCGACCCCCTCATCTGAACCCCCTTCATCAGAGGAGAGTCCGTCGACTGTGACAAACCAAGCATCTCAAGCGCTGAACAATAAAGAGAAATTGCCGATGGAGTCGCCGATCCTGCCCGGTTTAAGTTTTCATCAGCCGCAGGAAACCGGTGGCACCCTGTCCCCTTCATTTGGAAGCACTTGGTCCACTGGAACCACGAACGCCGTGGACGATAGTTTTTTTCAAGGAATACCCTCGGTGAACGGAACGATGCTCTTCCAGAACTTCCCCCACCACGTCAATCCGGTATTTGGAGGAAATTTCTCACCTCAGGTTGGCTTGGCACAGTCTTCGCATCAACAGCAGCAAGCCCAGCAACACCAGCAGCCGCAGCAAAGAAGATCCCCTGTTAGTCCCAACCAAGGTCCATTTCCCCAGAGAAGCGCATATAGCCATCAGACCATCATGAATAGCAAGGGTTCATCTTCACCCGCATCATCATCAGCTTGGAATAATCACCAAAATGCCGCTTGGAGCACTGCCTCCAATCCATGGAGCGGACTCCAGGCAGGCAGGGACCCGCGGAGAGCTGTGGGCGTCGGGGTTGGCGTAGGGGTTGGTGTCGGAGTGCCGTCTTCCCTAAACCCCATCTCGCCCATGAAGAAGCCCTATTCTAGCAACGTTATAGCACCCCCAAAGTTCCCAAGAGCCGGTCCCCTCACCCCGAAATCCTGGATGGAAGACAACGCTTTTAGGACGGACAACAGCAACAATTTGCTGCCTTTTCAGGTAACCTGAAGCAAATGTACACGATTCCTCATTTGAAACGAACTGAAAATAGGGCAATTAATTGGCTATGGTCGCATATGTGGAAGGTTTGTTAGAGAGCGTTCATGATGACATTCTATATATTTGTGTGTGTCTGATAGTCCCTCGATCAATTTATGTCGTTGACATTGTAAGAATGAATTGATTATATAATTTACACTAATTAATAGAAAATTGTGACGCTTATCTTTTCTTCCAGAATAAGCCTGCTAACAAAAATCATAAACAAAAAACACTAAAAATAAGTAGGCTAAGTAAAATTATTACGTAGGCAATCGGCTAATTTATGATAGTTCTTGAAACTGCATGCTACATTCATTTTACATTTGATTGAAAAGTAAATGACTGCAGTGTCTGCCTACTACATGAAATGGTTAAATTTTCTCCGTATTTTGCCAGCTCACTCAGGGCTGTTTAAAGGGCACTCTGCCTCTTTGCAATAGGCTCGTTCCAGACTAGTGGGTGGGTCCTATCGCTTTCAATTCAGATTTGTACTGTTAATAATATTTAATAATAATATGTTTAATAATGTGATTTGTTCTTGTCAGCCTACATTGTTTTATTTCAAGAGAACTAACTAAATTTACCCAGACCCATTTCCAACTGCTCCCAGTTTCCTGGCTTGTAACTTGCCATAGACACTAACCTGTCAGCTCATTCTTAAAGGCAATGCCTTGACTGCAAGAGATACATGATACCCAATCTGTAATTAGATAAGGGTCCTGTTTTGGCACATTTCAGTATCTGATTGCAGACTGACAGACTTAAAGATTCTATAGAAAATACATTAACATGGAACTTTATGAAGAATAGGTCTAGTTTGTTTCAAGTGTTGCGTCACTGACCAGGTGGTACAACACAGATCTTCAAACTTTCCAGTTCTGTGAAGGGCAGCGTTTGTTCACCCAGTCAAAAGAGAGCCCTGAGGAATGGGGTGTGAGTCAAAGAACTGCTACAGAAGGGACGACATGTGCCAACGCACCCCGGCCTGAGGTAGAGAGTGAAATTCCAGCCTGCTTGAAACGTAGCCCTATAACCTAGACTGCCTGCCTCTCCTTATACTCCACCCCCCCCCCCCCCCTCTCCCTTTACTGAAATTAGTTATCGCACAGTTTCCTTTTGTGAGCCCCTATCTCTTGGTTCTCTATTTAGCTAGCTCGTAGAGGTAGTTATCACTAGGACATAAGGTCAGGGGTCTCAGGGCAGGCTGTACAAAGGACCTTGTTTGCTGATGTGAAACATTGGGTTGAGAGAGGAATAGAGAAATGAAGAAATAGGGGAGTGGTTTCAGGGTCACTGAATATCACAACAGCCCCTCAGTGACAGCTGGACAACTCGTGTCAGGTGTATCTGTTATTCAGCAGCTTTAGATGCTCTGCAGATTCCTTGTTAGTCACGTGAATGAGGGGTGGATTTAAGTCCCAGGTGCCCTGGCATGTGCTCACAACCAACTGCTGTGTAAAGGTCAGGAATGTGTGGAATTTAACTTAACGTTTCCATGTGAAAACTTAAAAACAAAATCACATGAGAATCAGAAAATACATCCTAATTTGAATAGTCGGTGGGGTGGGGCCCACTTAGGTGGGCTGTTCAAAGATCGTTATCATATCAGTGCAGATGGGATAAGAAGTTGACTGACTAGTTCTCCAGTCAAACAGAGCCTGAAAGAGATGTTTCACTACCGGTGGATGTGAGAAGGGTTCAGTCATTCTGAACTTTTCCCATGTTGAAGAGTGTTTGTCTAGATCATGAACAAGTCAGAAAGTGGAGCCTCTTTGTGTCAAGGCTGGTTTCATAACTGACCATTTCACACAAGCACAATTTGCGTATAAGATCAAATCTCTTTAGGGATGAATACTTATCGATGACAAAAATGTCCAATGTCTGCTCCCCAGCCTGTTACCAGTTAGTTTGCCCGCCTTGTTGAGCAGACATGTGGTCACCCTTTATAGCTCAAAAACCTCCCCAAGCAAAAGTCCACTATAACTTTCATGTTTGGTCTGTTTCCAATCATGTGGCTACTGATATTGCTCATAAATGCGCTCTCACATCCTTGGCATAGCAGGATGGTTCGGAGAGCAGTGTGGCCAAAGAGCATGGATGACCTGGGCTGTATTCCACATGCTGTGTCTCTCGGACATATGTAGTGTGTTAATATGACAGGAAATCCAGTAACAGGAGTTGCCTGGTTGGGGAGCAATAAAGGGATAGATCTCCTCAGGCCATTTCACCCTACTGAAACATCCCCCTCACTCTGTCTATTGGAGGGGTGGGGAAACGAAAAGCTCAGCGTTTTAAGTGTTTACCGTTTGTACCAAGTGGGCAGATTTTTATCTGTGCGTCTGTGCCGGATCTAGAGAGGGGGGAATAACGCTTTTGAATGCTCAGCCGAATGTGCCACAATAGCCCTGGTGTGCAAACAATGTGGCCCAGAGCTAGGTCAGTGGACACAGGACACAGCTGCCAAGGCTAACCCCTAGCCTAGCTGAACTCCTGCTCTCTCTGTCTCTACCTCTGTAACAGGCTTAATCCTTCTCAATCGCCTGCTTCTTGTTCATTCACTCAGACACAACTTAGGGTATTATGATGGAGGTCTACTCAAAACATGAGTGTGATCTTATTGACCCATTGGTTTGTTCAGTATTGAAACTGGAAGTGGTTCAGAGGCGGCTATGTGAGTCACAAGACCAAACAGATTCCAAATGGCTTTCAACTTAATGGACTGAAGCATATGGAAGCACTGAACTTCTTTTCATGAACACAGGTGAAAGATGATGATCAAATGGTCCTTTGGCACCTAGTGCTTCTGATACTATACATGTATATATAGTATCAGAGTGAGTGAGCTCTGCCTCGATGCCTGAGGGCCAGGCTGCCAGGTCAGACAGAGGCAACTGCAGTGGAAGAGATGAGACACAGGCAGAGGAGCAGGTGGTGGTCACAGATGCATTGCTGGTCAACCACCTAACCTCGGTGGACATCTGCATGGTGCTCACAGTACTGGTAACCAACTAGGACACACACACACACACACACACACACACACACACACACACACAGGGGGGCTGGGATCGGGGCTCAAACAGTTTTTTAGTCTTTGGTTCATTTACAAAAAAGTCATTATTCAACTTGGAACACCTTTATTTCACAGGTGGACAGCCGTCCAAATGCTCAGAAAAGTACATGAGCATCACCTGGGCAAAAAAAAGGAAAGAAAACACTTTCATTTCTGTTGACTACAAACTGGTTTTCTAGCATTGGCTGTAAAGTGCTGAACATAAGTTGCTGGGGGTTGTCGTTACATGTCAGTCGCTGACAGTGACAGTCCTCCTCTGTGTTTGAGCAAGTTAACAGACCCAAATGTCAACCGTCAACGGAAATGCAAATCCCCGACAGTTTAAGTGATGGAAGCCACTATTAAAGGCAATTTTGTTACGATACAAAAGCCCCTCTTCTCTGATTATACTCTGCTGTAGGCATACTCATGGTCACGGACAGACAACTAATTCATCAACTAAAACCACAGTCACCCCCAGAGTCACAGGGGGCCCTGTGTTGGACCCCTGTCATCACCTTTCTATCTCGTCAAGTGACACTCCACCAGTGGAATGGTTTTTGCCCTTGTTCCCTATGAAAAACAGTTGAGATAACTCTAACCTTTGACTTCTTTCTTCCCATCTCTCACAGGACCGGAATCGGCCCTTTGATGCGTTTAGCTTGCACTCTTTGGAGAATTCCTTAATGGATATGATAAGGACTGACCATGACAAAGGTAAACCCCACCCGGCCGGTGGCCCACCAATGACTATCGCTGATATTATATGGAGGAATCATTTTGCAGGTTAGGAATATTCATACATCCACGCTTATTTGGGTTTTTTGGCTTCATGGGAATCATCTCTGATCCATTTTTTTCTTTTGCTCTATTTGCCTTTCCTACCAATTATAGTACAGATGAACTTTTTAGCAATTTTTTTTAATCACAAGAAAATTAACACCTTGGCCCTACCTGCAAAATATTGCACAGTGTTTGATCTGTGCGTGAGGATGTGTGTTTCATCTGTGCGTCATTATGGGCTGTCTTGCAAGCTGCTTCTCTGCATTCTCTGCTGACCTTAATCAAGTGACACTGCTGCTTCTGTTGGCTGGGTGTTTGTCACGTTGTAAACATCCGAAAAAGACGTGTTTGTGTTGCAAATCATGATGGTGTACACATACTTGTAGTTCACCCGTGTTTTGTTCTGTATGCCAGTGTTTGTGTGACCTTATGCAATACACCTTTGAAAACAATTCTAGATTAAGTCAAACGCTGCAAATCAAACACTTCAGAGACGCTAACCCTAAACCTACGCAGCAGTTCCTATGTAACTACAATGTCATTACCGTAGGTATTGCTGAGTAGTTACATGGTCGTTAATGTAATCTTAAGGTACGGCCGAAACATTCTCCATGTTCTCCAAGACCATCGAGTGTGTGTCCCATGGACAAAGTCCTTAAGATAATATTTTGATGCAGAAGGTCACATGTCCATTGTAAAAACTCCAGTGCTTCAGATCCTGTTGGGCCGATGGCTCTCGTTAGGTTGAGTGTTGTTTTTGCGCCTGCCAGACAATGAAAACACAGGGGTGGTGGAGGGGGGATATTATGAATAGGGCCTGTTGCTTTCTCATGCGTTGATTCTGTTTTTCTAATCTTATGTTGAGAGAGCATTGTGTGAGCGAAAAAGGTAATCTTAGCAGGGATCCCACTTCACTAGTGGGGAGAGAGACTGGAATCTCCTGTAAATGTTCCCTTTAAGTTATAATCAGCATTGGGAGAGAGAGGAAGAGAGTGAGGAGGCTAGAGAGAAAGAGAGGGGGGGTGCGGGCACAGAGAATGACAGACAGACAGACAGAGAGAGAAAGACCTGTTCCTGACCAGAAATATCTACATTCCTCCCCCTCTGTCCTCCTCCTCATGTAAATGCATGCAGAGGCTTCAGAGAGGCACGCTACCATCTCAGGCTGTCACTGGTCTGTCCCTGCCACTCTCTTCCTCCCCGCCCCACTCTAGTATCCACCCAGCGTGCTGCTCTAGTCCCAGACATAGTCCTCTAGCCCAAGCCCTGGTCCTAACCACAATCCAGAGACAGGGATTCACAAAGATCTAAAGGCTGACCCTGGAGAAGTGATGAGGTGTCCCCTCTATTAAGGATGTAGGTCTGACTGGAACAGTCAGTCGTTTTTAGGATGCAGTGTTTGTGTTCCCGTGAGGCCACGGCTGGATGTGTCGAGAAGGAAAGGGTCACGGGGGAGGGGGGGGGGGGGGGGGGGCATGAAGGAGAACACAGCGCTGTCTGATTGAGATGCTGAATCAAGACTCCCTCTTTTGACTTTCGAAGAGTAGGCTAGTCCTTCCAAGGGGGAGGGTCACTTTGTTCTTGTGATCCTCTCAAACTCCCAAATGCTCATTAATCCGATCGGAATGGCATGCACAGGGAATTTACGCTCTGTTTTGAAGGGGTGTGAGAGGGGGTGTTTGGGGGGGGGGAGCTGCAGCGCTGCCAGGGTTGTCCAAAACAAACGGCCCCTTTCTCAGCACCGCACAAGGGAAAGCACGCAGTTCCTAAATGGGTCAGCTGAGCTCACGTGTGAAGAGTTAGGCCTCACTCAACATACACAAACACACACACACAGGTTCCTCCACTCAGCTTGGAAAAACACTGGCAGTCAGACGGACAGCAGCCGTCATCACCAAAGTCGCCACAGTCAAAGATGTGGCTGGGGATCATAGACTCCTGCTCCCATAGACGTGTATCCTGTTCTCCTCATACTTCACACACACACACACACACACACACACACACACACACACACATACATACACACAGCCACACACATCCACATACGCCCAGCCCAGCCCACAACCGGCCAAACATCAATGGGCCTACAATGACAATACTCCACCCAGAAACTCATACACTTCTTTCGTACACCTAACAATGCAAATCGTTGGCCAAACTCCATGCAAAGCACTTCCATTTCCCACACTCTTGTATTCACATTCAAATGTAGGTCGTCTCAATCTTTTGCATCAACACTCAACACACTATGCTCTCTCTTGGCACACTATCACTTATATGACACAATTACTTGTTTTTGTCTCTGAACTTTATTGACTCAAGTTCAGCTCTCTCCTTGTTTGGAACTTTAAACACTGAAACACACACACACACACACACACACACGGACACACACACTCCCTCAGCTGGTCTCTCTCACATGATCACACACACGTCACTGAGTCCCTCAGTTGAAAAGAGATTTCATTGTCTCATAGCTTTCTGCTCAACTTAAGCTTAGATAATGAGGCCTTTCATGTGTTTTAATTCATTTAGTCATGTTTAAGTTACCATTCAATTCCAGCAGCGCAGTTTAATGTGAGTTGGAACAGTTTTTAAGCTGTAAAAACATGCATTTGCTTTCAGTGCTAGCAACTTGAGCTTTGTACAAACAAGCATTTATGGAAGAGAAAAGAGCTGTGGATTGTTCATGTGACAAGGTTTATCCCTGGTCTTGCTTGTGGAAGGTTATTTGTCAGAGACATGCACCAGTGAGTACAGATGGGGTCATTGGTTAGTAGCTGGTCATGCTAACTAACAAGTATGGATAGTAACATTATTCAAGTTAACTTCAAGTTGTCATAAGTTTTTGACGTCAGCAGATAGTGTGTGTGTGTAGGGGGGTTACCAGCAGTGTGGACTCATCGCTGTGGGGTCACCAAGAGGTCACTGCAGCCTGACCTGAGATGAAATGTCACACTCCAAACATGTTGATTGGCTGGTCAGCGAATGAGCTTGACTTGACCCCTCATGTTTGAGAGTACTGTAGCTTCAACAACAAGAGAGGAAGCTTCTGTACTTTAAACGGTGTGTAATCATCCTAAAGAGATAAGGGGAACTGTTTGTTGGCAGTGGTAAAGGTTGAGCACGCCCAGCCACCACTAGACACAAGTGAAGAGCCCACACAAAGAAAAGGCTTAGTTGAAACTAAAGAGAGGTTATTCCCAGTTCAGCTGGGATTGCTAAATAAACTTTGAACCCCCTGTGGTGATCTGGTGCAGTGTCCTATGGTACAGCTGGACCTGTTATGATTCAAAGAAGTGGGCCACACTGACAGTACTCTGTCCCCTTATCCCAGTCTGTACTTTCAGTAAAAATGTTGTACACCCTCTGCTCTCTTCAGAAGGAGTCTTCTTCTGCCTGGTAGTGTGTGTTTTAGAAGAAGGGTTTACTTGATGGTAGCCAGCCGGAGTGGGAGACTCCCTCTTCTTGAGGTGTTTTTGTCAAGAGGGTTAATATTTCCACACCTCCCCGCTGGCTTGCTTTGCCCTCCTCATAACTGCTGCTCTGCTGCTTTCCAAACCCTGTTATTGGAGCTTTAATGTGCTCTCTAATGTGGAACAGAGGAGAGAGAACGTGTCTAGGGTAGAGCTGGAAAGGGCTCCAGGTGTGAAGCACCGGCGCAGAGTCTGGAGGGAACTTTAACCCATTCCGCTGTCTTTGCTAGCATTAGCCTACATCCCAGTCAGATCCTATTATTGGTCTGGGCCATGGATGGATTCACTGGGTTCTTCAGGTCAGTTGCCAGCCCAGTCTTCCTGTCACTCTACTGCCCAGGCCAGGAGGCCAGGCTGAGGTCATTGGTCAGTCAGCACAAGATGTCTGGGGACGAGCTGGCTTTGTTCCCAAGGAAACGGATGACATGTCTTTCCAGAGCCGGGCAGGCCCCTGTCCCAGTGATCACACACAGGCCCAGAATAGTCCAGGCCCTAGTTGAGTAAATGTCACAGGAGCAGTGTCCTAAGGCAAAAGCACCCAACTGGGGAAGCAGATGGCACAGTCCCAGAGCTATTTTAGGCCTTTTAGCGGGGCAACTGGACCCCCCCAAACCCCAAAATGGCTGGTTTACTATGGACCCCAGTTATTTACAAGCAGTGTAGAGCCTTTGTCACCCCTAATACGGCCAGGCTGCTGGAACAGAATGCCGTCTGTTGGTTGTGTTAATGCTAACAATCAACACTCGCAACTTTCAAAAAGGGTGATTTCCTCCACAGGAAGCAGTATGAGGATATTGTCTGAGAGAGGCTAATTGAGAAACAGTGGTAACTGACTCCTCATGTAAGGATGAATGACAACTTTTTAAATAGTTCGGGACCTGCATCCGTTTTGAGCATCACGAATGTTGAAATGCTTGTGGCCCAACAAGCCCACCCACTCGCACATTTTACAATACTGGCCCTCGGAGCACTGGGACACTGGGTCACGCACTGGGATCGATGCGTATGTGTGCACACGTTTGTGGCATTTAGCTCAAACCTTTCTTGGATCACGACGGGCAGGAAAGAGTGAGGAAATCAACTTCTATGAATCTGTTGCAGGTGGTATAGAAGCCCCTCCCATCTCTTTCATTCTCTCTTGGACAGCCCTCATCGGCCTTCTCGTAGCCGAGGCTTGCTTTTGAGACTTGTGACACCTTGCCTTGCTTACGCCATTCCAGCTGGCCTCACAACCACTCCATCTCTCTCAGTGACAGTTGATGGTGCTATTAATAAAGTGGTAAATGTAGATGGCAGCCCCAGGCTCTGCCGTCCTCCCACCCTGTAGAGAGACCCCAGGAGCTGGGCCACGGCAGCTGTGCTTGAAGCTCTGAAGGGTTTAAACCTGCACCCAGTTCGGGGGCGTCTCGTTCCTCTCAGATTCTTTGTTGGGTAATGGATGTCAAAATATCCTCCACTCCAAGTGCTTGCTTCATTTCCTCACGATAGGTCTGTGTTTTGAGTGTTGCTAGCCAGCCAGTTTAGGCACGTCGAAAGGAAAAGCACTTGGAAGGTTTGAGGGTGCGTCTCCACGACGGCGCTGTGTTGGTCTAGGCGGTTGACATGACAGCTTGACTGTTGTAGTATCTTGGCACAACATTAATAACCATGTGTACTGAGGCTGGGCTGGGCGATAGGCTGTGATGTCTGACAGGCACACACTCACACCCCACACACACACACACACACACACACTCACACCCCACACACACACAGCAGCGCACCACAGACGGGGCCTTGTGACACTCTAACATTGTCACCAGAGCAGAATGGCTGCTTTGTGAAATTCTTGGTATTGTAGGCCCTCCATTGTTTATTCCTGTAACACGTGAGAGAGTGTGAGCGAGAGGTATAGAGGGAGAGAGAAGTGTTTGTTTCCATCTTGTTTGTCACCCTTCTGTTTGTGGATGTCTTTGAACGGGGCTGTTTCAGCTCAGCTGTGCAGCTTACTTCAAAAATATAAACACCCCAGTTGCACCCAGTATGGTCTTCTAGATAACATCACCTTGGGGTTTCCATGTCTCGTAAAAAGTATGTGGCAATGCTACGTGTTCGAACAGGGGCTTGGTGTGTGGAGCACTGTGCTGAGCTGCCGAACAGATAGGAGTCTAATCTCCAGTGTGCTGTTCTCCTCCAGGGCGCATGGGCCTCAACTTTCACCACCCTGGAGCCGACCACATCATGCCATTGAACAGTGAGTACGACTTCCCCAAACATTCTGTTCTCCCCCACCCCCCAACACCACATGCCTTGTGTCCCCTCAGTATCAATGGATGCACTGTGTGTGGGTTTCATTTCAGCGCTAGCGTAACAATCAACTGATGTTACTATGTTGCGTGATGATATTCCATTTATGTGCCATAAAACACAACATGAACATGACGTTCTGCACAGCGATGTTAAAAATCGACGGCTTGACACGCTCTCCAAAGGTAGTGATGTGACGAGGCCGTTAAGACGAGAGCAGATGCCCACCCAGGCTAGGGCTCCCCCCCCCCCCCGCCAGGTGTTACCCTCCTGACACTATAAACCCGGCATAGACCCCGAGAGGTGGGGGGACATGCAGTCATCTGAATACCACGTCTAAAAATACCCTCAACCTGTAAGACTAGCCTCCCCTTTGGTTCGCTCTCAGCTAGCCTGGCCCCCGCTAGCAGATGGAGACACGGGACAGACCTGGAAACACTCTGCCCTGCTCCTGAAGTCATGGGGTTGAGCCTAGCGCAGCCTCAAGTCGAGGCCAGTCGAGAGAAGCAAGTGTTTCTCCGAAGTTTGAGATTCATATTTCACAAAGTGTGTCATTCCCCCCCCCTCTTCCCTCACACCAGTGGCCGCGAGTGGAGGATAGGCTTCCTCCTTCGGCCTAGTGTAAACCTCAGGGTTGGGACTGTTAAAGCTCACACATCTGGAAGCAAGGCTCTGGTTCTCCTCAGTTGCCTGGTGAAGTCTCCCAGTAAAGGGATGGATGTGAGAGGAAGAGAAGAAGTGAGAGAAAAGGGAGAAGGGCGAGAGCAAAAGGAACAGGAGGACAGGAAGCAGGGGATCTGTCATCTTAATAAGAAGGCAAGCCCTCCTGGAGCTTCCTACACTGCTGTCACAGCTTGACGGCGACGTGAACATTTGAGCTCTCTGTTTCGTCTTTTCATCATTGGGCCCCGAAGGGGAACACATTCTATGGCAGTTAAAGTGGGCCTATGCCCGGGCCCAGAGCTGCAAGCGTCTCAGCACTCAGCTGGAGCAGGCCCTCCTGCTTGTAGCTTGTGATGGGTTTAGACAGCCAGGCTTCGGAAGCTGGGGATGCTGGCTCATGTAGTTTATCCTATTTCCTCCTCTCTGCCATTGACTCAAACGAATGGAGCCAGCAAGAAACCTTTGCTCTCATCGGTCTCGAAAATGCTCTTAAGTGGCTTAGATGGAAGAGGAGGAATCAGTAGTGAAGGTCCCCAGCATGTGTGGGTCTCCTGGCATTCTCTTTTGAAGTGTTGCAGAGAGGGACAGGAGACAACTTCCAGTAGGCCTCCCCTCCTCTGTGTGACAGATGCTTTGAAGCCAGGCTCCACCGGGCACATCCACTCATCATGCCCGGAGGAACCACTGAGACTCCATTTTCTCCATAAAGTCTTCCCTACCTCATTAGAGGTGTTACTGCCCTTTCCCTTTCTCTCCCTCCCTCTCTCTCTCCGGCCCGACCGCCACAGTTTACCAAACCACCACTTCTCACAGAACATGCGTTCCACCGTATCCCTGTCGTTGCTAAGCGCCTTTGTTTACGTCGAGGAGTGACAGAGAGAGCTCCGAGTCTGGAACACTGTGGCGCTCCGGTCTTGGCCGGGTGAGAGAAGTTTAATGAAAAACTAGTGAGAGAAGAGTTCTGGAGACAATATCTCCTTCCAGAGTCGAAGTGGAGGGGGTAGGCACACAATGACATGGCCACAATAGAGAGACATATTGGTTTTAGGAGATGACTGTCTGCACTGTGACTCATGACTATGAGAGAGTCTGTAGAGGGTATATTAGGCCGAAGTCCCCCCGCTGTCTGGAGGGATTGGATCCTCTTCTACCTGTTGTGTGCTTGGTCTGAGGCACTGTGAGACTTCTATTCATCTAATTTAGGAAGAGTTGAGCAACCACGCACACAAACAGTAGTCCAATCAGTCCTTAGAGAGAAAGTTGGTGTCAGTCTCGTCACTATGGGTGGTGAAACCTTTGTCCTGCTGTCTAGATCAGGATCTGGCCTGCACTGTCACTGTACTGTGCTCTCCAGTTCCCCTTTTAGTGCTGTCCTCCCCTCCCCTGCCCGCCAGCCAGTCAGCCCTCCTCGCTCAATTCCTCCTTATCCTGTGGGAAGTTTCCACTCACGCCTGGCCTGTCCTCTGAATTGCTCTAATGTGTCACCAGTCCATGATAATGACTAACCAGCAAGAACTGCTGCAGCCTTCATTCTGTCATTTAGAGTCAATTCTGTGATCTCCATCATAGTAATGAATATTCACACCAGAAATGAGAATATGTGATCTATTACGCATTTATTAACGGCAATGACATAATCTAGCTGGGTTACAGCCTAGACAGTCTGTCATGTCTGGACATATTTCAGACCTCTCTGCACTAACCTCGCCTTCCCTACACAAGTCTAGCATGTTACCAGGGCAGGTGTTGCAGGTTTACTGTTGGCCAAGGCCAGACCATAATAACTCCCCCACTGCCGACCGACCGGTTAGGTGTGGTCGTCTGTGGTTTCACTGTTGCCTTGGTGATGTTTCTGGTTTGTGTTGCCCACAAAACCCATGTCTCTGTCTCTTTCTCCTCATCCCCCTCTCCCCTTCTGTTTCTCTCTCCTTCTCTCTCTCTCTCTCTCTCTCTCTCTCTCTCTCTCTCCTTTTTGTCTCCTTTTTGTGAACACAAGCAGCCAGGAGTTATGGCCGCAGAAGAGGTAATGTGTGGAGTTTTCTCTGGGTTTCTGCTTGTCATAGTGAAAAGGGGATCAATCAACATTAAAGCCCCACACAGGCATCTCCCTCCAGCCCGGGGTTCTAGTGGGATGTCACCATCTGCTTTCATCTCAGCCTTGATTGGATGAAATCATATTAATTTGACACGCTTCTTTTGTTTTGTTTTTTTCATCATTGCCTTTAATAAGGTCTGGGATTTGGGATGATAAAATGGCCTAATCTTGATTTTTATTTTGGTTGCTTAATGAGCGCGAGAGAAACAAAATCAATTTCACAGCTTTTGTTTTCTCTCTGTTGTTCTGAGTCATTGTGCTACCTGTGACATGTATGGCATCACTGTGACTGTTTGTGGATCCGCCATGTATTCACAAGCATAGCCGGTGCCCAAGTGAATGAAATAAATAATGAATAACATGATCCAAACGGACAAATACAGATCACTTCTAACAATCATCTTTGAAATGGCTCCCAGGTTATAATGTTCCTTCCAGCATTTCAAAGATTGCGGAAGTATGCTGACTCAGAAAAGATGATTCATGTCTTGAATGGCAAGGGTTGCTGTTGTAGACATGCCTCTGATTGTGGAGTGTTCAACTAATTCCGCCGATCCTTAACGTGGAAAGCTGTGGTGGTGTTTGCAACTTTGTTGCAACGTTGTGCCTGTATTTAAACGTTTTAAGGATGTTTAGACTGGGTTAGCCCTGCATTAGCACACACACACACTATGCTCACCGAGTACACTGAGCTAATGGAGATAGGCTCCTAGAGGGATCTACATCTCCCACATCCATACCACTGCACTACCATCTCAACACGACAGATCCATGGTCTGTGGCCTGTACCAGTCCTCTCTACACCCCTCCCCAGTTCCACCCGCTGTTCCTCCATCCTACACCCAAGAATTGAATACTCTTGTTATTCCTACGCTATGTTATTTGACAGTTTCGACACAGACACTGGATTGGACTGGTTAGGGGTGGGGCAGAGAGGAGGACATACCCCATGTGAATTACAAGGAGGGCTTATGCAGCATGGTACAGTAGTGGGCTATTGTTTGTTGTCTCTGTGATAACACTAGATGTGCATTCTTCCTCTGTCTCATATACCATCTGCCCCCCCCCCCCGTCTTCCTTGTTCCCTCTCTCTCTTCCTCTCTACTGTCCCGCCGACTTCCCTCTCTCTTCTTTCTCCGACGTAGGCCGCTCATCCCTCTTTCCCTTCGAGGACGGTTTCCTCGACGATGGCCACGGGGATCCTTCGCTGACCCCCGGGCTGAACTCTCCGACGCGCTGTCAGAACGGCGAGAGGATGGAGCGCTACTCCAGGAAGGTGTTCGTCGGAGGCCTGCCCCCCGACATCGACGAAGGTAGGTGTCCACCAATCGCAAGCCAGATCTGGGACGGCAGGCCCCGCTCTGCTGGTTCTGTTGTCTGCAGGGCGGCCTGTGTGTCTTGTATCCCAGAGAGAGAGCTGGGTCCCTGGCTCGGTAGGCTGGTTAGACCCTGGTGGTTTCTGGCCTGGAGCAGGCTGCTAGTCTGGCAGCAGATGTGTGATGGTTGTTGTTCCCACACTGGGAAGAATGCTTGAGGCGGTAAGGACACTTGGGATCTGGAATGGTGACTTTGCTCAATGTGGCATTCATGAGAGACGTACGCACACAAAAAAAAACGATGCTTTTAACTATGCTCTCCCCATGGCCTCTTGAAATATTAATGATATTAATAGAACAATGAGCCCAGAAGAAGGGAGTCATGTTGAGCAAAGCACAGCTGAAATCGAAACTGCAGTGCAGTAACATGCACTGTCTGGGTATGCACAGACTATTTTATAGTCAGCCTGCTTGACATGCGTATCGTAATGAATTGTTGCCATGGTGAATTTCTTTCAGGAACAAATTAACCTATCCTATCTCTGTGTCCCCATTTTAACAGATGAGATCACCAACAGCTTCCGTCGCTATGGGCACCTGGTGGTGGATTGGCCCCACAAAGCGGAGAGCAAGTCATACTTTCCACCTAAAGGTAAAACTTCCCTCTTTGTCCATCTTTTCATCTATTGGGCAGCTGAGAGTCCACAGCTACAGAGCAGAGAACAGAGAGCTGGTGTTTTTCACAGCCAATTGTGTGTACTAGAGTTCATGTTACCCAGAATTCCTGTATCACCCAGGGTGGGTCATCGAGGTGTCTGCTTATTTAAACAGCCTCCTGCAGTTATCTCAGGGATATACATGCACAGGCACAGACAAGGACACGCACACACACACACACACTTAGGTCTCCCGCAAGCTCCTCCAGAGCCCGAAGCTCTCGGACCAGGTGGTGGAGAGTGTTTGTGTGATTGAAGAATACCTTGGGAGTGTGAGGAGTGTCTCCAGGCCCCCGCTCCTCACTTTCATTTAGACAGGTGTCCAGGGCAGAGGAGTGCTTTCATCTGGCACTGCCATCTGGCCTCAGAGCCTCACATGACCCCAACTAGCCCCTGCTAGACCAGCTAGTCAACCCTAGACCAGCTAGTCCACCCCAGACCAGCTTGCCCCTACTAGACAAGCTAGCCCCTGCTAGACCAGCTGCCCCTGCTAGACCAGCTAGTCCACCCTAGACCAGCTAGTCCACCCCAGACCAGCTTGCCCCTGCTAGACCAGCTGCCCCTGCTAGACCAGCTAGTCCACCCTAGACCAGCTAGTCCACCCTAGACCAGCTTGCCCCTGCTAGACCAGCTAGTCCACCCTAGACCAGCTGGCCCCTTCTAGACCAGCTAGCCCACCCTAGACTAGCCCTAGCTGGGCTATCTAGACCACACTTGCCCCAGCTCTGTGTCATATTAGGGAAGCTATTAAACCCTGGCTGGAAATAGTTAGCATTCCTCAGGCAGATGGTAATACGCTGCATCTGGAGAAGCTGCGAAAACTCTTCCAATTTCCCTCCCTCCATCTTCCAATATTTTTGCTTCCTTGTTTTATTTGTATAATTTGGGGGGTGGGGCCGGGTGGTGGAGGCACTACTTTTCATAAAACCCAAAGCTCGAGAGGGAAAATGTGGCATCCTTTTAGGGGAATGAGTCAGAAGGCTGGAGGATGCCTTGTAAGGGGAGGGTTAGAGGAGGGAGGGGCAGAACATTGGTTAGCCGAAAGGAAACCACCTCTCGTTGTTAGCACCCACACGGTCTGTGGTGCCATGCGACCACCTACGTCTCTTAATAAAAGACTCTCTTCCTGTATAGAAAAGTGGGAAGCCAAGTGAAAGTGCTGAACTCTCATGTTTACTGTGCAATGCTAATGCTGCAGTGTGAACTCAGCACGTTAGCGTTAGCAAGAGAGTTTGGACTGGTGCCCAATGGCAGCCTTCTCAGCGCTAATGACATGAGGTTTGTGAGAACCCGTATGCACATGATTATGTGTGTGTGTGTGTGTGTGTGTCTCACATGGTCGGTTGCTGGTGCTTCGCAGATGTGGGATTTACATCAAGAGGTCATCTTCCTCTCCATATTAAATGTCCTTCCAGACTGACCGAATGGAAAGATGCTGGTCACTTTTCCATCCTGCCATGTACTTAAGCTGCAGTTATGTGTCTCCGTACTATTATGAAACTCTGTTTTGAGTTTGTGGATGAGTCATGCTGTGGGCTCCCCAAGCCAGGCCATGCTCCATCAAGCTCTAGGTCTTCAGTCGGCTCTCAGCAGGTGACCTGTCAGACACGATCCTCTCTCAGCAGCTGGGAAGTCAGTTCATGGGCCACTGCATCATTTCTACCTAGGTCCCCTGGTCCCAGTGTTACCCTCACCCACTCTCTCTCTCTCTGCTTGCGTGCCTGTCCCATGAGGTCCCTGATGGATGGGCTTGGCCACCTTGGAGCCCCTGAGCACACCTGCTCTTTTGGTCCAGTCTGGACGTCCCTGGCAGCGGCGAGCTCCAAAAGCTAGCGAGCTATTTCTGTCTGTGGCCTCATGGAGGTAGAGAGGAGGAGGTGGAGGAGAAGCACTTCTAGGATTTAGACTGTCTGCTTTGAGCCTAAAGTGTCCCCATGCTGGAGCCGGAATGATGGGAGCTTATCTGCCTCTGAATGGGGTTGTGGTTAGGCCTACCCTGGCAGGCAGGCTGGCTGGCACGAGGGCCAGGGGCACCAGCCTGGTCCGAGGGGAAGGGGGGGTCCCAGCGCCCGTGTCTGGCTCCCTCTGTGCTCACAGCTCTCTCGGCTGCGGAGGATCCAGTGACCCCTCCAGACTGAGACGATTAGCGAGGCTTCATCTCATCCCTCTCTGTCTCGGCTGCTTCTCACCGTGTCACGCTTTAATGCCTCAGGCCCCATATTTGTTTTAGAAAAGCAGATGTTTGTGTCCTCTTCTTCCCTCCCTCCCCTCTCTCCCTCCCTCCTTTGTTTACATTCGGAGGCAGAATTACGGCCCTCTGTGGTTTTGTCTGCTGGGTTTCACCCCTCCTCCTACCTCTCATTAAGATCTACTGCACATCCGAGGCCAGGCTGGGAGGCTGTCAGACTAGAGACGTTTGCATGTTGGAATCGGGCTAGTAATCAGAAGGTTGCCGGTTCAATTCCCGGCCGTGCTAAAAGGCGTTGTGTCCTTGGGCAAGGCACTTCACCCTACTTGCCTCGGGGGAATGTCCCTGTACTTACTGCAAGTCGCTCTGGATAAGAGCGTCTGCTAAATGACTAAATGTAATGTAAATGTAATGTAATGTTGGCTTGTGTGTTTGTTGCTCTGCTGTGTAGGAGCTCTTTCTCATCATCCCCACCTGTTCCTAGATATTCCTCTTTATGGATTTTGAAGTGCCTGGAAATCCCGGTCCTTTGTTTAAATCTTGGGCCCTCTCTCCCTCGCCAATGCAGGGATCTAAATGAGGAGAGACGCAGTGTTTCCTGAGAAGATTAGCCCTGATCAGGACGTGTCACTGTTCATTTCAACGGACACAACACTGTACCACATTGTCAAACTTTGTGTGTTGTTGTCGTCTGGGTTTAAATCCTAATCTAAGGGAACAGAACCATGTTCAATGGTGACAACAACAGCGAGGTCGACCTCAGAGAGCTACGGAGTTGAGAACATGGCAGAGACGTTTGCTTTATTCGATAAAGTCCTGGACGTTGTGTGTCATAATTAAGTTCAAGTTGTATCCTAATTGCGGCTGAGGTAACCGGTGTCATTCCTCGGTGAGGGCCAAGCCGTTCTTTGTGGCATTAGTGAGGCAAACAGTCGGTGAGGTCACTCTTGGCTACGGTACCATAAAGGCCGTCCTCCGCTCAGGGTTTAATCCGTAAACAGGATTCTTCACGCTGCAGAACGCGGCCGCTGCCAGTGTGTTTTCCTTCTCCCCTCCAAGAAGAAGGGAGCTCAGCAGCAAAGCTCTAGAGATCTGAGGCACGAGCCACTGCAGATCTGCTCCCCTCGTCCCAGGGTGTAAGCCCCTGCACTGCGCAAGGCTGACGGAGACACAGGAACACAGACAGGAAGGCTCAGTAGCACTGTACTAGGCATAGACTGAGTCCCAGAACCCTCAAGCAGTGTGTGTGTGTGTGTGTGTGTGTGTGTGTGTGGCAGCGGATAGAACCAGCCTTGCTCTGTAGTCCAGTAACCTTACCCATTTTGTCCTCTGCATAACGGGCCATTGCATAATGAATGGCATGGTCTCTGACGTCAGCTCAGAGTGTGTGCTTTTCAGATTTGGTTTTGATAGCCTTGGAGTTGGTGGAAGGTGACAGAAGTTAATCCTATACAGTTGACTCTGAGAGGGAACATGGTGTACCAGTACCCACAGCCAAGAACTGCCTCCGTCACTTAGCTGCTAAGGCTAGCCCCTTCCTCCAGTTCTCTAACCTCCAGCTCTGCCCCTCGCCTCCCTGTGCCAACTCCACGCTCTTCTCTCCCTCACCAGTTCTTTTCCTCTCCCTCACTCTCCTCGCGCAACCCCTGTCTCTCTTCCGCTCTCCGTCTCCTCTTCTCTCCCATCTGCGTAGGCTGTTTTTCTGGAGTCGCTCTTTTTTTCTTTCTTTTTTTTTTGGAGCGGTCATTCATGCTGTTTGTTGGTGTTGCTCTCTTTCTACTTTGTCCTCTGTCCCCCTCTCTCTCTGTCCACCTCCTCCACTTCCTCCCAGTCTCTTTCCTCCCCCCCCCCCCCCCCCCTCTCTCTCTCTCTCTCTCTCTCTCTCTCTCTCTCTACTGCCCTGGGATGGAACACGCTGTTCCCTACTCTAGCTGTGTCGTTGGCTCCCGTTTGCCTTTTCATCCTACTTTTTGAGACTGCAGTCTTTTTCAGGAGGGGATGTGAGCTCAGGACCACATACCCCCACCCCCTTAGGACAAACTTTATGTAATGAAGCGGGCAGGCTCTGAGGAAGCCTATACTTGTGTTTGCTGGAGGGAGGGGGGGGCGGGGGGGGGGAGTGGGGATGCACATTGTTTCCATTATCCCGATTTGCCATTTTTACCCAAGTTACCCAATGTGAGGGAAACTTAGACGAATTGTTCCTAAGGGGTTGTGGTTGATGTGATTTATACTGCTGTGTGGCTGAACTGGGTGTTTTCGGTCCAGGTTTTGGACTTAAGTGACTTAGTGCTCTGCAAGAACATTGCCATTTGGACAGTGACGAGTGTGCATTCCAGTGGATGTTGCATCTGCTTGCAGGCTTGTGTGCTCAGCCACTTAGTCGATTACAGGCTTGATGTACTGTGTTTACAGTGCTTTTCCTCTGTGATTCCCCTGTTGTACCCTTGTTAGTGTGTTACTCTGTCTCTTTGACTCTCTCTCTCTCTCTGTCTCTCTCCGTCCCTCTCTCTGTCTCTCTCTCTCTGTCTCGTTCTCTCGGTTTCGTTCTCCCTCTCTCTCTTTCTGATGTGATTAACTAGCCATGTCACTGATGTCTAGCTACAGCATTGACCTCCGGGGCTGTGTGATCTGCGACTGCCCATCGCTGCCCTGACGCAGGCAGCGATGGGAAGGGGAAGATGTGTGTGTGTGTGTGTGTGTGCAGGAGAGAAAAAGAGAGCGACGTCACTCTGACGTGTGTGCATAAAAAGGACTGCGTGTGAGAGACACACCAGAGACACAATGTACACCTTCTGACAACAATAGGTGCATACCCAAGTGTGTGTGTGTGTGTGTGTGTGTGTGTGTGTGGACTCCTTGAATGGTGTCTTGGCTGCTGTACCATGGTGGGAAGATGAGTACGACAAGGCACAACTGAAAAACAGGAAGATGTTAGCCAAAGTGACACGCTTGCATGCTCACCTGAGTTACCCCCCCCCCCCCCCTCTCTCTCTCTCTCTCTCTCTCTCTCTCTCTCTCTCTCTCTCTCTCTCTCTCTGTCTGTACACACACGCACACACAGACGCACACACAGACATCCCCTCATACCACAGTTCACTGCGTCTGCTGAGTCAGTATTTCCCCCTCCCCTCTTCATCTGCTGCCGTTACACTCAGGAATGCTCACTCTAACACATGACAGTTGCACATTCCTCTCTGCCCATTTCTCCTGCATCGCTAGCGGCGTGTGCGTGGGCCTTTCTGGGTGCGTGCGCACGCGTCCCGTCGCTCGAAATGCAGGGCGAGTGTGGCATGCGTGAGCGTGTCTTAAAGCAGCCGTCCACGGCTGACACCAGAGCCCGGGGCCTCGTGCTAAAGGCAGCGGGGCCTCTGCACCATGTGTCCTGTGAGCCTGCACAGGCTGCCCTGTCCTACCTTGCCCTGTTGTGCCCTGCCCTGTTACGGTGCTCTACTATGTCTTGTCCTTCACTTTCCTATCCGACCTACCCTTCCCGGCCCGATTTGACCCTGTCCTGCCCTACGTTACCCTTTCCTGTCCTGCAACTTATTAAGGCTTCCAAAATGTCAGTGAGCCGAGTTCATTAGCCACACATAACACCACCATAAGTTAACTTAGTCTTTCTCTCCCAAACCGACAGAATGACCTCAGACAAACCCTCTTCCTGAATAATGCATCGTTTGATAACGCACGCCGAGGTGCTCTCGATCTCTCTTTTCCTCCCCTCAGCCGTCCGTGGGAGGAAATCTCCCCAGGCCCCAAACGTTCAAAAAGATTAGGACAGTATAGCCCGATCAATTTTGCATGGCTCTTTTTATAATGGTGGGCCAGTCTTAGCTGTGTCAGCTCAAGTGGAAAGGGCTGAGCTGACTTATGGGAGCTGGGAGATGAACCAGGGCTGGGGAGTAGAGATGGATGATCTTCAGGATTGCAGTTCTATGGCTGTCAAGAGAGGACACTTTGGGCCGGAATGAATTCCCATGCCTAGTCACAAGTTTACAACAGGAAAATCGCACAATGCAGTTAGTGTAAAGATTGATGACTATGAAAAAAGCCCAAGCTTAGAAGCTGAGGCTTGATCATGAGTTCTTGACTGTAAAACCCTTACAATGCAGCGACTGTAAGAGAGATGTTTCTGTTTTGTGTCTCCCCTGTTTGTCCCAGGCTATGCCTTCCTGCTGTTCCAGGAGGAGACCTCGGTCCAGGCCCTGATAGACGCCTGCATCGAAGAAGACGGGAAGCTCTACCTGTGTGTGTCAAGCCCCACCATCAAGGACAAGCCAGTGAGTAACCACCATAGAACCGTTTTTTTTTTCTCCCCATTTTCACAAGTTTTTTGTGTTTTTCTAAACTCCTATTGGAGTGTATCGAATAGAATGCAAGTATTTTGAAGGGGTTTGTCTGGTGTTTCATGACATGTTTACTCCCCCTGTCCAGGTCCAGATCCGCCCCTGGAACCTGAGTGACAGTGACTTTGTGATGGATGGCTCTCAGCCCCTGGACCCCCGCAAGACCATCTTTGTGGGGGGCGTGCCCCGGCCTCTGCGTGCAGGTGAGAGATTGGTTGAAGCATGTCTCCTTCCTGTTCTGTGCTTTCTAAAACCTTTGTGCTGCCACATGAGGCAAGCATATACCGTAAAGGCTGTTTGCCATAATCAGTGTTGTACAAGAAACCCAATGATTAACTCGAGAACATCAAGAAGCTCGGTGAGGAACTTGGGGCGTGACCTAAGCTAGTATGACCAGGGAAAAACCATAGTGAGATGATGATGATGAATCAGACAATGATAGAAATCATCAATCACACAAAACAAGTTCCACATCTCTTTCATATAGACCTTCCTCCCTCTGTCCTTCCTAGTGGAGCTGGCCATGATCATGGACAGGCTGTATGGGGGCGTCTGCTATGCCGGCATCGACACTGACCCGGAGCTTAAGTACCCCAAGGGGGCGGGCCGTGTGGCTTTCTCCAATCAGCAGAGCTACATCGCTGCCATCAGCGCTCGATTCGTTCAGCTGCAGCACAACGACATTGACAAACGGGTGAGTGAGGTCATAGGCTGCTGTGTTCTCAATGGCCGTCCCCTAGAGGGTTCCCCTGAATCCTCTGCTGGGTCCTACAGGCTGTTGTAGATCTAGACCTCTGGCGGAGCCTCGCCATCCATCCATCCATCCAACAGTCATTAAACCATCAGTGGTTTCCACCCAACCAACCATCCAGCCCTAAGCCTGGAGTACAGGGAGCCCCTGGTCTGTGGAACAGTCCTCCATGTAATCACTGCAGCCTTTGGCTTTTGGACGGCTGACAGATGTTTTAAGTTGCAGACGTGGGCCTAGTTAATTATAGGAGTTTCCTATACATGTATATATCCACTTCTGCCTGGCTATTTTGGGCTTTTCTTTGGCCATCTTGCCCATAGCAGCAGCAGCAGTGCATGGCTGACGGTAACCAACCAAGACTGGCCGTCTGCCAGGGATCCTAGGCTCTGTCTGGCCAGGCTGTCCACACTTCCTCCTGGCTGTCATCACACCACAGGCCTCGCTCTGACTAGAACTTTGGTTCAGTGGCGCTACACTGCAGATCCTAGTTCTGCTCTCCCATAATGGCCAATGTCATGGACCTGGACTTGAGTAATGAGGCATTTAATGGCCTATAGATTAGATCTCCTCTGCATTGCAGTACCTCATTATCCTGATTCCCCAGCCACAACCATGGTGTGAGGGCCAAAGAGCAAGAGCAAGAGTTTTCTCCAGATACCCTTAATGGTCCGGGGCTGAGGGGCCAGTAAGAGGGGGTGGAGGGGGGAGGCAGCGAGGCTAGAGGCTACTCTAGGCAGACCCCTCCTTTCCACTATCATGCACTCCACATCCCTGAGTTAGTCAAATACCTCACCCAGGTTCTTAATGAGTAAGCACTCAACGTTCTTCTTTTTTACATTGTTATTAGTGCCCCAACTCAGGACTTATATTTAGTCATCCTTCGGGACCACAATCACTCCATTAACTGTAAATGGCTCTTAATGATGGAACATGTGAGACTCTATCACCTGAGGCCAGCCCCTCTGTGCTCTTCACTGAGGTGATAATGGCTGTTAACAGCCCCGGGTGTGCTGGTGGCTCCTCTGTCCCTGCCTTGTCCTCTCCTGACCTGGGCTTTTTACCGTAGAGCTCTGGGGGGGGGGGGGGGGGGGTGTTTGTTCCCCTTGAGCTAAGTGGAGAAGGAAGCTGCTGATGCAGGCTCTGATAGCCCGTCATTACACTGTCATGACACACTGCGGAGGAGACGCCTCCGCTAGCCGCGCACCTCCCCCTCCTCCCTCGCTCTCTCCAAGGCATCGCCATGACTACGCAGCCCTGCTCCTCGGCTGATGGTCAGGTTCAGTGCTCCCGTGTGTGGGAGGAGTGTGCCTGCCTCTGTGTTGGAGCTCTGTTTTGGTTTGGAAAGGCAATGGGTTTGATTCCCAAGTGCTTAGCGGAAAATAGACTAATAGGTCAGTGAAGCACAGCAGCCCATGTAACGATACAGCAGGAAAGATCAAACGCGTTTCATGACCTGACGGCAAGTTGACTCTTGGTCTCGAGGAAAAACTTGAAAGTATAAAGAGAAGACAAATCATTTTTTTGTTTCACCTTTGACCTCAGGTGGAGGTGAAGCCGTACGTCCTGGATGACCAGATGTGTGACGAGTGCCAGGGGGCGCGGTGCGGAGGCAAGTTTGCCCCCTTCTTCTGTGCCAATGTCACTTGCCTGCAGTACTATTGTGAGTACTGCTGGGCCAGCATTCACTCCCGGGCTGGTCGAGAGTTCCACAAGCCACTGGTGAAGGAAGGGGGGGACCGCCCTCGACACGTGTCCTTCCGCTGGAGCTGAGGGGGCCAGGACCAGCCCTGCCCTGGTCACCTCCCCGAACCGCCCCCTCCCACTCCCCACGACCAGGGACAGCGCTGAGAACCTCCCTACCCCCTGTACCCACCAACCCACTCTGCTCCCTCCTCCCCCACCTCTTCAACAGCTAAAAGGATAGCAACAAATACATAGGTCTTTCTTTTTCAAACCACACCGCTCTAAACTATTTTGTCTAGTGTACCCTTGAAAATATGGAGGGGAAATGAATCATGAAAGTCTATCAGCTTAGAATTTGCACTTTGGCACAAAACTCACTATACACACATGAGCTGGTATGTAAGCCAAAACCTGGTTGTTTTCAAGTTCTCAGTTCCATGTTCTGGGTGGGTTAGTGTCTCTGTAGGACCCAAGATGAAACTATACAGTACATATATCTGTAAAAAGTATATCGTTTTGTTTTATATCTATCTATATAGATAATTACGTTTCATGTGAAAGGAGCATGCACTTATTTTCCAACAATATTGCCCCTAGTATGAATAATTACCAAAGGCAAAATAAATTAATGCATACTGAAAAATACAATAGGTGGCGTAAGATGTAGCAAGATTTAACAACTATCCAGTAGTGTGGGCTATAGAAGCTCAGATTGAAATAACATGGGCTATATTTGCTCTCCATTTTGAAATATTAGTATTTAATACCTCATGAGCGCAATCGGATTTATTTGCTTATAATTCCTAGGTCTTTATTTTTGTAATAACATTATTTTAGTGTTATGTAAATGTAATGCTGCAATAGCTTTTGCTGCTAAACCCATGGTATTACCAGATACCATAGTACTTTATTCAGGCTAAGGTGTTCAAACAACTATAATGGCACCCAGTTTAACGGATGACAAGCTATCATAGGAGGAGGGGGCGCTCCTAGAATATGATGGCTAGTTTGGTGGAGGGTGGGGGGTGGGATTTGCCCCTAACTGCATGTTTATTTCAATCAGGTTGCTGCATGCAATAGATTTTCAGTATCATGTCTACTATTCAATTCTGCCCATGTTTGCACAACACAGTATAGATGTACGTACAACTAGCACGGAACTGGAATTAACAGGGAAGACTGGTAAAAAGAAAAAGACGCCTCCAGTGAGATGGTCTGGCAGCACTGGATTGGCTGAGACGCAATGCCACAGGGCAGAGTGCTAGCAGACAGTCTCAGCACCGCTAGGCGGTGATCAACATACACCCACCAGATGAGAAAAAACAACCTTACTATTAATCAATCCAATTAGATTGTAGGATACCATTTAAAACTATGATAGGTGAAGTACTTTTTGCAGTGATTGTTAATATAATTGTGCAATTTTTTATACCGTATGTAGTTAGGTCTGAGTATGCCTAGAACTGTGATTCGCTTTAACTGTTGTTGATGTCCGACATAGAAGTCCTGTGAAACTTCATAGTTAGTGTGTACACACGTATATACGACCTTGTACTCACATTCAAACAAGTACACACACCCTCTCACACTCACCGACATGCGCACACACACACATACACACACTGACACAAAGTATGACCCAAACACATGAATTGCAAGACAGAATAACGTGAGCTTGACCTAGAAACACAACTGCTGTCTTCACCTTTTGACAAAGCGTAAGCTCGTGTCCCCCCCAAAAAAACCAAAGAGCTCACTTGTTCAACTTGTACCAACCACCAACACATAGAGACCCCAGGTGAAACTAAGCTGATGTGACCCTCGAGGCCTCGAGGTGGAAGGTAGATCGTTGCATCTTTGTGGTCATTTCAAAAAGGAAGAAATACAGTGATGAGAGAGCAAAGACAACATTAAAGCTACTGGAGACTTGTGGTTTAGAAAACAGAGCTCCTCCTCAGCCTGCACATAATGTTCTCACTACACGGCTACGGAGTTGTAATAACATTGCCAGAACATGTGTGCTAGCTGGGTTACCATATTTATCCAGATTTTCCTGCAAAGCTTGAAGTAGAAAAATGACCTGCTAAAATGGTGGACATATTTTTTTATTAAAAACCTATGGTATATGGGGTGCAGTTGAATGGGCTGTGACGCTACTGCATAGGGTGGGAGGGAGGGTGGGAGCAAAGGGGGGCATTTAAGAGATCTAAATGCAACACTTACAAACTAAGGATTGGCTGTCGAATTTGGAATTGGCTCGGGTTTGATCAATGGAGTTGGGGGCTAAGTTACACTGGTTTTAGCAGTTTTGTGGACAATCCATCTGGATCCTCCTACATCATTGCGAGTAGACGTGTCGTCCCCCTTTTCTGTGTGTCGTGATTGTCCCGTGCTGGCACCCCGCAGTCGTACTCTCTTGGTTTTAGTCGCAAACTGTTTCTGGTAAAAGAAAACTAATCAAAACTAAACAGAAGATACTTTTTTTACTTATAGAAAAAAAAACTAAAAAGAGGCAAACAATGAGTAATAATAAGTATCCCTATGAAAGTGAATTCTGGGTATTTTTTGTGAAATTTCTTTCCCCACCCAGAAGGGTTTTCTATGTTTGTTCCTTCTCTATGATAGACATTTTGTTATGCACTACTCTTTGTATCTGGACAGTTTTCAACAGTCAGCAATTTTTTTTGTTAAAAGAAAAAAGGAGAAGTGTGCTTTCTGACTGACATGATGTTTTGCAATACCTCAATTTTGAAATATATTAGGAGAGAAATTGATATTTTCGAAGTAAGTTTATTCAGATAAAAAAAATATATATTAATTTAATTATTCGAGAGAAATGATTTAACAGATGGTTGATTTTATTTTTATCATGCTTATTTGCTTTTATTTTAAGATTTATTTTTGGAAAAAACATCAACTGAAGGAGCTAGAGCTTTATAACTTTAATATAATGATGTAGTTAGCTGAAGTACAGAGTCTACCTTATTACAGAGGAGGTTAGTGTGTGTCCCACTGGTCGGATCACCGTGGCAATACAGTGCCCCCAAACAACCCTAAAAGCGGTAGTGACCCAAGGAAAACACAAGTTCTCAAGTAAGAGATCTATAGAAATATCTGCTCTATCAGGTGCTCAGAGAAAACAACTGAAGATACTTCCCTTGTTTTGTATATTTATAATCAATCATTTACTATGCTGACCAGAATTGTGAAAGAAATCTTCTGTTCATGTTATTTTTTTAAGAAAACTTTTTTATGTTTCCTAAAAGTATGTGCTCCCTTTTGTTTTGTAAAAGCAACATACCCTGATTTGTTAGCCTGACATTGTTTGAAAATAGACTTTTGAAGGTCCTTGAGCAGATGGTGGAAAGAAAAGAATGTTATTTTTAAAACTAAAAATACAAGTGTTTCACCTGTAACTTGACCGAAAGCCCCCAAGGTGCATCAATTGAATGGTGGCCTTCTATTCACGCAAGACTTGAATTAGTCCCATTTTTTTAAGGCTAGGAACCTTGATTCTTTGTTGTAATGTGCAATACTGTTTGTACTGTTTGTAAAAAAGAAGAAAAAAAGAAAAAGAGGCATAAATCTTTATTGCAGAATTATTTTCATTGCAAGCATTGTGATTCACTAAAATCATTTTCTACTGTGTATTTACCTACTCTACATGCTAGTACCTTCCAGTAGTAATGTAGCCTTTGTACTGAGAAATTTTTCATTATTTTTAGAGATTTTGCTAAAAAAGAAAAGAATTTAAACATATTTACATATTTTCATTTTTATTTCGTATTTTCTTTACAGACTTATTTCTCAACCATTAATAGTTATTTGTGGGGGAGACTTTCATATCTGGTCAATGTCATTAATATTATTTTGTATTTTTACTTGGAATAAATTAATTTTATGATGCTAATTCTTTAAGAAAGTTTATTTTTTTGTTTGTTCACTTATTTTTTGAAGCTGAAAAACCTTTGTAATATTGTTACTAAAATGTCTAGATTTTTGAAATGCAAAGCTTTATGTGTTAACTCGCTGATGTTGCTTACATTGGTGTGACAATGATCTAAGGAGGAAAAAAAACACATAAGCGTTTGGTAATTAATGTTAAGTGATTGGCAATGTAAACAAATAAATGGGCAATAAAATAAAATGACAGTATGGAGAATGGTATGTTATATTATGGAAGCTGTACAACACTACTTGCCACTCCTACTGTTTCTGCAAATACTACTAAGTACTTCAACCCCAATGTGTATAGTAAACTACATTGTATGACCATGATAGATGTCACAACACTTCTTTCGATGGGAAACATCAAACTTGTAGATAATTCACTCATGTTGCATGTCCTCCCCCCGTTTGAATTAGTGATAGTAGGTTTGCCCCTGTGGGTACATCTGGCCATGTCGATTGGTGTGATTGTATTTAAGTATGAATGTAAATGTTCAGAATCACTGCATAGTTGAATGGATAGAGGTGTATTTGTGTAGTCATAAAAACTGCACTGGTCAAAATCTTTAATTTAGAGCTTTCTGCCCCTACTGTTCAACCCCCCGCTCCCCCCACCAACAAAATTAATAAGATAAAAATCACATACTTGACATGGTTAGCTTACAAATGCCCTAACTTGTAAATCTATTTGGCCAAGATGCGTACTAACCCTCTCTTTTTTCATGTGCCCTCACTTCTATTGATACATGCTCTAGACATGATGTCATGGAATCTCTCTAACATGGTCATCCAAGAGATAAAAGAAAAATGTCAACGTTGATCTGAGAATGTTATTTCTAGCTTGCCTTTTATACCATTTTTTACAGGTGGTGTTCTACTAATCCTCGTCTCTTATACTAATCTCATGGTTGCTTTCTCTCGAGGGTCAGTATTATACCATACCACCAAGTATTTGTTAATTTATTGCCCTTTTTTATTTTGCTAAGTAAACATTTTATACCCAATAAAACCCATGCAACTGTAAATGTGCAAAATGGAGGGCAAAGGTTCAATAGAAAGATGATCGTGTTTGGTGATTGAGGCCATTTTCATATAATCTTCTGTATAGATACTTCTATTTCATGTAACACTAGATTTGGCTAGTACACTGTATATTCACTTATTGCTTCATGGACGTTTCTCTCTGGGTAGGTAAACAGTAGGCCTCTTCATCATGTGATCTCAAAACAGGATATATATATATATACATATGTGTATGTGTGTGTATATATATATATGCATATGTGTATGTGTGTGTATATATATATATACATATGTGTATGTGTGTGTATATCTATGCATATAGATATATATAAAAAAAAGTGCTCAATATTTCTTTTTTCACAGACAACCCACCACTTTTTAAGATGTACTTTTTATGTTATCTGTGTTTATTTTTAGGTTTGTAATTTGATTTGATAACTGGTTCTATCTTGACAAGGCTTTGAGATTGTTGACTTGGACTTGCTTGTCTGACTTTGCAGTATAACTGTGATAAAAAAAACAAAACATGGAGCTCTATGCTGCTAATGCTTACTACTGCTTCAAGTTTGTAGTTCCTACCTTACTTTCCCCTTTTCTGTACTAATAAGCAAATCTTATTAAACGTAGTTGTATGACGCTGTGAAACATTGTCGTGTTTTGCATGGCCTTTCCACCTTTCATCCCTGTGAACCTTCTGTGTCTGATCATCTGAGTAGAGATAGGAACTCACCTCTTGTACGTGAAGATCGACAACTCAAGTCGAGTTAATTAGGAAACACCTGAGGCCAATGGTAATTACTGATATGAATTTTACTGCAGTATGTCAGTGAAAGAAAATCGTTATTGGCTTGATTCCATTCCAGTTCTTCCCTCCCATGTGACCTTATTCCACTCTCCCTCAAGACTCTGAGGTGGACGTGTCTGGGCTTGTCTGTGTTTCTATCCAAACATATCAGATCTGGAGAGAACAGCTTTACGCAGTGACAACGTCCCTGTAGTGTGGTACATTTGCATGCAAGTTAAAACCTTGCTATTGGCAAAGTCAGATCAAACTTCTGTGATATGCAGTAATATGACGTTGTATGCATCAAGCTGTTATCTTGCACCACTGTCACTGTCAGGTTCTCTATCGAGTGTCACTGCACAGCTACACCAGATGTCAAGGGAGCATGTACATGTCTACATCCTCGCCTGCTAACTCTGAGCTGTGGAACCATTAGACATCCAGATTGGACACCTGGTGTGCCTTCTGTGTAGGCCAAACACCTCAATCTTATAGGAATAACACTGGAACTAACACTTTCAGCTTTGGAAAAGTCTAAAAACTTTTTTCAAGGATGTTACACATAAGCAGTGCTCTGCTCTGCTGGTTATTCAAAGCCCAGCCCAGTTAGTACAGGACCACACCCTCTACTGGCAGTAATACAGTATGTTTGATGGTGTTATTGAGGTTGTTATAAACACAAAGAAACAACAGAAAGGTCTGAAGAATTTATTCAAATTCAATCAGTTTAACCAAAAAGCAGCAATTACTGAAATATTTACAGGTCTGCATTTTCCTAAAACACTTTAAGCGAGGAGTCTAAGGTGCCGGGTTTGGCTGGGCCCCAAGGTGAAGTCCCTGTAACGCTGCTTTGGTGCAGTGAAAACTTCTCACAAGGGTTCTGTAGACGTTGCTTTCAGTGATCAGATCTCGCTGTGGTGACGAGGGGGTCACGTGACTGTGCGTGGGCAGGGATGTGTAGAGCCAACCACCAGAGAGGATGGGAGGGACATCCATTATTGTAGTCTTAGCATGTCTATAACCCACAGCCCAATTCAGTAGCCAGCTACAAAACATCCCAGGGCTCTGTGGGTTCACCACAACGCATTCCCTTTCCCTTTAAATCACACACACATTGTTTTCCAGCAGACAAGAAGTGGGTGTAGGAGGGCTTTTTAAGACTTTCGGTTTCTTTAGGAGGTTCATGATGTAGGGGAAAGTGTTCCATGTGGCTGCACCACGGCCAGGCCACGAGGCGGAGGAGGAACCCACGTGGCTGCACCACGGCTAGGCCACGAGGCGGAGGAGGAACCCAGTACCTCCATGTTCCCCCAAAAAGGGGAGAAAAAAAAGATACGGCGTGACCGGGTTGTGGGGCTGGTGACGTGGTTAAGAGTAGGGGGCCGGGTCAACACTGAACATGGCTGGGATTGGGAGAGGAAGGTTCAAGAGACAAGAAGCCAAGCTGTGTGTGTGTGTGACGGGGCTGGGAATCCAATGAAAGTCCAAAAGAGCCTGTAGAGTCCCCATGGTGTGGGTTACTGGAGGGAGTGCATGAAGCTGTCCAGGTCGTACTCGTTGTCGTACTGCTGCTGGTCCCACAAGTCTCCCAGGCCATCCAACACAGACTTCATGGAGGCCTTGGCTGAGGTTGACGAAGACTCGCCCTTCTCCCCCTTCTCCCCCTGGAGATAGTGGGATTCATTAGAGAAGGAATTAGAACACACACACACACACACACACACACACACACACACACACACACACACACACACACACACACACGGAATGTGTCTGAATTTGGTAAGAACGTACATAATATAAAATCAAAAAACGGACCTTGTCGAGAGTAAACAGGTTGAGGAGCTGGTCTGTTCCCATGCTCTGTAGGCTGGCATTCTCCTGACTGATGATCGTGTTAGCGATGCTCATCTTGAACTTCTGTAGGCCCATGATCTTCTCCTCCAATGTGCCCCGCGTAATCAGTCGGTACACATTCACCACACGTTTCTATTAGGACACACACAGCATTAAGTAATCACTACACATCTTTGATGCATTTTGACACATTACGTTTTGAGAAGAGACTTTGTTGAAACAAACAGATTTCATACCCAGAATCCCCTTGAGTAGTGTGTGTGAACAGCATAATGATACTAGGCCTGTAAGTGTGTGTGTGTGTGTGTTGGCCCATCCTCTGGTACCTGTCCTATCCTGTGGGCTCGGTCCATGGCCTGCAGGTCCCTCATGGGGTTCCAGTCGTGCTCCACAAACACCACGGTGTCTGCGCCCGTCAGGTTCAGACCCAGACCTCCCACATGCGTGGTGAGGAGCAACACGTCTATGGACGGGTCATTGTTGAACCTGAGCAAGAGAGGGAGGAGTGAACAAAATAAAAATCAAATAAGTTCAGGTATACAGCAAGTGGGACAACTGACTTAAAATGGAGCACAGAATTTGCTTCCAACAGTGCGTCCTTGATGTGCCCCCTCCTGGGCCACACTCCCACCCAGCCTGACCGCCACCCAGCCTGACCGCCACCCAGCCTGACCGCCACCCAGCCTGACCGCCACCCAGCCTCACCGCCACCCAGCCTCACCGCCACCCAGCCTCACCGCCACCCAGCCTCACCGCCACCCAGCCTCACCTGGAGACGATGGCGTGGCGCATGCCCGCGGGCACGCTGCCGTCCAGCCTCAGGTAGGTGACGCTGGGCAGCTGGGGCTTCAGCAGGTCCTGCTCCACCATGTCCAGCATGCTCTTCAGCTGGCAGAAGATCAGCACCCGGTGCTGGGCCACCACCACCTCCGGAGCCCCCTCTGCAGAGGCCACGGCCCCCAGCCCACAGTCCAGCAACAACTGGGAGGATGGAATGGTGGGAGAGAGATTAGGTCTTTAGGATTATAAAACTCACCTAATCTTAACACTCTATTGTCCTAAAGATAGAAGCAATTGCCAAGTGACGCATGTGTAAGGGTTGGTGTGGTTTGAGGGCGGTGTTGAAGTTAGATGGTGCATCAGCGCAGACGGGCGGAGGAGGACAGTGCCGTACCTGTTTGAGGGCAGAGAGTTTGGGAGCGTGCTGGATGTCTCGGAGGCTGGTGTGTTGAGCAGCCAGCTGGTCTGTGATGCGTCTGTACTCGGGGTGCTGGGGCGTGAGGACCAGGCCAGGGTGGTTACACAGCTTCCTCAGGTACTGCAGGGCCTGGAGAGGGGAAGCAGTCAACCAAAGTAACCATTAGTAGCTCAAAGTAAAATACATACATTTTACCCTTATTAAAATATGTAGGTAGTCTATGGGCCAAAGAGCAGCACGTGTGTGTTTACCTGGAAGACATGTCCAGTTGCCTTCAGCTTGGGCTTCTCCACCTCTTCCACTGAGGCTGTGGAGATGGTGTCTTCCACACTGACCTTGGCTCGTGACTTGGCAAAGTCTTCATACAACTGAACCTACAGACAGAGAGAGCCAGGGGCTTGGTTAGGGTTGCAAACTGGATAGGAGGGACATGAAAGAAGAAGAAGAGTAGATGGAAGGAGAGACCAAAGAGGTTGAGGGAGGAGGGGGGGTGTTACCTGCAGAGGGCTGAGGTTACAGTAGTAGTCCTGGATGATCTTGGGGGGCAGGTCCTGGAGCACATCCTCCTTCATCCTCCGCAGGAGGAAGGGCAGCACCTGGCGATGCAGAGCCTCCATGGCCAGAACGCCTGAGGAGAGGAGGACCGCCGCACACAAGCATTTTTACCAACAACTTCATCAGGAAAAGCTCCCTTTTATTAGTAGACAACTCCTACCATCACCACCACGAGTCTAGTACGCGCTCTCAGATCTTACCCGCTTCCTGCTCCCGAGAGGAACTCTTGGCGTCGCGACTGGCCAGGATAGGCTTGCCGTAGCGGGCGGCAAACTGGCGTTCGGTACCCAGGAAGCCCGGCATGAGGAAGTCAAAGAGCGACCAAAGCTCCAGAACATTATTCTGGAAAGGATAGGTCACATCATCCAATTACATTCTAAAGATTAGAAAAGGATCTCTTAGGATTGAAACACGCCTCTAGTATTTATTTAGGAACCTCACACAAAAGGCCTTTTGTCTAAGGAAAGTCATTGCCTACATACTGCCACCGAGGGTAATGCAGTGGTATATCTTCTCCTGAACAGCACACAGACTCAATGAGAAGCCAATGCAACAAATCCCACTGCGCAGTAAAGGCAGGGATAATTAGAGCGGAGAAGAAAACAGATTAGCAAACATTGATTTGAGGCAGGACTCGGCCCTCAGGAGGATTGCGTTCCTAAATAAAGATTAGGATCCAAATGCTAAAAACAAACTAACATACAGTCCTGCTGGTGTACAGGCAGAAATAATATCATCTAAACTACAAAAAAGTACAACAATAAACAAAGTTGTGGATCAACATCGACCACAAGTGCCCAACACTATTCCCACCTGGATGGGTGTTCCTGAGAGAATGATCCGGAAGTTGGCAGCCAGCTGTTTGATGGCCTTGGAAAGCTTGGTCTTCCCATTCTTGATCACATGACCCTCATCCAGGATACAGTAATTGAATTTGATATTCCTAGAAATGAACAAAGAAAATACAACATGCAAAAGTCTTCCAGTATCCCAAAAATAAATGAATATTTGATTTATTTTTTATAATAATGAAGAAAATATACATACCTAAAAAAGTCAATATCGTTCCTTACAACATCGTAAGAAGCTACTATAAGGTTATGCTTTTTAACCTGGTGTTGCAACCTTGAATATGAAAACAAAAGGTCATTAAAAACGGGTCTCTCCCATACAAGCCTCTCCCAGCCAGTAGCGGCGTGCATGCGTGTGCGTCTCACCGGGCTCTCTCGGTGGGGGGTCCGGTGTAGTGAAGGGGGTTGAGGAACTCTCTAGTGCAGAACTTGCCCACCTCATCTACCCAGTGGCCCGTGAGCGTGGGGGGGCAGACCACCAGGGACGGGAGGGGGTTGCTGTCAGGCGCCTTGGTCTTGGCATACTCTTGTGTCCTACATACACACACACACACACACACACACACACACACACACACAAGTTTGTGACGGGAACATTTAATTAAATATGCTGACAGTGTGTAGTTGAAATTAAGGTGCGTGTGGTGCCGGCTGTACCTGAGGTAATGGTCCCCAGCCAGGATGCAGATGGACTGCAGGGTCTTGCCTAGGCCCATGTCGTCACACAGAATGCCATGCAGCTTGTACTTGTTGAGGAAGGACAGCCAGTTGACCCCGTCCTAGGAGACAAGACAGTCCCGTCACGATCCACAGACGCCACCAAGGCCTTATGTGGCCGACTCCCAACGCTAAGTGAATCATGTCACGCGCCAAGGACAGTGGTGGTATATCCAGTGCAACATCACCGTTTACATCAAGCTAATGCATGTCTCCTTGAAAGGGAGTGTCAGCAGATTCTCTCCCACGCCCATGTCCTCCCTCTGCAGCGCCATGGTTGGGGGGGGGAAGGGCGTGTCGGGGCCCATCCAGCCCGACAGCGCTGCAGCTCTGCTGGGCTCCATGAGGAGCTGGCCCAGTGTCTAAACCTGTTACCGGAGCTCCATTACAGAGATGGACAGGAGGCCGAGCCAGAAAGCACACTACCCACTGCCAACTCTAGAAGCTGCCAGCCCAGCCCAATCCCATCCATTCCACTACTTTAGATTTGTTGTGACCAGAAGCCATTCGCTGTCAGCAGTATACTAGCCCCCCACCCCCACTACTCCCGCACCTTTTTTTCCTGGCTCTAGCCTTTACAGCAGAAACCAGTTTGTAGAGGCTGGCAGGAAAACAATGAGGGAGAAGATGGAGGAGCACATAAGTGCTGAATCACTGGCAGGGTTATTTAACTTGTTAAGAGCAAGCGCCTCATTTCTCTTCAACCGCCGGGAGTCATGTCATTGAGAAGCATTTGCGCGCACACACGAAAATTTTCCATCGGCCGCACACACCTGTTGATACTTCCTGAGTTCGGCCTTGATGGGGACAGGGATCTTGTAGTTCTCCAACTTCCTGGCATCCAGCAGCTGCTCCAGGAAGTGGCGCTCTCTGGCCTTCTGGCGAATCAGATCAGCCGACATCGCTGGAGGGTCTGGTATGCCCGCCTACACACACACACACACACACACACACACACGACACATCCCTGCCATTTTCTGCATGCGACACATGAAACACCGCCCTCTGGTAGAAACACGACAGCTTCCTCTGAACTGCAACTTCCCAGTTAGCGTGGGAGCATAACTGTGTGCGTGACAGCATAACTGTGTGCGTGACAGCATAACTGTGTGCGTGACAGTACCGGGCAGTGAGAGGGCGTGCATGTGTGTCTACCTCCAGGGGCAGCAGGCGGATGAGCGTGGCGAAGCACTGCGTGGCCATGAAGCGGACGCTGTCGCTGGGGTCGCTCATCCTGCCCAGCACGGGCACCACCAGCAGCACGATGTAGGGCACGATGTCCACGTCAAGCTGCTCCATCACACCTGGGGAAGGCCCTGGTCAAGGAGTCCACTTCACCTCCCGGTCCCGCCCACCCCCAAACACGCCACAGGGAGGAATGAGGAAGGATACAGGCCATGGCCTCGATGGCGCCCTCCTGCTTGGTGCAGTCCTCGATGTCGGCCAGCCACGGCAGCACGCGCTCCAGGAACAGGTTCATGGTTTCCAGGGTGGCGATCTTGCTGAGCACGCCCACGCAGCGCGCCGCCATGTGACGCGTGGCCGTGTAGGGGTGCTGCAGGCAGGTGAACAGGTGCGGCAGGTGCTCCAACAGCTGGCGTGGGGGAGACACGGTCGTTAGCGTCACCTGGCCAGGGCTTATGACAGGTAATTTTTTATTTAACCAGGCAAGTCATTAAAAACCTATTATTAGACACTCTTAAAAAATCCTGGACCCTAAAGAACCCTTCCAAACAAAATAACCCTTTCAGGTCCCTAAGAAGTGTTCTAGAAGAACTGACCAGGGGTTTGAGTTGGAGAGCCATGGCCCCTGCCGTGACCTCTAGAACCTGCAGAGAGTTGACAAGCTCCTGGGCGGCAGCATCTCCTCGCTCCAACTGGACCTGGACATCTGGAACACATACACACACTCTCAGGACACATTGCTCAATGACCACACACAGGTGATTTGATGATCGGGGGAAATGGAGTCAAGTCAGATGGCTGAGCGGTGAGGGAGTCGGGCTAGTAATTTGAAGGTTGCCAATTCGATTCCCAGCCGTGCCAAATGACGTTGTGTCCTTGGGCAAGGCACTTCACTCTACTTGCTTTGGGGGGAATGTCCCTGTACTTACTGTAAGTCGCTCTGGATAAGAGCGTCTGCTAAATGACTAAATGTAAAGTGTAATCTAAGTCAAGGCCTCGGGACAGTGCAACTGGGATTTGGTTCGGTTGCTGCCGTACCGATGCCTTGGTCGTCGTCCACCACTGCCCTGAGAGGCCCCACCATGGTCTCCCACAGGTAGGGCAGGGAGCTGGTCAGCTCTGGGCCAAAGTGCCTGGCTACCGTCGTCAAGGAGAACTCAGCCCCTCTCCTCTGAACCAAACACGGCTTCTTACTCTGAAATAATACGAAGTAAGACACCCACAGAATATCGTTAGCATCTTTCAACAAGCCAAACGTTGTAAAAATGTCATCATCCTCCCCATGTAGGACCCATACCTCGTCTGTTTCCGTGGTAATTGTACTGCCAGGGGGGAGTTCGGTGGTGGGGGTCTTGGGGTTCCTGGGGGCGGGGCCTCTCTTGCTAGTGATGGCGAAGGCTGCCCTCTGGAGGCGGTACAGGGTAATGATGCCTTTGGTCTTGTTCACCATGTGATGAGAGCAGTCTTTTTCAGAGGCACCAGCTAGCAGTCGGGGGGAGGAAGAGAAAAAGAAAAAAAAAACAGTAAACCGAGTTAAGCAGCTTCTATGGAAAGTGTTTCAAATGTGTGTAGGATGTGAAGAGACACAGATAATATCGTTTGTTGTGGACACGAGACGATGACGTGTGTGTGTGTGTGCGTTCCTCACCTTTGGCCGCCTCCAGGTTGGCGGGCACGGGGCAGGCGGAGGAGGGCGTGAGCAGGGGGTCGACACACACCGAGGCACACAGGTTCTTGAGGATCTTGGGGTTGGGGCAGGGCTGGCGCCCGGCGCACTGCCGCAGCAGCTTGGCGATGAAGGAGGCGGCGTAGCCCTGGACCAGCGTGTTCTCCTCGCGCTTGGCCGCCTCCATCAGGGGCCGCACCAGCGGGTTCAGCTTGTCGGGCAGCGCCCGGAGGTTGACGAGGGCGCAGGCGGTGAACATGTGCACCCGCAGGTGCAGCTGCTGCCACTCGGCGCTGGTCTCGCCCACCGTGGCCTGGGCCTGCTGCCGCTTGCCGTCCAGGGGCTGCCACTGCTTGGAGTGCAGGTTGAGGCCCACGGTGGACTCGGTGAAGATGGTGGTCACCTGGGGGGGTGGTGAGGAGGGAGGAGGGTGTGAGTGAGAGAGAGACAAGAGTGGGGGAGAGAAAGAGAGTGCGAGTAAGAGTGCAAGTGGGAGAGTGTCCGTGTGTGCGTGCGTGCACGTCCAGCATGCAAGCGCGACGCCGATTGTCTGATGAAGCAGTTACTGGAAGACGTTAGCGATTTTGGAAGCGTTACCTTTAATTACATTTCATGTGAACCGTTTTGTTAGCCCTGGGGACCATCAATAACTATATCAGCCAGCTGCTCCTTGGTGTGTTCAGCCAAACAGATGAGAGTGGCAGAGGTGAGGAGCAGATAGTCAATATTGACACAAGGAGCATCTGCCACGCTAACAAAGCCCCCCCCCCCCATATGACTCAGCGGAAAAACACTGGCACATGCATGACTGGGGGTGATGAGTGAGTGCGTGCGTGCGTGGCGCCCTCCTCACCAGCTCGTTGGCCTGGTCGATGGTGAACACGCTGCAGTTGAGCCGCTCCCCCACGTCGATGTGGGCGTCGGCCAGCAGGCTGATGAGCTGCTTGCACTCGTTCTGCATGCGCGTGAAGGGGATGGCGATCTCGTCGTAGTACAGCTGCTCTGATAGGATGGCCAGCAGGCGTGGCTGCACCATGGCAGACACCACCTGGCAGTCCTGGGAGAGACAGAGAGAGAGAGAGAGAATGAGTGAATGGAACGGTGGTGAAGTGACTGAAAAAAGGAGAAATTAAGTGTATGGGTCATTCCACAATTACAGTAATTCGGTATCAAAACTGAATCGACAATCTCCTCCAAACCGAGCTTCATAAGCTCCAGTATACAAGTTTTGGTTTCGTTTCTTACAAAAGAACAGCCAAATATGGAAAAAAAGGAACACAAGAACGAGATGAACTGCCAGGCCCGGGCTTCACCTTCTGCAGAGCGGCCCACTCACACAGCACCAGAGCCACGGCGATGCGCTGCAGGGCAGACTTGGAGTTGAGGTGGAAGAGCAGCAGCTGGCCCAGAGACTCGGCGGGGCGGATCTCCTGGGAGGACGCGTTGAGCTGCGGGTCAGATATGCACTGGCACAGCCCCCCCAGCAGCCTGCCCACACAGAGACAGAGAGAGACACAGATAGAGAGACAGAGACACAGAGAGAGAGAGACAGACAGAGAGACAGACAGACAGAGAGAGAGACACAGATAGAGACACAGAGACACAGAGAGACAGAGACAGAGAGGGGATGGTGATGCTTTGAATTGAGCAAACCCCCTTGGAGCCAAGCTAGGAACATTTGGGAGATGTTAACAGTGTGTGAGCAGGGTGGGTGGTGAAGGAGAGACTAACTTGGCAGCCATGAGGCGAGCCCGCGTCACCACATAGTCCCGCGTCAGGGGGTCTTCCGCCACAGTCTCCGCCCCCGCGATATACTCCTGGACGGCCTCCTTCACCTGACAGACTCCCTGGCGGGCCTTCACTCCAGCCTTCTCCTATCACACGCAAGAAAATATCCAGGGTTCAATATCTTACCTAGATTCGATTTGAAGACTTCATGAAAAAGCATGAGCGATCGTGGTTGCTCTGATCCATTTGTCAACATGGTTGTGGGAACGTTGACCTTGGAGCGAGCCTTGACTTCCAGCAGCATGTTGAGGTCTATGGGGATGTGTGCTGCCTGCATCATGAGACACAGCCAGGCTCCCATCCAGGGACAGCTGGCTGCCACCACATACTGCTGGGGGGCCTGGTGGAGCAGAGCTGTCCACACCTGCAACACACACACACACACACACATTACAATCAAGGCGTTCCAGGAATCGGAACAATCTCAAACAACCTGTGAGGTAGTTCTGTGTGTGTGTGTGTGTTCTGACACCTTCTGGATGAGGTCCAGGATCTCCTGATTGCTCTCCAGGATACAGGACTGGAAGATGTGGCGCAGCATGTCTTGCAGGATGGGGTTGAGCCACAGCGCACAGCTCTGGAGACCACAACACAACACCAACTGAAACTACAACTTCCACTGACTCACACACACACACACCACAACAGCTGAAGAAAGGTGACGACCAACTCACTTAATTAGACTAAGTCTATTAAAAGGGACCTTTCACCCATCTTACCTGTAGTGATAACATATGTATTTTGGGGGTAAACTGTCCCATTAACTAATTTAGGTGTAAACAAAGAAATACATGCTTGGTATCATTATACCTATTATTATAAGCATATTACCCTCACATCATCCCTCGCACACACACACACACACCTGGTCAGCCTTTGATAGGAGTGTGTACAGTGTCTCCAGTGCGGCCCGTCTGACGGATGAGATGGTGTGTCTCAGGAAGGGCCAGACTCGTGGCACCAGCACCGTCAGTGACTGCTGCATGCTGGAGGACACACAATCACCAGCAACAGGCCTACTTAGTAACGTTTGCAGGTACAAAGACTGTGTGCCACGTTTTAAACAGGGGCTACTTCGACCACTACGTAAAGGCATAGCTTTTTGAGAGATATATGCGCTGACAAACTCATATCCATTATGTTTAAACTTTGCAATGACATGAGAATTTCATCGTAAAAGCAACGTATTAAAATGTAATAAGAAATACGTATGTTCTGTGCAACAGGGCTTGTGCCTGAAATAAATAATGAGTGAATAAACCCTTTTGGGCCCGTGATTGTGGCAGCACCATGCATGCACGTGGTACACGACAGAGCTTCCACCAGAAGCGCGGTGCGAGTGTGTCGTGTCGGCCACAGACCTGCACTGCCGGACCTGAGGGTAGGTGAGCAGCGAGGACAGCAGGGTCATAATACTGTTGGTGGAGGCGGTCAGGTCATCAAGCTCCAGGAGAGCGTCCCACAGGGTGTTCACTATGAAGGGCACCTGCACGCACACACAGAAACACACACACACTCAGGAACAGCGTTCTGGAGTCTCCGTGGGCGGGGGGGGGGGAGTAAACACCATCTCAACACCAGTGAACCTCAGCACCACTACAGCAGGTAGTGACAGGAGGGCAGGGGGGACAGACCTTGTTGGGCAGCAGTTGGACCAAGCCCTCCACCACAGGGATGAGGGAGGCGGCGGCCACGGCCCGGACGTCGTCGTCCAGGTCCTGCAGGCCCTCGGTGATGGCGGGGAGCACGCGGGGGAGCAGAGCTTTAATCAGGTCCTGGGAGGGAGACCAGAAAAGGGATCAGACTCGTCTTCTGGATTGACGCAGGCTGATAAACCACCGCTGCCCACGCGGGCAGTGTGAGGGACGGAGCGTCGTACCTGTCGCACGGCCAGGGCGTACTTGATGCCCAGCAGGCCGCCGTGGCGGACCTCCCACTGGTCCTCCGTCAGCAGCTTCAGCAGGATGTCCACCGTCATGGCCACGCCGCCGTCGGTCATGTGACGCAGCGCCACGCCCAGGGTCTGGGCGCAGGTCTCTCGGACAGGAGCCACCACCTGACCGGAGAACGGCGAGCAAAAGAGAGAGAACGAAACAAAAAGAGAGAGGATCAGATACCAAGCCAGCCTCAGCCTGTGTGAATCCCATGTCCGTAGCGCGGAGAACAGGCTCACCTCATCGGACACAAAGTCGCCGAAGCGGTCCAGGGCGAAGACGCAGAGCAGCCGGATGACCAGGTCCTCCAGCCACTCCTGGTGCTGCCTGGACATCTGGGTGGGGAAGGGTTCAAAAGGTTACACCTTCTGACACGGGGGGTGGGGGGGGGGGTGGGGGGTTATGGGTCTCCGTGGGGAACCTACCTGTTCGGCCGTGCAGCCCACCAGCTTGCCTCCTCCCGCACCCTGACTCTTCAGTATCTCCCTCAGGCCCGTGCCTGCGCCGTGACGAACCTGCACACAAACACACAGTCCGCTCGAAACACGGCAGTCCTGGAGATCCTCGTCGTGGATAGGGGAAACCTAGGCTTTTGGCGTTTGAAATGGACTGAGGAGGACTTCGAAAAGGTGGGCCAGATTCTCACCTCCCATGAGGGGTTGAAGAGGTCGTTACACAGCTCATCACAGAAGCTCTCCAGAGGCCACTCCTGGGTCTGCAAACAGAGCAGGCAATACATTTGAAGTGACTTTCTGAAAGGAGATTGTGTTGCTGAAGCTACTGTATGCATTGCTGGCAAAGATGAAGCGTAAAGGTGTAAAATGTCACAGCTCCTCGGTAGACTCTTACAAGGTGTACTACAAAAAAATATTCTGCCCTTGTGTGTACGATTTTCACTGCAGCTTACCTCATCGGATTGACTGGAATGATCTGGAACGTTGTCAATTAAGACTTTGTGCTCAGTTGCCGGTTGGTCGATGACAACGTTCGTCGTTTTCCTGCGTTTCTCTTCAGGTTCCCCCTCAAAACTGTCATTACTGTTAGGGGGAAGGCGTACATTAATGACACTAGATCTCACCCTTAAATAGTCAATATTGTATCAAAAGAACGGACCGATGCAAACAAGAAGGTAAAAGTGTTCGAAAGCCGTTTCAAAAACCGAAGCTACCTCTTCTCGTTGGGATCCAGGTCTCTAGAGCGCTGCTTCGCAACCAGCTTGGCCATACGCTTGGCTTTGTTTTTCTGTCGGTTGCTCATTCCAGGTCGAAACTCTGAGTCGATCAACTCTGCAGCTTGCATGGGCTGGGGAAGAAGAAGAAGAAAAAAGCAGAGCGAGACTAAATGGCTTGTTTTGCTTCTGGCTTTGCCAATTTGGAGGCAGAAGCTACAACTAAGATCACATCGGGTAGATAGCGCATGAGCCACGTTCACATCCGTCACACTGAAGCAGATAAGACAACCGCAGCCATTACGGCTTCACATCTGGTCTAGCTGATAAGACAAGATGCAAAAACCAAGACTTCGCCTTCCACCTGACAGGATTTCACATCAGAAGACTGCATGAAAGAAAGAGGCCATGAAGAACATGGCATTTACATTTAGTCATTTAGCAGACGCTCTTATCCAGAGCGACTTACAGTAAGTACAGGGACATTCCCCCGAGGCAAGTAGGGTGAAGTGCCTTGCCCAAGGACACAACGTCAGTTTGCATGACCGGGAATCGAACTGGCAACCTTCGGATTACTAGCCCGATTCCCTCACCGCTCAGCCACCTGACTCCCTACATGGCAGTAGCGAGAGCAACGCATGCTAGTTCATCTCCTGACTTGACACCAGCAGTAAGCAGCAGAGAGACAGCAGCGGGGGGGGGGGGGGGCTCGTCATCTTCGCTGCTCTCCGGTCACACCTGTTTCCACATGGCCTGGTAATTCAGCCCACGCTAGGGCAGTTTAAATACACCTGGAATCACTGCAGGACGCCAAGAGCAATCTTCAGGCAGGCTACTGAACCCAAAAGAGTTGGACACTCGCTAATTTTCCATACCTTTGCTGGCCAAAATAAAAGGTCCACCAAGGAGACAAAAACCTTACACTGCTTCTCCCAAGAGCAAATAAAATCTTTGTGCAGGGAATAATGCTCAGGATAAACCCATTTTGTGATTTCTGTAATCCGACATCAAACTAATTTATGTGAAAGTGGAAGACTGCAGTAGCCAAGGCTTGTACTTGGTGCCACATGGTGTCAAGCTTGTTAAAATGCCTCTCGGGAGAAGCCGGGTCCTCATTAGCAGCTGTAGAAAGCACCGGAAGCCAGTGGTGACTCACCACGTGGTTCCGTGAGCTGGAGCAGGCGGAGGCCTTGGCCCCCGGGGCCTTGGCTGTGCAAGTGTCTTCCAGGTCTTCGTCGTTAAACAGCTCCTCCGTGTCCATGCCCAGCGCGGCGCCCATGTCCAGCCCCAGCTTCCTCTGCAGCAGCTTCCGCTGGCGAGCCAGGCGCTCTTTAGGATCCACCTCACCTGAGGAGAGACGGGATGAGAGGCTTAGGCCTGGGCATTTATGGACCAGAACAACTCACCAGGTTAAGGAATTGACACCCAGTAAGTGGTAATGAGTAAATGTTGGTAGGTTACATGTAGTATTCTGCATTGCATCTATGTACTATCTTGTACGAAATAAATGTAAAGTTAGAATGTTTTCCTTAAGCTTGTGTGTGTGTGTGTGTGTGTGGGACCAGACATCCTTACTGGGTTCTAGAGGTTGAGAAAGTATAGGCCACAAGTCATTACCAAAGGGCAGGGAGTGCCAAAAGGACAACAGGCAGCAATTTCGCATTCAAATAAAGAACAGAGAACAAAAGGTAAAATCCTTCCTCTATTCAAATCCATGCCAGATACTAACCTGACTTGTCATCCTGGACCTCAAACTCAACTCCAGCAGAGCCGAGCAGGGAGGCACCGTGCTTCAGCAGCCGGGACATATCAAACCGGTAGAAGCTCAGGCGGTCAGGTGAGGAGTCCTCAGGGGAGAAGTCTGCACATGACTCTGGAGAACGATTGGAGAGGAGTGCATACCCACAGAGCAGTTAGAACATTCATCAACAGCCATCGTCTCCCATCACCCGAGCAATGGGACTGGTATGCTTATGCACAGCATATAGAAGACAATTACCCTTGGGAATCAAACACCTTCTTCATGGAACCTTATGACATGCTTACACCAACCTTCCTGGTCAACTCCAGCAAGAACTTAAATATTCTATTAACAATGTTTCATTGCTACATGGGAATGTGCCCCCAGATAATTTGCTCAAATGCTAAAATTCACTTGGAGCATTTTCAAACTCTGATTCCCTACTCCTCCACACTCCTCGTGCCTCGTAACCATCGAAACCAACTCCCACTTGTTACGCAAGTGCATTCAACTGGCACCCTTGTTGTATAACAACTCGTTGATAAACGTTTGACTGTTTTTCATATTTTTGCACATACCTACTCCTTACTCCTGTGGCCTAGGTACTAAAATAAAAGCCATTCACTGGTTCAAGACAAATTCAATAATGGTTAACGGAACATTCAAGCTTTTTCTGTTTCTTTTGGTCCAGAATATGACCGGATTGCAATTCATATTACCAGGGCCTGTCGCTCACCTTCTTTGGGTTTGGGTGCTGGGTTCCACTCAGGGATGTTCTTCACTATGGCTTCCACAGCCTGACCTGCTGCAATGCGTGTATCCCAGTTTGGACTCCTCAGGTAGGTCAACACCTTTGGCACATAAAACTGTCAGAGATGCTGGAAGCTGGGGACTGTATAATAGTGTGACTGACAGCACAAAGCACAGAAAAACAAACCAGTCTATTTGTTCAAAAACAGTAACCTAGCTTAGTTTTATGATCAACCCAGTAAAAAGGAGAACGCTATATTGAATGTGAGGGGGTATGATGCCTGCACTGTAGGGAGGGGCATGTCTGGAGCTGACACCTCGGTATTGACTCACCTTGGCCAAAAGATTGTTAAGTTCATGTGGGTGGAGTTTGACAACATCTCCCAGCTGCTGGGCAGCAGCTTTCCTGGTCACTGGGGTTGTCCCCGTGTCCAGCAGGATGAACAAACGATCAAGCCTTAGTTTGGAAGGGATGAGGAAAATATCAGAGAGAATTTAGGGAAAAGGAGGATTAAGTAACAACGCTACACCGTTTCTTTCATCCTCTCAAATGAGACATGTTTTATCCTCCACCTGTGGGTGGATTCTGTCTGCATCAAGTTTGCTCCATTAAAAACAGGCGTGACTCCTTTAAATCTGGAACAGGATGTGCATGCTGCTACTCTGATAAAAACAAACGGCAGTAAAACAAACTCAATATTGACAACAACAAAATCCCCCACAAAATGAACGGCTTTCAGTAATTCAGTTCCTCATGCTATAGCTTAACACAATCCTGCATAGCCTACTCTTCTGCTGCAATGTGAAACACCCCTACACATTGAGGTAGCTCAGAACAGTTGTCCTAATGCTAACTCTGTTACTGGATCAATGGATCTAGGCTTACTTAGTTATCACTTGTCATTAGCGGTCAGGTTTGTAATTATAAATAGATCGGATTAGCGAAGGCTGTGCACTGTCCCCAGTTCCCCCTACATAGCGTCACTGGTCACCACTTCAATACAAACGCCGGTTCTTCAATCATCACAAACGCTGAAAACGTTTTGATGCACTATGAAATCATAGCTACATAAAACAAGATGTTTGATAATAACTCTTAAGAAGATATCTGAAGTAAAAAGCAAGTTTTACAAGGCTACTATATGCCTGCTAGCTAGCTAACTAGCCTAACAATCATAATTAATCGAAAATACAGTTTTAACTTTCTAGATCTGCCTTCTGACCACTCACTCACAATGCGTTGATACAGTGGCATGTGAAGCGCAACGAGCATGGCCTTTACAGTACTACATGCAGCTAGTGTAACTAGCTATTGGCTAGTAAAGAAGCCATGACAACATGAGTAGCACCCCTGGCCCTACCTAGCATAGAACATGGCAAAGGCATGTACGAGACAAATTATGGTTGCTAGCTATGCTAGCAAGCGAGCTGTTGGCACTCACAATGCGATTGATCGAGCAATGTTAGCAAAACGGCAGTTTATTTTTGATCAACATAAAAGTTAATCTTACCGAGATACGGCCATGGCGAAATTTTCAGTTTAAATGTGCTATTATGCGTTCCGCATTCAACAGGGAGAACCATGTAGTAGAGGGCCTGCTGGTGCGTCTTGCCACCCGGATTCAGCCTAAATGCGTTCACCAATTCATGGTCCAAAGCAGTCCCTCTTGTTTCTTCAGTAACTTCTTGTGCAACGTATTGCCAATTTTCAACCATAGATCACTTTAAAGCTTGAATTAACCTTCAGAACTACTCCCAGATAAGAACTTTAATCTGATAAGTATTAAAGAGAAATTTTGTTGTTCACAAAGAGCAACCCAGGAGGCTGATTTTATATGAGGAGCCATCTTGCATTTATTCCTTTCTCCATAGCAGGCGGCGGCTGATTGGTTAGAAGCTATCGGAATAGCCAATCAAAGTCCACATTCAAAAAGGAAGCCGTAAAGAAGTAAAAACTGACAGGAAGTACTTTTTTTCTCTCCAAACTTTTGGATGTCCAAAAAAACTGCAATACATATCTAGTGTAATACATAGCAAATGTGACATTGAATTTGTGCAATTGAAATTGCAATGTGGTACAAGTATGAAGCAACGAACAATGTTTGGATTTAATAAGTAAAGTCATAATGTGCTAATGGTCCTTAATGAGTAGAGAATATCGTTTTAATGTTAAGATGCCTTATATATTTTCTAGACTTTCAAATTAAAATGTGTAAATTCCACCGTGAATTTACAGGTGGTCAAGAAGGTGATCAAGAAGCTGGCATTTTGATCAGAACCATAATTATCTGTGGGCGCTCTCCACGGTGTGCAGGTGCTGAAATGTGAAGCGCATGCCATCGAATGTCACGAACGCCAGATAAACGTTGCCCGCGCAAGTACATGCCAGTTTATCAGCAGTAGGATTAGCTAGCTAAGCTTTTACAGCGCTACATAAAATGTATTGCGATACAGCCAAATACCATAAATAGTACTCGTTTCACAGGTAGCTAGCTAGCTGATAAAACTATAAACAGTTTGTTTTTAGAAGTTAGGTAGCCAGGCTACCTATAATTAATTAAGCATATTTAACAAACAGGCCACGAAAATTGTCAACAGGCTAACAACAGCAGCTAGCAAATTTGAACTTCTAACGTTGTCTGGCTACTCTATCTGGAAGCTTAAGTTTATGATACTTAAGTTCAATTGGTATTTTAAATAGTTTAGAGTTCAGTGTGACTAGACACGATTTGTGGCTGTTCACCTATTCTACTTGGTCACCTAGCCTACTAGGCCTAACTTCAGATTTGTGACCCATTTTACTAAACATGTGGCAGTAAAAGTGTCAAAGACAATGAATACAGCCAAGCAGGTACTGTTGTTGTACTGTTTAACTTACAAGTTTGACCAAAAGGTTTAGTTCTCATAACGTGGCATGCCGTCTTTCTTTGTTTAGGTATACTCAGAGGAGGAAGCGTTTCACTTCTTCTCTTATGATCCTGACAAACCAAAAAAGAAACAGCCTCACACTACATTACAAAAGGTAACTTACAGTTGTAACCACCACTTTACATGTTGCTACTTTGTAATTGGGTTATGAGATGCCCCTGCCATAGTATTGCAACCAGTCATCAAACAGTAAAGTATACCTTTCTAATTATGACAAAGACAGGAAGTGATAGTGTCATCCATATTGAGGAAGTGGGGGAGTCTTCCAGTCTTCTTGTTCCTGGTGAAGTTGTGAATCTTGAAGTAGATACAACACTGCTGTTTGTGCCTAGTGATTCACCAGGTGATATATAGTCACAGTTTTGTCCCATTTTGTGAATTGGGATGTGTGTTTTGAATGTATGTGGAATGTAAATTATCTCAAGCTGATAGGTGTACCTAAATCCATGTGAATGCAGTCAACTTGATGAGGACTGTACCAGGGAATATAAACCCCCGCTTCCTCGAGGATGAAGGCCTGTATGTGTGTGAGAGGCCCCAGGTTCCTTGGAAGATGATGAATAAAATGGAGAACCGGCTAATAGAACAAGAAAAGGTCTTGTATACAACAGAACGACTCGTGTTCCAGTTAATTTAAAAACATTTTACGAAGGTTCACTGACATGTTACATAAAATGCATTTGGGCCATTTAATTTAATTTTGAGCTGCCTTTTCATGGTTCTTTTTAGAATTATGATTGCGAAACCATGTTATGCAACGCTTAACATGTGCTGCCTTTGGGTCACAATGACCCGAAGGTTCACAACGACCCATCGTTGTGCTGCGACAACTTTACCCAATACAAAAAATATAAAAAGCATTTTCTTTTAACCTTCGCGCTGTGGGGGGTGTGAGACCATAGACATATATATATGTCTATGTGTGAGACAGCCCGACGGTTAAAATAAAATGCTTCACTTTATTTTTGTATGAGGTAAAGTTGTCGCAACACGTGGAAGGGTTACAATGACTGAAGGGTCACAATGACCTGAAGATAACACAAGGGTTAAAATAAGCACAGAGTGTGCATGCTATCAGATTGTATTTCAGTACTGAAGCTACTGTATGTAGGGACCTGATGATAAAACAGGTTGAAATGCACTCTGTTCTGTCAATACACATTTCCTTTAGGGCAATATAACATCTGTTCTTTTTCTTTAGGGTCAGAGTTGGTTTGGAGAAAATGGTTGTATGTTGGCCCTGCTTGAACCAATACAAAAGCATTGGAGATGCAAAGTAGATGACCCTTTCCCAAGCCAGTCTCCTGGTCTAAGCACTGTGTACATTAAAGTGAGACTTTTCATGGTTGCAGCTCTGTCATAGAACAGCATTGGATTTTTTTTATTGTCAAGGATGTTGTGAAAGTGTCTCACAAAAGGATGTAACACCATGCTTTTGGACAGCCTGTGACACACACAGTGTCAACCACCAGTCCTGATTGCTGCAAAGGAATGTGGCAGCTTGACATCAACCTCTTTGAACTGGTTTTCACCCACCATCCCCTGTTCAGCACTGAACATGTATTTGCCCAACGCCTGTTGGGTCTCTATGAGCATTACCAAGCTCGTGAAATAATGGGCACCTCTACCTCCCTGCAGGATAAGGTGCATCATTGTGATACGATTTGTGATTGAAATGATTCATCTAGGGAAATCATTACCTTCTAAGTTTAATTGCTTATTGATTAGACAGTACATAATTACTTTTCTTCCTCACACTGTTAGCTAGCGGGACTAAAGAAGTCAGAAATAGCTTTGAGACAAAGAAATGAAACTCCAGCTCCCTCCTCAAAACTGAAGAAATTAAGAAAGGAAATAAGGTGAGAGGGCATTTTATGTGAACCGATATGTTTCGAATTCTCGAATAAAATTTGTCTGTTGACATTTTGCTGCGGCAATTCTCTTTCACACTATAGAAAGACCAGTGTCGCTTTTAACAATGAGTGGCAGGCAGACCTTGCCCTGGTGAGGAAAATGATGGAGGCTTGGAAGGGCATCAAGGCCCTCAGGGACAAGAAGGGCTTTGTTAGCACAACCGTGAAACTAAAGATGCACAGGTACACGCCTTTCTGTTTGGATGTACTACCATGGAGGTAGAGGTAGAAGATTCTCACGTCAGAAGGATCCCTATAAGCGGTGGCATATCTTTGAATCTTTCTTCTGAACAGAGAGAAACCTAAGTGCATTAACAGTTCAGCCCACGGAGAGGGAGACACCGACAGGGTAATACAAATCTAGATAACGTGTTTGTCATAGTAGTGTGCTGTATGTGTGTTTTAGTTGCTGAGTTGTAAAAAAAAAAAACGAATGACCGCAATTGTGCATAAACATCCACTTCCAGCCATTGGTCTATACAGATGAAAACATAACATTCAAGGAGCAATTCCTGTGTCAAGAGCCCCAGATGACTCAGAATGAAGAGCGACAGCTCCCACGAGTGCAGGCCTCTGTTAGTCAGAGACCTGAGCACTCTGGCCTGATTCCTGTTGTTACCAGGACTGCTGTGATCACTCCTACCTCAAGATGTCCCTGGTGGGATGGCCAAGCTATAAATCCTGTTGATTTGTTTCTTACCAGTTCAGTAAAAAAGCTTTGGTGTTAGCTAATAAATGTGCATCTCTTACTGTAAGTTTCCACTTTCCAGTGATGAAAAAGAGAGGAGAAATAAGCTGCAGTATCATGGAATATCAATCAGAATCTTCTACAACGGAAAGCACGTGTCCACCTCTGAGCTAGCAGTGTTAGATAATGACTTCAAAGTGGACATCAAACAAATGTTCAACTTGCAGACATGCACAAACCCAGAAAACATCACCCTGGAGGTATCAGAAGGATATTTATGTGCAATCAGCTGACAGGCACATTCTAAAAGAAGCTCAACAATGTTCCAACTTCCTTGTTTCCAGATTTATGAGACAATAAGGAGTAAATGCACTCTTTTGGCCAAGGTGTTTGTACCTGTTCCAAACAGGAACATGGTGTCCAGCACTGCTTGTGTGGAGAGATCAGAGTTCAGCAGTGACCAGGTGGTCAGGTCTCACTACGAGGGCGTGGGAAGCAGTGAGTTCTTCTCTACCTTGTAGGAACGCAGTAGAGAATCTAGTGACGGTAAAGCCAACTGCGATGAGGTGTTGAAGAAATGAGGCTTCTTGCAGATTTACCATTCAAACCAGATGAGAATGAGCCCATGATGTATCTCCTGACATCTGGTAAGCTGCTGTATAGTGTTTCCTGGGCTGTGGGTGACACTGGCTTCCCTTTGGCACCTGCAGTCTCATCAACACAACCCAGCTGCACCAGGTGACTTTCAACATCCCATTCTGTCTACCACAAAGTTGGCCTTTCTTACTCCAAACACAGCCCTGCCCCTCCTTGGTGCTCTCTCCAGAGTTCTCAGCATGATCCATTGCTTGCAGGGCCATGACAGCCTATGACGATGAGAGTCGTCTGCATTGGATCAGAGAGCTGCAGTTCGACCCCAACCACCCTGCTAACACGGTCCTCTCCGAACTTCTCAAGGTGGGTGACACAAAACAAGCCCAGCGGGAACGATTTAACCCCTTCTCACAGTGCCTTCTAAGGCCTGAAAACAGGAAGCACAGGTGGTACAGTGAAACATGTCCTGGTTTCCTGGAGCAGAAGGCCTGTGATCTGAGAGAGCGAAAGCTGGGCTTCTTCCGCCTTCGCCCCCTGGAGGCGGAGTTTGATTTCACCACAGAGGAGCAGCTGGACGAGTCGAGACGCTTCCGTCTTCTGCAGCTCAGGAACTGTCGTGCCCCGGGCATTGTGTCCTCCGAGCCTGTCCCTCTCCATGACAGAGACATCACAGAGAACATGCTTGAAGTAACCAACCCTAACGCTGGCGTTGTTGGTTTGTCTTATTGGTTTCGACTTGTTTGTCGGAATTGTCACCTTTCCTGCGTTTGTATAACTCAAAAACCTATGTACACAGGAATACAATGGTTCTTCTCATTCGTCCGTTGTGGATGAAGATTATATAACATCTCAGAGAACACACTCTCTCTGCAACGTTGAAAAGGTAGTAGATTGTAGATGTGTGTGTTTCAATCAGAGCTAGTGGATGTCTTACATTTTACCATTTCAAATGATTTGTCACGTGGCTGTTCTGGCTTTTTAAGATACTCAGATTAGCCAGAGAAAGGTTTTTGACCCTGAAGAGGAGATACAAGTTTTCTGATATTGTTCAGGAGCACCAGGCCGAAGACTCAAGAATGTGAGCATCGAGACTCTCATGACCTCTATCATCTCTCTATATACAGTTGCTGAGGAAGCACAGAGTACTCAATGTTTGGGGCTATCTCGTTGTTATGATCAGTGACCTATGCTCTTTTGTGAAGCTCTCTCTTGGAAGTCGCTTTGGATAAAAGTGTCTGCTAAATGCGTAAATGTAAATGTAATGTAAATGTACTAATCCTCATCCCAACTACTCAAGTGTGGCTTAGCCCTAGCCTTTGTTAAAGGTCAGAATATGATACAGTGCACAACTAGTTTTGTTCTCACAGTCAGTGTCCGCCCCACTAGAGATTTCAACTGGGACATGTTCCAACGAGCACGACCTTTGAACCCTAAGCGAGCAGTGAGTGAGAAAACCAGCGCCACCGCTGTCACGAATGGGAACCTGAACATCAACATTGCAGTCAACAACGCCAGGGGACTCCCTGTTCGGCTACAAGCCCACCTCAAGTGATTAGCCACCTTCTGTTCCATTTCTGCTGTCCTGGACCGAGACTCCGGGTATAAGCGATTCTGTTCTTTTGCCCCTCAGGGAGATGCATGCGCGGACCTCATGCTGTGGCCTGACGAGCAGTAGTCACAGCATCAGACGCAACACAGAGAAGGTTATGTCACAGGTAAAACAACCCACCTCAAGAGTTTCTAAAGTAATACAGACCGTTAAGACAGCAGGGATACCTAGACAGTTCAATGTTTACAAGATTCTAAAGAGTGAGATGTTATTACTTTATACAAAGCAACACCCTATTCATTATTAACCCTTCGATGCCATTTGCACGACTTATCTTCAAGCACATAATGTACAGTTTGTCACATGATCAGTCGATGGCATGGATCCGATGAGCGTCTTCTATGGTTGTGGCAGGCTCAGGTTCAGCCCTTCGTCGAGGTTAGGTTTCAGGAGACAACCTATGAGAGCCGTTTTGAGCAGGGACCCAGCCCCTGTTGGAGGGAAGAGTTCTCTCTGCAGTTGAAGTATAACACACAATTCTGTATTAGCCCTGTACCATAACTAATCTGGACGTAACGTATTGTAATCCAGTTAAAACCCAAATAACATGTTCTTTCAGATCCGAAGGTAATGACTACAGTCGAGCTGGCCTCTCCAAAATACTGGACAACATTGTCATCAATCTGTTTGATGAGCTTTCATTTCAAGTCGTCGAGGTACTAAAGTTTATAAGCTCACAGGACTAAACTTGGAATGACTCACATAGTTGAGCTACTTACAAAAAGCTTTCATGTTGATTTCCCATGAGTGCTTTTGTGGAGTACGTTGCGTAACGTCGCTCTATTCTGATCACAGCTCTTTGTCTTTCTGTCTGTGCCCATGTCTTTGCCATCATTGCTGTACACGATACCATCCAACTTCAGAGCAGCACGCTAAGGGGCTGTGGCACTCAGGGCTTCTCTGGTAGACAGTGGCTGGGCTCCGTCACTATCCCCTTCAGAACTCTGCTGCAGCAGTCAAAGGTCACGCTCAAACACACACACACACATACCACCGTTTCAGGAATGAGTGGACAAAAACACGATATCCAACCAAACATGTGGTTGTTGTGCACTGGGACAGGTGTGTGAGACCCTAAGAATCTGCAATCCTGTGATGTTGCTGGGCTATACCTGGCCAGAGGAGTGTTTCCTTCATGAGGACGGTACACAGATCCAGATGGATGGAAACAACAGCTTCCTGGATGTCTTCATCGCCCTGGATCCACCCGTCTCGCTCTGTTCAGAAGCCACCACCAGGCTACAGGCATGCTATTGTTACCGTACTGCGACGTGCTTGCATGTGAAACTAAACAAGCACAAAACATCCACTTCATATTTTAATGAAATATTGTTCTCTCATCTCATATAGGATGAAGATCAGAGACAACTTTGGCAGGTACAGTCATTATAAAATGTTATTTTTCTCAAAACCTCTCCCACGCTATTGCTTGATCGTTTCCATCTTCAGTTTCCCACTGAGGAGGAGGACCGGCTCCTGGACTGGACCTTTGACTTTGAGAAGCAGTGCAGAGATGCAGCTGGAGGGAGGAAGCGTGTCATCACCATGGTGATGAGCAGTGAGGGCAGACTGGTCCTGGCCACCAGGTTTTTCAGGCCACTTCCTCTTCCAGAGGAAGTGCTACAAGATGTCCCTGGAGTTAGTCTCATCTCTGTTTTAGTAAGATATCTACCACAACATTGCTCAACTCAGGTTCGGAAAGTGCTCAATGCACGTATATGGCCTAAATACCTTGAATGAAAACTATCAAATGACAATGTCTTGATTTCAGAATAGGGTAGCAGCTTTCGTGTCCCTGATTCCTGTCCTGCCGTTCCCCTCTGATGTTGGAGACTGTGGAGACATGTGGTTTACATCCGAGGTAAACCAGTTTGGAAACATTCTGGAACGTTCTGTATCTTTTCAGTTATAGTCCTATTCTAGTCTTGTCCCCATGCGTCTCTGTGACAGCAATGCCTGAAGTGGGTGACAGGAAACCATGTCAGTCTGGCAGTGCTCCTGTGCAACTTCTTCTGTCATCTCCACACTAAGGCTTGGCTTGTCTTGGGAAAATCAGTCGTGGAGGTAACCAAACGAGTTTCTTCATGCAATACAACACCCAATGACCCTGTAGGATGAGCACTCCTAGGTTTTTAGGAAACACACAATACAAATGCACCACATTGTAGATTTTAAAGCACTGTTATGAAGGATTCTCGATTTATGTCAAAAGAGAACTTGTATTTTCAGGGGGAGACAGCTTATGTCCTTACCAAGGAGCATGCTTGCTATACCTTGTGGAACCCTAGAGATGGAAAACACTACCAGTCCTCAGAGTCCTACTGCCCCCTGCGCTCTGTGGACTGCTTAGTCAATGGAGAAAACGTAAGACACCTACCAAGACTGCTCATTTCCCATTTCAACAATGTGTACACCATCCATTTCTCTATTTAACTCTATAGACATTTAACTGTGTTTTTGTCATGTGAAAAGGCTTGTTCCGTAAGTTCTGATTTAGAAGTATTTCAGGTGTGGTTCAACATCCAACGGGCGGTGAACACTGCTGTCCTTACGTTTGACACGGCCGAAAATACCACATGGAGACCTTTGTTCAATACTGCTTGGAAGCAGGAATCTTCTTCTGTGGTAAATTTAACATGAGTTATGTCCTCTACCACCTTCCTACTGTACCGGTTCATTCATTCAATAAATACATATATGGCCTGCAGCACACCTACATATTTGTATACACATACTGCCTGATAGAACTTAACTATCATTTTCAGCCACAAGAGATCAGGTATCATCCACCCAATGTGGATCTGGTCTGGCAGCTTCAGAAAAGGTAAAGAATGATTGCCAAGCAACAGTCAACATCAGTCACAATGTTGCACTAATGTAACCTCACTTGTGGAATACATAGTGCATCTGACCCCTTGCACCTCAGGATGGAGCTTAAACTAAAGAGCTGTGTGATGGACTGGAGGAGACCCCACCCCACACGCTGGAGCCACCACTGCTCAGCCAAGCTCTCCATGCTCCTGCCCCATCTGGAGAAGTTCCCCGCCTCCTCGTCCTCCATAAAGACCGAGACAGACAACCTGCTGGACTGCATGCAGGACTACAAGGTTATGGGGCTGAAACCAAATCAAAGACAAAACTCCCAGAAGAGGAAACTGCCTAAAAAGATCACACAGACCAAGTGGTGGTTGTTGAGAAGAATCTCCTAACGATCCCTTGTGTTTTTAGGTGTCTGGCTTTCCCATCCGGCTGGCCTATCAGAACATGGGTTCAGTGATAGAGGCAGTGTACAACACACGGATCCACAGCACAGAGATACCTGGGACAGAGTTCGCCCTGGCCATCTACGTCCACCCATACCCTAACTACATCCTGTCGGTTTGGATCTTCCTTGCTACGCTGGTGAAACACCAGCGCGGTGTCTTTTATAATCCTGAGTGAGGGACTAGAGAAAAGCATCACCTACAATGGTTAACTGAGCTTAGCTCAGGATCTACAGTCTCTAACGTAATTCCACTGATCCAAGAATAAGAGGTAGACCAGGTGTCTCAGCCCTCCACAGGTAAATGGGAACACCAAAGTCCAGTGCTTGTTTTCACATTTCCTAAATATTAAAAAAGGCTCTGCTTTTGGAGATTTTTTTCCGACATAATATGTGCGCTTTCAGAGCAACAAATAGATGTGACATTTGCCTGATGGTGTTAGTACTTCAAAATAAAAGACACAAGGCACCACTGACGAATTGCATTTTATAAAATAAAATAATCGGTCTTGTAAGTGCACAGCACTCACTAGGCTACATCTCTGTATGATTTTAAAGTTGTTAACATGACACACTCTCACAGAAAGAAACTTTCAATAAATCAACCAGAAAGCAAAATCTTAATTGAACATAAAAATGACACTGCGCATAAATAAAGAAAAACCAAAAGGTTCATAATGCAAAATTGTGCAAAAACATGTACATATCCCACCATTAGTTGAAAAAAATCCTTAATTCTGCTAAATATTTCCATCAATACTCATCACAGTGACACAAAGAAAGACTAATAATACACTGGACATTCAACACTGAAGTAACTTGGCATCAATAGATATAGAACTGATGTTGGTCTATAATACAGCTGCAGTTACTGCAGCGTTTGTAGTGATCAGTCTGTAATCTGCACAAAATACATGTGCTTAGTATAACTCAGTCACCTAGTTTTAGATAGGAACAAAAACCTCCAGCTGGTTAGCAACAGCATACAGCAGAGTAATATTATTGCACATTGTGTATGACACGTTATCCAAGTTGGAAATCAGCTTAACCAAGTGAAATATCTATCATGTGAAATTAAAAACATGCCTTTTGCATTTTAAATGACCCAGGATTACATCCTGTCTGCACTCCTCTCCCAGAACCTTTTGGATATTGGTCATCTGTCAAAGCAAGGAGCAGCACATGTATAGTGCATATTGACTTGGTAGGCCCTGTTAGGAATGTTAGCCTTGCTGTCCAGAGTGGCAGAGATGGTTTGTGGGTGGCTATGGGGAGGGGCGTTAGGACCCTGCAGGCTGGCTGAGTGGTTGAGGTAGGTGGCAGACCCGTGGCTGGGGGCAAGGACAGGCTGGAGGGCCTGCTGGGGGTACTGGACACTGGACAGGTGAAGGTATTGAGCCATTGGGGCAGTCTGGCCAGAATTGTGGTACACAGTCTGACCAGGCTGCTGACCGGCCTGTGGGCACTTCTGCTTGGTGTCCTCCTTCATATCACTGTCATGTGCACTAAAATATAAATTAAAAAAAACACCAAGTAATTACACTAGCTCCATCTCTTAAATCGCATGAATGTACACACACAATTGCTGTATTGAAAACATGTACTGTAGAAAAGAGAATGAAAAGAGAGGCCCTCACATGAGTAGCTTCTCCACACAGGGGACAAGGCTCTCCCAGGTGTATGCAGTGAGGCGCAGCAGGCGCTGAGGCCATGTAGGCGACAGGCGGAGGATGATGCGGGAGGCAGCCGCACACCCTGCAGCCACCAACGACGGGGCAAAGCATAGGAACGCGTGATCTGGGGGGAAAACACAATAGCCACAGACTTTCTAATTGTGTCTTAGTCAGTTTCAAAACGTTTTTTCTTCTCATCCTTTCTGAAAACCTTGCAGTTATTGTGTGTGTGTGCATGTATAAATATAATCACATTAACATAAATCCCATGAAATGGAGCCCTTGCCTTGTAAGGAGACCTCCAGGAAGTAGTCCGCATACTTGGCCATGTACAATACAGTCTTCTCCAGACAGCCTATGGGCCAGCCATCATGGAGGTCCCCCTCATAGACTGCAATAGACAGGTAGTACTCTATGAAGTGTGCGGCTGTGGGCAGGTAGAGGTTCCACTGGAAGGTCTCCAGCAGGAGGAGCTCCATGTGCAGGAGGCCCTGCTTGGTCAGCACCAGGTTCATGGAGCTCATGCAGCCCAGGCTGTTCAGCGTCTCCAGCTTAGGCACCCGGTCTTCTCTCTCCTCAAACTTACCTGCAGAGTAATGGGGGAGGGTTTACCACATGAGAAACAGGCAATGGTGCCATGTTTGCATTCAAATAGAAAAAATCCTTATAATGACTGGCAAACTAACTTACAAGCCAAAAGCAAACAGGAGAGTGCCACCATATGAAGCTGTTGCATTGTAATGTCATAGCGATCCATGAAAAGGTCTAGTAAATAGACAGCGAGGTGTCTAGCAGCTGGACACAGCCTGAAGCGGTTGCTCACGATGGCAATAAGGTCAGCAAAATAGCGCCTGAGGTTGAGCTGGGGGGATTGGCATTTGTAAGACGGCAACTTCAGCTCCTGAAATCAATGTATACATAGATCGTCAGAAGCTTGTTTTTAATTTTAGTTTTTTTTTATGAATCATAGCTTATTATCTTTACTTACTTTGTATCGCAGAGCCTGGTAAATGTCACCGGCAAGTTGTCCTTTCCACCATTGCCCCTCAAGCTCCATTTAACTGAATCTCTGAGTGACAATAAATGAACGCCAAAGCGAATCTCAAAGTTCGGTTGGCTACTCGCAAGCTATAAAGACACTTAATTTGATTAAATGCCATTTGTTGGGCGTAACAGCTGAAGTCAAACTTAAAAATGTAACATTCAACAATGGAGGACATTGACAACATGGATGAGTAGTCTACGGAAAAGTTTTTTTTTCACATTTTCAAGAATCAGATTTCCAAAGAATGGATTATGTATTACACTAGTGCTGCCTTCACTGAAATTCGAAAAAATCCCCGAAGTTAAGCTTGAATAGAACTCCATTACATATCGACTTACCCACGTCGCACATAAATGCGTAATGTATAGCCTAGCTACGGTCTTAGATTGGGATTTTCAAAACAAAGTTTCACTTCAAATTGACATTAAATATAGTTTCATTGTTTAAGACAGGTTAAAGAGGGAGAACCTGAAAGCGTCCCGATATTGTTAGTTCTTGCCAAGAGAACCTCCCCTTAGAATCCAGATACATCCAATCACTGGCGGGGATCCATCAGACGTGGTTCAGATTGATAATAGCCTCGTTAAAGATCTCAGTCAATATTCAGAGAATAGTGTCAATACATAACACAGTTTATTGCACACAGCCTATTTAGAAAGTTACTCGAGACACCTATCACTCGGGGTTTATGGTTTTGCGTGAGTAGGCCTACCTGATCTTGAAAATATATATAAAAGCCTACAGGCCACTGCACCTCGAAGGTTTTTTTTCTTCTAGACATGCATGCTTGAACTTTCAAGAATTCAGTCACATGACATTTGTCAAACACATTCTTCCTCTACCAGAAAATCTTTATCGTTCTTACTGCATATCGAACATTATAACTGATATTATTTTATTAGTGAGCAGAAGCCTTGACGTTACTAATTCAGCATAACCCAGGAGTTCGTTTAAGGTAGGCTACACGCACGGCAAATACAATTTGAATAGTATGATGTGGTAGCCCATATTCCACTTTGGTTGTCTCTCTGTGGTATGGGAACATGCAGTGATGCGCTCTAGTCAGTCTCTTCTGGCACTCTGATGAATTACAGTTTAGTGTAATCCCCGGATGAAACTATCATGGCTGCCACTCGCTGAGCTGTCAAGCTCCTCACCAAGGAAAGGTAATACCACAAAGTGTGGAAATATTTTTTTAACCATCCTGTTGAAGTATAATGCATACGGGATATCTCTTGAGAAATCATATTTAATTTGCGATGCAACTCGAACTTTGTGTCATGCATAGTTTGACGCGCTGTTTTCTCACACCAAGCTCATCCGCCTACAGTAGGCTATTTAATTCGATTCAACTAAGTGTGATGTCTGGTCTACAGTTATTCAAAATAATAACGCTAACGTAATCGATGGGTATTAGGTTTCGTAATATGGGTGTAGTAGTATATTCCATTTAGAAAACTTACATAAACTATAATGCGCTTGTTCTAAGTTCAAGGCAATTACCACTTTGTTTTGGTCACGCAAGCGACACAGAAATGGCAGCAGAGCAAACAAAGTAAATTGCATTTGCCATTTTGTGTCACTATTCATTAAATCCTTGCTGTTATAGTTGTTAAGACATACATTTAGGCTACATTATACTTAAAAAAATGTACGCATTTTAAACATTTACTTATGTTGCTGAATTTGGTCTAAAATCAAATTTGTGTGAAATAAATCATTAATGAATTATCCTAAACACCCATTGCAAGGTAGGCTTGTAACAACAGGTGGAATGCTGAAATGAAATGGGACTTTAAATGAAATCATTTCTTACATAATATTTCTTGCATACTTTTGTTGACGACCCAGTTTTTTGTTACAGGAGCCTTAATTGCCATGGATTCAACAGGGAATGAAAGTGGTGTCCATACTGCACAAAAAAAAAAAGTTGCTGCAGAGGATAGAAACTGGCACAATCGACTGCGTCTCAGGAAGGCTGCTGTTCAGCCCCCAACTATGCAAAGTGAAGATAAGCACAAGTCAGTGAAGATAACAGAGGATCGAGAACAACACATGAAACAGACTTCATTGAAAATTAAGTCTGCTTGTAAGCCAACACAAAGTAAACGTTGGACAAACACCACGGGAGATATACTCAGGTTCAGGTGCTCTGAGTGCGAGGACAGCAAGACATTTAGTGCTAAAGGCTTACTGGGACACTTTAAGTTGAGGCACCAAGCAAGTAGACCAGTTTTTCCTTGTGACATGTGCACATTCAACACACATGAACTCGCTTGTCTTCAGGTTCACGTTCTAGGCCACCAGGACACTTTTGCCGGCTGTGTTGTATGTAATGACAATGTGCAGCGGACTCTTTCGGAGCTGACTACACATTTGGATATGCAACACAAAGTGAAAGGCCTGTACTTGTGTGAAAGGTGCAAATTCTCTGTAAGTGATGTGGGAGCATTTTTAGAGCACATGTACCTACATTGCTTGACCATGTGTGACAATGGTGGTCAGTCAGGTCATGCGGATATGATATGCAAAGAACCAATCAAAGCAACAATAATCCCCCACCGTTGTCCATTCTGTGATTATGAATCACCTCTAAACTGTACTATCACCAAGCATATTGCTACTGTCCATGGAGAGGACAGATGTCAGAAAACCAAGCAAAGAATGAGAAGAATTCATGAGACGGTGATTGACTCGACTCCCAGACCAAGGCATAGAATGACAAGAAAGGCAGCGAGGGAAATGTGCTGGATGTCACAAGACTGTCTATCTTTGCCTGGAAAAGAATTCTTGGATAAGTACTGCAATCTATCTGACCCAGGGACAGCTTTGGAGGAATCCAGGCATTTTCTAGAGAGGTCTGTAGTAGCAGAATCAGGTACTGAGAAGTGGACCAAAGCTCTTCAGACTGTACTTTCAAATGTTCCACAATGTCAAATGTCCGAAAACGGCCCTGTGTCTAATCCTGGCAATGATCTCACTGTCCTAATGGTCAAAAACAAGATTTCTGTGCCTCAGAATCGTGCAGAGGCAATAGGGCTTACAATGGTGGAGGGTAAAAGAGATACTATTTTCAATGTTATGCCATCAGAAAAGCAAGACACTGTACCTGCAGAAACATGCTCTGAGATATTGTGTCCCACAGCCCACGTAAAAACATGCCAGCCTAATTTAGATCTCCATCTTACCCAACCCACTAACCCACCCGGATCTCTCTTCTTTCAAAATGAGTTTTCAGGGTGCAATCAAAGTCTGGAAAATGGTGAGAATCAAAGAGTGAGGTTTGATCAAAAAGAACATGGCGACTACAGGAGACAACACTCTGAGGAACCTCAGAATGCTAATCTCTGTGAAAAGAAGACAAAGGAGTTGAAGTTGACAAAGATGATAAGTGAGAAAGAAAAATCTACCAAGGAGACACATTTAGCTAACAGGAAAAGGAGTAGGAGGAGGAAGGCGTTCAGACCAAAGATAGTAAATAAACCACCACCAGGACTAAAGCTATTTTTGAAGAAGGACCCAGTAAAGGAAATGCAGTGGACATCACAAGGTCCTTCCCTTGTGGCAGGGGGCAGTTTGCTGGAACAGTACCACAGTTTTTCGCACCCCCAGATAACTTTAGAGGAAACACAGCAATTTCTACACAGAGCACTGACAGAAAAGGGTGGACTGAACTTGACCAAAGAAACCAAGGCTGACCAACTAAATATCTTAAAAGCCCTCACAGCTTCATCCCAATTGAAAGAAAGGGAAGGCCCAGTCCCAAATCCTGGTCAGTTTAGCGTGAGTGACTTCAGTGTTCTTGAGGCCCAACAAATGACTTCAGTTTCTCACAATTGCTCTACAAATGCCATGGGGTTCAAAATGGTGGATGTCGAGAACCATTTTGTTCACAGTGTTATGCCCTCATCAGAGCACAGGGCACATCATGAAATAGTGGTGGGATTGCCTTCCTTTGAGGCAGAAGTTGGCAACGCCACATCTGAAAGATGCACCACTGTGAACCTGAACAGTTTAGTTGTAGTTGAGAACCAGACCAATTCCAGGTTTTCCTCAGACACCTTAAAAAGCAGTGAACTTTATTCTCATGTTGAGAATGCACTGATTCAAAACACTAATTTGAGTCCTAATAACATACGCGGTAACCAGAATGGGAATGATGAAGCTAAATCAAACAAGGAACTAACCACACAACCTGAGGTTGTCATGACCAAGGGTAAGTAAACAGATTTTATGCACATGTATGTCGAATGTGGCCCTTGTTCTTCTAATACTTGAAAATACTTAAAATTAAAATAATAAAATAATAGCATTTTCTGTACTATCACCTTTCCTTTGACAGGTATGACACATTTGATAGACGATCCTTGCCACATCTTGCATGAAACTGTGTCTGTATCCACGCCACAACCAAATGTGCAGAAGGTCACAGCCAAGAAACCAAGTGGGACGTCTACAGATGGTTGTCCCGAACCATTCTCAAAAGCCAACAAAACCTCAAGCCAAAGCCCAGGCCGAGAGGCCCTATTGTCAATGCACCACTGGAAGCCAGCCCCAAAACATGCTGAGAGGACTCTAAAGCTACTGCCGCTATCCCCGACTCAACTTATCAAGCGACCAAATGAAGACCAACCAGTGGTAGTGCTGAATCATCCAGACACAGACATCCCTGAGGTGACCAATATCATGGAAGTAGTCCACAGGTACCAAGGAGAGGTCCAGAAGGTGGTGCTGTCACGATCAACATTAAAGGCTCTATCAGCCCTGGAGTGTGAGATGGCGTGGGGAAGTGACCCGACAAAGTCCTGCAGCCTCTCTCGACGACGTATGTTGCCAGAAAATACAGTTAAAGAGAGGTTCATCCTAAAACTGAAGCTGAAAAAGATGAGCAGGAAAAAATACAAAGTGGTTGATGCAGACTCCCATAACACCAATCCCCCTTTGAAGTTTGACTGCTGGTTTTGTGGCAGGGTCTTCAGTAACCAGGAGATGTGGATCTGTCATGGTCAGAGACATTTGATGGAAAGCAAGAGGCGGAGCTGTGAAACGTAAAATGTCACCAACACTGGACAGAGAGAGATGTAGCGCTCCTGCACTACGATGAATAGTAGTGAACATGATGATGGACCAAAGGAGCCTCTCGAGTGATGATACAGACAATTCCACAAATAAGTTCAGTCTCAACAAGAGGGCTGACAGCATGGAGCCGTACTCAGGATATTTTATAGGCTACATAAAATCTTAGTGACATGTTGTTTACCCCTTGACTAAGTTCCCAGCTATAGTATCAACTTATTATGGGATGGACACCCTTTTTTTTGTATTATGTCTAAAAGCTATGATATGTAGATTTCAGTAAACTAGCATGAGGATTTTCTCCCATACACTGTACTGTATATGGTTCTATCGCAGAGTTCAAGATTGGATTACATATGGGGATTGTATACGGGTAGGCTATACTTTGTCTTTATGTGTATATGTTACAGATGTATTTTGGAAAGTTGTTTGGTTTCCTGCGTTACTAAGCTACACCAAGAAAAAGTATAAATAGGATTCCATAATATTTTTATGTATTATTCAGATGATTGGCCATTGAATAGTTTTTATTTGAATACATACCAAATGCTTTTGTTTTCTAGTATAGTATTACTCATGTGGGGTATATTTTGAGGGGCAGGGGAAGTTATTCTTGCAATAGGAGCAGGAGCAGTCCAAAGAATACTTTTTTATAAAGCTTAACTGTGGTCTGTAATTTCATTGGACGAGTATAGTCATTTGCATTTGTATAAAAGCTGGTTTTAAATGCAGACAGATCCTCTAGAATGTGATTTTTCTCAAGGAAATTACAATTGTGACTTGAAATAATCATATGTTTGATTTGTAATTGCACTATGAAGGGACAGTTAATATTTCCTGTTGCCTCACCTTATTCAGCCTATGACAATCTTCATACAGATGAGTAAATTGTGATTGTAAAGTCCCTTGGGAAGATGCATCCAAAACAATTAATGTAGCACACTTATCTTCTTAAATATCTAGACTATGTATCTGTCTCCCACAGTTTGGAGTAAGGCTTGTTTGTACAGTATTGTCGAGTTAGAGGTACAGTTTTGACCGAGAATATTTGAGTTCACCAAGTGCCTGGCCTTTTCTTTTTACACAATGACTGCTTTAATCTTGTTCAGTCTCGTCTTATAGTATTTTATGTTGTACAGATAAATACATGCAAATGATTTGACAATCAATTAATGTGTGTTGGTGTCCACTTTGAAAAAACACTTAAGACTTTCATTTAACACAAAATACTGCATTTCTACTTGTTGGCTGTTGGTTGAATCCCATAAACTTTGGATCTTGAACCACCTCTCATTACTGTTAATTTAAGATGTTTTGGTATTTCAGTATAATTTTTTGTCCGCATAAATACTCAGTGGATGGGGAGAACATTGAGTCCAGCTTGTTCAGCAATGGCAGTAAACATCTGCCTAGGGCTTCACCGCATAGATCAGTTTGGTGGAGTCCTTGCTGTTACTCTGGCTGTCAATCAGCACCAGGGGATGCCTCTGATGGTTCTCTATCATGTGAGAGACACTGTGGAAACACTGAGGAAGAGATGGAGAGGAAGATCACCGATTATGTCAAAAGATTTCAACATCTTTCAAAGCAGGAATTGTACTCCAATCCAGTACCTATTATGTATTGGTGCAATGATGACATACCTCTTCTCCTTTCTTCTCCCTCCCAAGAGCGTACTGCTGGGACACCTGGATGTAACGGATTGGGATGTTGTAGACCCTGCTATTGTAGAACACCACCAGTGTGTATGGTTGCTGGGTGTCCTGACCAGAGCTCTTCCTCACCAGGAAGGACCCATCCTAACACACAAAATACCCCGTCAGCATAAGCTTTTATAAAGTCCAATTTTTATCCACTGAAATACTGCAGCATTTTTTGTCTACCTTTCAACATTGTCAGATTGAGTATTCACTGGAAAAGAAATCTTGCCTTATCAGAGCGAATCAACGCATCCTCTGCTTTCTTGCGGTCGGATGTACTTGCGTACCAGGGTTTCTTTAGGATGTCAGCCCTCTGGAACAAACATAAACAACAACATGACAGAATGTTCAGACTCTGGTCTACTAATGTTCTCCACTAGTGATACATTCCACTCAAAACCTTAACCCTTGTGTTATCTTCGGGTCATTCTGACCCATCAGTCATTGTGACCCACCGTCGTATTGCGACAAATTTACCTCATACAAAAACAAAGTGAAGCATTTTCTTTTAACTGTCGGGCTTTCTCAGACCCCCCACATTGGAATGGTTTTTATTTGTTTTTGTATTGGGTAAAATTGGGTAAACACAAAAATGGTTCGTTATGAACCTTTGGGTCATGTGACCCTAAGGCAGCACGAGGGTTAAACAACTCAACAGACATTCATCTGCAAGCTTGCACCGACATCACTGAGGACACATTACCTAACACCCCAAATCAATTGTTTCCAAATATAGTCTGTTTCTGATTACCTCATCGTCTTTTGACCCATTTTCAGTGATAGACACATTTCTTCTGGCAACTTTTTCCTCTGGCAAATTTACCCTGTGTTCTGGGAATCAGAAAACATGTACTACAACGAAACACTAAACTTGATTTAAGAATGTGGCATTTACGTTCAAAATGTAGGTCTATATAGTAGCTTTAATGTGTCTCTGAGAAAGGCGTTGGTTATGGCAGTGACTGGGAGGCTGCTGAGTCAGCCTGAGGCCTGTCTCCTCAGGTCTGTACTTACTGTGGGAGTTAAACAGCTGTGGCAGAGGAATCCTGGGGAAGACAAAACATACTCAACATGACATTTACCAAGCCAAAGCATTCTGGAAATAGTGTGTAAATACACAATACAATGTTCAAAGTTAGTAATCTCATTTGTGTGTGGCACAAGCACAGTGGACAGACTGCAGTTTGTAGGATATCTCACTTGGGTCGTTTGAATTCGGATGGCAGTGATGCAGTGGAGGGTGTTTGACTAGTGGTTCTCATGGGAAGTGTTAACCCTGCGCAAAATGGCAGGTAGAATAATCACAGGTCTTACAGTATAATTTCAGAAACTAGCTTCTAGATTTGACATCTCTCAACAAGTTACCTTCATGCTCTCTGGATGGTAAGTATGGCTTCTGCAATTCATAAACATACATAAACATAAACAAACCAAATGCATTCGTTTGATTTAGAACGATATATTCATTTTAATTATCCATGGTCTTAATGGTTACCTACTGATGAGAGAGAGGGTTTTGCAGCATGCCTAGAACAGAAAGGCTTCATTAGAACACATGTCCAGTATTGAACATTCCAAACTGTATAATCTCGTCATTTATCAAGGAAGAATACATACGGCTCTCTGGGCAGTGGTTTTGGAGCAACACGTATAGGTTCCTCATTGGATTTAACGTCTACAGGAAAATATGTTCATGTAATAAGTGTATATCACACCCTGTTGTTGATGTGGTTCAAATGATTCCCTTTCTCAGCCATCCACTAGATGGCATAAATGACCAAGCTTCTGCTTTTGGTTTCTCATCATGGTAAAAAAAAAAGGGATTTACAAAGAACATTGGCTGGAGTTCAAGTGGAAATATTTAGATAGTCATTTAGAACATCTTCCAAGATGTTGGTAATTCAAATGAACACGTTTATACGTACCATTATCTCGGTCACACACTTCATATTCATCACTTTCTGGCTGCTGTACCTGGATAATGACACAGAATGAACATGAATCCTCTGCGGGTTTCAGGTTTGCTGAGTTCATGTTTTTATATATTTTTTACTTATATTCATCTCATTGTAGATCGCAAACAAAACACTTACTTTGGCGGGAAACGGTTGCGGTTTCTTAATATGCAATCTAGGGGGAGACAGTCATGGTATTTATTGTAACACTGTAAAAGCTCTTGGTCTACACATTATTGTTCATTTTTTCTTATTACCTGGGGCTGGCCTTCGGTGGTAGAGTCTGTGAAGGAGCTCTAAGACCTGAGGGTCTACTAAAGCAAACGTCAAAACAACAAACTTAAGGTGTTGGACGGTCAACTTCATGAAGCCATTGTGAAAATAAAGTGATCATGTTCAAATCAACTATGAACATATGTATATCAAAAACTGACCTGCTTACTGTTGGGGTGTCTTCCTTTACAGATGCCTAAAAAAAAGTCAGGAACAATCTGACTTTACTACCAATTCACCCTACGATTAAACAAGCCATTGGTATTGCTGGATTAGAGACTCACCTCATAGCTTGGGACTTCATACACATCTGGAACATAATTAAACGTCACAAGTTAGGGTTGGAGCAAACCAATCTGGGAAAATATGTGACATGAATCCTTGATTCATCTCACACAGTTATTTCTCAGCAGTCAGCCCTTTCTCACCACAGAGACAGTTTTGAGAACTTGTTTGTGACTCAGACTGTATGATGTTTTAGGCAGCTGGTCAGCTTTGTGTTTAAGACCTACCAGAGTCTGGCCTCTCTGGAAGAGGATTGGAAGAGGGACTGTTCCTCACCACTCTGGTCCTTCCATGCATGTGAGGTTCTGAGAAAAGGTTCCACGTCGAATTTAGAAAGTGAAAAGTGAAAACACATGGCTGACACACATGTGTTCCTGGTGTTACATAACAGGGATGAATTGTGTCTGCTAAATGAATACATTACATTAATTGCTTCACTTGCATTTAGAGATCAGTGAGGCACATGCTTCATACTTCATACTGTATAGTTTTGTTTTGTTGTCTATACCAGATCATTTGTCTGTATTGCTTACGAGCTGCAAGTTTCTCTGTGGGTTCTATATAGTTGTCATCATCACTTTCTGGTCTGTCTTCCTGGAGACAGAGGGAACAAATATTTTGTTAGCCTCAAGTCACTGTCTGTATCCTCAATATGCAACATCTCACAGCGCTATAGAAGTGATAATTACATTATCGCAGTCTGCCTGCTGAGGCTTTGGAAGCAGGGGTTTGGAGGTCTTCAGGGGGCGGGTGGGCTTCCGGGGAGAATGACTCGGCCTGTGGTGGCAGCTGTCTGAAAAAGAGAAGCAAAAGTTGAAACAGGATATCAGCATTTGCATAACACAATACTACCCTTTGTCTGTCAGTTTGAGTTACCGGGTTCAGTTCTTCTCGATTTTCTACCTACTATGGTAATTTTTTAAATAATTAAATAGGATTTTCTTCATAACGAGAAGAGGGTACTCTACATGAAAACTCTTGGGATCAATTCATTAAGATCTCAGTTATTTAAAATCTAGGAAATCAGATTGGAGATTATTATCAATAATAAAAAGCTTTCATTTCTGCTGGACGGGTTTTGAGTGTGTCCAGGTACTGACCGAGGTAGGCCCCTTTTGGCAAGGAGGTGACGGAGGGATTGGGGGTGAAGAGCCTGTGACTCGGAGGAGGCTCATAGTTGTCATCTTGGTCTTCCTGTGGGTCCTCGTAACTATCACTATCCTGTGAGGCGATCCCCAAGGTTTAAATTACTAGTCATGTCAATTATGGAGGATGTGATCTAGAGTCTAAAAGCCTGTGTAAATACTCACAAACTCATCATCAGACCAGTGATCATCCTGGTCACCTGTAAACACATGTCAATTAAGTTTGGCTATGTTTAGCCAGTCTTCGTGATTGAGCTAACTCATCACTTGGTAGTTAAAGCAGTTTGAGCCTTTAGACCAGCCAGGTATCGTTTTCGCTCTCCTGGCGGGCTGTATCCATACTTTACATAACATGCTACACCATAATGGACAACAAACTCAATGCCCAACAAGCTGTGATTGAGAGACTGCTTGTGTAGTGAAAGGTGTAATGTGCAACTTCAGAGGGAGGAAAATGACCCTCTGGACCCAAAGTATTGATGATCATGGTCATCAGATCAGCTATCTGAAAAATGTAGATTGTGTGTTTTCTGTGCAGACTGACATTCAAAATCAATGAATTATTGACTGTATGTGCCAAGTGCCAACCAAAATCTTCTTACCAGGATAGTCTCTTGCAGGTACTTTTGGAGCAGGTTTACTTTTTAATCTGTAACAGTGTCAAATTGCATGCAGGAAGTCAACTACTTGTTATGTCAGAATACTATCCACTGTAATGCAATAACTTAGGTGTATTTCTCTTTAAGGGAAGTTAAGTGAGAACCTATGGTTAAAGTACTTTCATTTAGTCTATTTTCAGACAGTGTCCTTATTCAAGGTTTCTTCGTGAAACATTTAAAGAAAGAGGAAACAAAACATTTGCGGAAAGTGTTCGAAGTACTGCAAAGACACTAAATACCCCGAAGTAGAGATGATGTGTCATGTGATCTGCCACGATGAGCATTGAAGAAAGGATGTTAAGCAATGTGTTCACAAGAAATGTGTCAAAGTTCTATATATACAGACTGACCTTCTAAATGTGTCCAGAATACTGCCATCGTTCTTCTTGATATCCTGCACCATCTTCTGAAGCTGTCTAGAAAACAAAAGAGACATGATAAACCTTCTAAGGTATCCACAGACATGAGCCATTCAAGTAATAATAGCTAATTTCTTGAGAAACCTTGCTTGTCAAATATTTAATAAAATGTTGTGCAGATCTGGGAATTTAGGTGCTGCAATATCAGTTAACCGATAAAAAGATAACTGGTGTCTACATTACATTAAGTAAAACACAATTCTTTACTTTGTCATATTATTCATAATTGTACAGTTGGGTTACAGTGAACATACGTGCGCAGAGACAAATACAGACAGGCAGACACACATGATTACAAATGTTTGATGAAGCCAAGTGGACAGGTTTAAGACATGTAATCTGTACTGTCATCTCCCTATAGACAGTCTCTGTCACCCTCCTATTACTTGACCTTTTTGTGTAAATAATAATTTCATCTGTGTTGAAACAAACAGGTAATCTAAGTACAATGTACTACTGCATGTTTTGACTAGAAACATATTTTATAATGTACAAATGAGTACTCAAACAGTATTTTTTTAAATCCCATAAGCACAGAAGTAGTTTTATTAAAATAACTTGTCTGGCATAAGTATCAGTTAATAGATCTTACCGATATTTTTTACCTGCAGGAACAGTTAGTTTACTTAACATCTCCATACTGTACGTCAAAAAGGCTGATGCCCATGCAATCTCCTCGGGTAAACTCTACTCCACAGATTCTGTAACATCTAATTGAACTCAGCAGGCAGTTTGCTGTGACTTACCACCCGGACACACCCAATTCTGTCATCCCTGACTAACAATGGAGGGGAAAACAAACACGAACAATTTCCCCTCTGTCCTTCTCAGTCTGCCATGATCCAATGATCAGAAAAACTGTACTGTATGACACAGAGCACACCGAAATATGTATGTTTTTCCATCAAGTGTTGCTCACTTGCGGCTCTTAAAAGCTGCTGACCTTGCACCTACGCTCATGTGTGGGACGAACAGTCTGTCTTCTGGCTACTTATACAGCACTATAGATACTAGAGATTCGTTTGAATGGCAGTCCAACAAGATTATTTACAGAACGTAGCTCATATACTCAAATAGTAGAACATCTGCAAGAGGCAAAGTAGTCCTGTGTCATGCTTGCTTTTGCTTTATAGATATAGCAGAATGTCTTGCAGTGTAAAGTAGGACAGGTTTTTGTAAAAAAACATTATTTTGCTGATGCAGTGGGAGATCTCCATGTCAAATGCTTCTTGAGAAAACAAGGTGAGCGAGTGAGAATAATGAACATCTGAACGGGGGAGTGATGACCACTCGTATGTGTTCACAGTGCAGATTTAGAAATGACAAACTTCCAACTCAACCCTCAAAGGTCCTCAAAGGGTAAAAAAGACAAACCACCTGGCATTAGTACATATAGTATGTATACCAAAATATAGGATACATAATAAAGCAAAAACTCTATAGGTAGAAGTGAGGTATACAACAAGCAAAAAACATGATGCTTAAAGTGTACTTACAAAGTATAAATACAAACATTCTATACTATACATAGAAGCAGTCAAGAATGTGAGTGTACAAAATCAGTACATTTGAAGTAGATATATATATATAGTAGATATATGTTTTATATATCTTAAAGGGCCAGCATAACATTGTATCACTACATGAGCAGGACACCTGTGCACACCGTATGGACAATGTACTTCATTAAGGATTATAAGAACCAGTTTCACAATTGAAATGCTGTCTTATTTTTCATCTGTTCACATATGTGTGTGTGTGTTTCACCTACCGTTGGAGATGACTCATGCTACTATGTTTATCAGACTAAAACATTCTCTGTAGGTCTATGGTTGTTGCAGGAAGAATGTACAATGAGTCACAGATAAATACAAGAAAGTTCCTGATGAAGGTTATGATCCCCGGTCAATCAGACTAGACATAAAAAGCTAATAACCAAGAGCGTCTGCTAAATGACTAAATGTAATGTAAATGTAATAACACAACAACACAACCACTAATCCATCTGCGATGCAAAACTGTCACCTTCTGTGAAGCTTTCATTTGAAATTGTTATGCAACTTCCTTATTGCACAGGTTTATTATTAACCATGCAAAGGGGGAACCAGAACAAGGATTGGAAGAACGCACAGTAAGGGTTGAGTGAATTGAATGGAAAAAAGATAGAATAGAGAAAAAAGAGATGGAAGAAATTGTTACTCACGGTTGGTGGATAAGACAGAAACTGCTCAAGTCATGGTTGGAAAGATTCTGTCCAAATATTAACAGATGAAATAAACTGTTAACTAAAACAATGTTTTTGAAAGATTCCCCCAAAATGACTTGTGCCACTGATTGTGGCATTTGATACACACAATTGTAAACCAGTACACATTTTGTTGTTGATAAAAATAGTTGAAATATATGACTGTATCACCTCAAACATAACACTAGATGGCATCATGTCTCCAATGGAAACATTATTGTTTTGAACAGCCCACAGTAAAAAATCACAAAACATTCAGTTTTAATTTGTTTTGATGTGATGCATTTTACAGTGAAATTGAATGACCTTCATTGCTTTGTTTCATATTCCTTCAACAGTCCCCCACCTCAAGGTCATTATTGTCATTGTTAACTAGTACTTTTTAGTATCTCATCCCTCTGTATTTTTTTCTCTACAGTACATTGTCACAACTCACTTTGAAAGGAGGCAGTTGCCATGACTTCCATGGTGAAATCAAACTAAAATGATTATCATAAAATATGCTTTGAATCCTGTTAAATAATGTATTCTTCCTGAAAATTCATAATTCATTGCCCCCGGTTCTCATTTGCTCACTCTCATTTATTTTCTCCGTCCCTCTCTCTCTCTCTCTCTCTCTCTCTCTCTCTCTCTCTCTCTCTCTCTCTCTCTCTCTCTCTCTCTGACTGTGTTTTAAACAAGTTGTAAAGATTCAAAGAAAGGTTCCTAATGGTCTTCCTGTGTTCTTGCTCTGAGTCTGTGTGAAATGTTACCTGTCCTGACCCTCAGATGGTTAACCTTAATTTGAATAATGCAAAGATATATGGATGTAGGTTACTGTTTAAGATCACTCATTTGTGTCTATTTAATGTGTTAACAGACAATATGGTTCAGTAAGTACAGTAGAAGATTAATTCCTTGTCTCAACAATTGAACCATACACTGCTGTGCACTGTTACAAAGATGGAGTTGGCTTCTGGCAAAGTGAACTTTGGTAACTGACAGTTTTTGATTGAAACATCTGTTAATCAGTCAGACTCTTAGGTATTAAAGCCATCACCTGCTTCACAACGCAGGGTACACGCTTGATCAACTCAACCTCTTACAGGAAGGAAAAAAGCATGGGCCTAAAATCTGATTTAGCCTTTTGACACTGAATTAAATATCAAGTATTTCGCCCGAGTGCCTCCTCATAGACTCTCTCCCTCTATGAATTATTTATGGCCAGTTTCTTCGGCTCTTTGAATGAGACACAAGAGCCCCAAGCCCCACAACCAGTCCTGCATATTGAAAACCACCCTTCTGAACACCTCGAAGCTTCACTCTGTATGGCCTTGGCGCTTGGCTCTCACATGGCTTTGAAGAGAGTCTGTCCAAGTCCCAATCACATCTAGAAAGGGCTGCTGAGTCCACACTTTGACCCTGTGGTAGGACCTGGAACGCTACTGTCTAAAATCAACATCCATACGACGTGGACTCTGCGTCTACTCTACGCCTACATCCTGAGGGTTTGGGCAGGACCTCAGCACCACAGTCACTGGTCTCTCCACTCCTCTCAACACTCTGGAAGAAAACTACATGGAGATACCATTTTTTTTGCTTCATATAGCCATGCTTTCATCAAGCCATGGCTATGTGAGCTTACAGTGAGTAGGCTTGCATACAATGCCATGGGGTACTTTCTTTGTAACACAAATAATCCTTTATATTTCCAGACATGGTGTTTCAGAGATTGCCTCTTTAATGAACTTCCCTGCGTTGTGCTGGTCTACTGTAGTATGATAATGTGTCATGGTAAAGGAGACAAGAGGGGAAATGACCTTACATGTGAGCCACACAAACAACTAGCCATATGCTTTCGTCTAGAAATACCATGCAAATTCCAGACGACCCCGACACAGCCTTACACAAAGCCCTGCAAGCTGGTTAGCCCTGCTCTCACCTTCGGAGGCCTTCATGTCAGTATGTGCATGTGTGTGTAACGAGAGGGTTATAAAATGAACAGAACACAATAAATAATTTTGGTCAATACGAGATGATCATACCAGTGTTTCATGCAACCCTGGTGGGCTGACTGGCTAGATCAATAAGTATGAGACTTATTGATGCACGAGTGGATGCAGGCTGGTGTAGACATCGATGACTCCAACATCAAAGCTGGATCTTTGTGAAACATCAATCACTGTGATTGATTTGGCTTGCTTTGCCCATTGACCTTATTTTGGGGAGTTAGAATTTAGAGTTGGTACTGAACCTTCTATTTAATCCGGAATAATACAGAGAGAAAAGAGATGTGTAGTATGACCAAGTACCATGCCAATATTGTGTATTAACGTTCCTTAAAAAAATCTAATGAATCTAATCAGATGTAATAACATGTTTAAACTGGAATGGAATACCAACAATTGCATCATACTGTATATGTTGACTATTTCAATCATTATTAACTAACTATAAGAATGTATTTATCAGAAAAGTCAAAGTCACTTTCACTATTGTGTAACTCCGTCAACTGCATTGCAAATCTGGGAAGTACAACTAATGGTGAGATACTTCACTTCCTCTAAACTCGCTGTAGACTTAGTCAATTAAGGATCTTTTTCTTACTGTAATACAGCATGCATTTCCATTCAGTGATATCTGTGTTGCACATTTTACGAACATTGTATTTCCCAGCCTTGTTAAATCTAATCGTGCATCAAAATGCCCAACCTCCAAATGAACAATACAAGTTAATTGACAGTAGAAAAAGAATAAGTGGTAACACTTTATAATAAGTCAACGCTTTTTGGCATTTACAAAGTGTTAACTAATAGTTAGTTAATCCTTTATAAAACATTTTGAAACATTAATGATACATTATTAAATAGTTAATAAGCTTATTATTAAATGCTATTTTAATCATTAATAAACACTGTTAAACATTATGGATTTGATTCATAATACAATTCATAAGGTGTTTGATAACTGCATTACCATACTTTATAGACAGCTTGTTAATATAGTTGCAAACCAGTAGTTTATAATCTGTTAATGGTACATGAGCTGGTATAGAAAGCATTAGCAAATGGTGAACAAACCATTTACATTACCTTTACAAAGCATGAGTAAATAACTAACAACATATTTACTTATGTCTTTAATTAATGTACGCCAAGTCGAATACATGATGTACACTAATACTTAGCAGATTTTTTTTTAACAACTATTTTATAAACACTTACTAATGATGCAACTTGTGATTAGTAATGCAAGTTATAAAGCATTTACTAACTGTTAGTTAAGGCTTTTGTGTTATTTATTAAGGTGTTCTTGTCCATTCTCAAACCTCACATTCACAAAGGTATCATAACAACTATTTTATAAACACTTACTAATGATGCAACTTGTGATTAGTAATGCAAGTTATAAAGCATTTACTAACTGTTAATTAAGGCTTTTGGGTGACCTAATCTAAAGTGTGTTATTTATTAAGGTATTCTTGTCCATTCTCGAACCTCACATTCACAAAGGTTATTACAGCCATTTTTTTTAAATAAAATACAGCTTTGGGTAACCAACTTTTTTACCAATTCTACTGTATTGCTTCTTAATGGAAATAAAATACTATTTTATTACCCAGGTAAATAAATTAACAGCTTTCTTCTAAAAAACAAAAACAACATCTATAGGCCTATAGTCTTTCTATAAATGATTAATAAGGCATAAATAGTTCACACTTTAGATTAGGTCACGCAAGAGCCTTAACTAACAGTTAGTAAATGCATTATAACTTGCATTACTAATCAGAAGTTGCATCATTAGTAAGTCTTTATAAAATAGTTGTTAAGATATCTGCAAAGCATGGTGTACATCCTGTATTCGACTTGGCATACATTAATTAAAGACATAAGTAAATATGTTGTTAGTTATTTACTCATACTTTATAAAGGTAATGTAAATGGTTTGTTCACCATTTGCTAATGCTTTCTATACCAGCTCATGTACCATTAACACCTTTTAAACTACTGGTTTGCAACTATATTAACAAGCTGTCTATAAAGTATGATAATGCAGTTATCAAACACATTATGAATTGTATTATGAACAAAATACACAATTTTTAACAGTGTTTATTAATGATCAACATAGTGTTTAATAATAAGCTTATGAACTATTTAATAATGTATTGTTAATGTTTCAAAATGTTTTATAAAGGATTAACTAACTATTAGTTAACACTTTGTAAATGCCAAAAAGCGTTGACTTATTATAAAGTGTTACCGAATAAGTATTTGTGTTTTGGTCTTAGTGTATTTTCTGCAGCACTGGCCAAAACCAGCATTAGGAGCTTGCAATTATTTTGTTCCTTCCGAGGCCATGCTGTGCTAAAAAGTGCAAGGGAATTATCTCTGGTCTTTTTTTGATAGCATTAGAATAACAAAACCATAAGAATAACAAGGCCAAAAGCCAACCGTTATTATGTGCCCTGTGCTATCGAATTATGTTTGCAGTTTAACAATTATGTTGAGGACATTTTCTCAAAATGCTTTCCTGAAAAACTATGTACAAAACAACTTACCAATAGTTTGCGTCCATCAATTTTCAGTCTTTTAATTGTATCGGCACAGTCTTCCATTTGATTCTAAAAACAACATGTTTTCATGCAATCATACTCTTTATGTGATACAGGAGAAGTCTGTCTATGTAGCACATACCAGAATAAAATATGAATTAAAAATATTTTGATCTCCAAAGGAACTACCACACAGCTGAACCCTGTGCCCGCTCACCTGGCACAGCAACAATGACACCTGAGCTGGACTCAAGCCCTCACATTCCTCCCTGGTTGGCACGTTCATTCTTGTTTATGAAGAGGCGGCTGTACAGTAACTGATGAGCTGTCTACAACAGGAAGAGTGAGTCTGACCCTCTTACTTCATTTAGCTATGTAAGCTAACCACAATGGGAGGTGGGCTGTCTTTCTCATCCACCTCTATACTCACTGTGTGTGTCTCTTTCTTAATGCTTCTTCTTTTACTTGGTAGGAAAATGTCAATACAAAATACGAAGCAAGAACTTCCCTAAATTAACATTTAAATACCATTTATAAGTATGAATTAAATACCAATTCTGTGTGCGCACTTGTATTTTAGAAGGGTCTAAACTTATTTAAATGTAGTTGGCAAACATGGCTCTAAAACAATCCTAATGCATATGAACAGGAAACAGAAGATAACCCACAGAAACTGTTCACACAGATCAGTGCAGTGTTACAATCCCATATCATGACAAACCGTATCAATGTGGATGTTTCTAATGACTCCTGTTTAGTGATCAAGTTGCATTTGTGTCAGCTGATTGCAAAGACAGCATGCTAGATGGCAACACAGTTCAGATAAGGTTAATGAGGATTCTGGTGCCATAGTTGACACCTGAGTCAAAGCTGGGGTGAACGTAGTAGACTGTGCCTTCTTTGTGTCGGTACACTATTTCATCCGACCACCATTTGGACTGAGGCCAGCATGGCACACAGCTGAGCGATTGGGTGGAAGTGGCCAAGCAATTAGACTGAGTTTGGCCTGTGACATCAGTTAACCGCCTAGCGTCATCCTTTTGAGAGTGGCACAGTGGCTGAATGATGTTCTGTCACACAATCAGGTAGTCACCCAAACTCTTAGACAAATAGATTCTCTTTTTACAAGGGTTCGGTAGCAGTTCCTGTGGGAGAACCCACTGCTCTTTAGTTTGCACATGAAAGTTGTAAGGCCTGTCTAATTAACTGTGTAGAAGAGGAAGCAATCTTGAAGGTGGTTTCTTTCAGTTCTCATTTGTGTTATCAGTTAGGTCATGGGAACAGCTCACAGGTTCTCCATGGGGCTCTGGACCATTTTTGAAGCTTCAGAACTGAACAGAACAGACAGTACATACTGTATGCTGACCATCAATCTGTCCAATGGGTTTTATTAATTGGCAATGGATCTAAAGCTTCTATATAGGTCCATCAGATCTCTAGGGATGGCTGAGGACGATTTCCATCAGAAGCTGAAAGCTAATTAAAGGGGTGGAACAGATGGTCAAAGCTCAGGCTGGACATTATCCAGGCAGAGGGTTGGTGGGGGGTGGACTGGACGTGCTCACACAGCTGTGAGGGTCTTTTGAGGTGACCAGCACCCCAGACACTCCCTGATATCTGGTTCCGCTCCAAGTCCAGGATTGGGATTCCTTGGAGCTACAATAAGAGGTCAAGTTTTCTTTCGCTCAGTTTTCTCTCATTTCGATTTTGCTCAAAGGGGAACCATGGACTTCCAAGAACCGAGGCTGTATCCACAGTAGGCTGTCACTATTGAACTACCACTAAGTTGTCCTCAGATCATCCCACATTTAATCGTTAGTATTTTATTCTGGCAGTTGAAATGTGATGAACACCAAATCATTAACACCTGTTGCCAGTGGTTTTTCCTGTCTGCCTGCACCAGGCAGACCTCATTCCAACTGTCATTCTGTCCTAGACTGGAGAAAACCAACAACTGTGGTTTTACCACAGAGGGTGTTTTCCTGGATATAAAAACACGTAGAGCATGACAGCAGACACAATTAGACGAAGGAAAAACCTACAGGTCTACAGTGCTCCTGTTTCACCTTCATCTGGAGACATGCTCCAAGCTTCATCATTGCAACTTGTAAGGAAGAGGCAGAGGCCAGCAGAGCTTGGCGCCCAGGGTCAGGGTCAAGTCAAGTTTAAAGATGTAGTGCTGTACCTAGTGGAGAAGAAGATGGGAAGCAGCAGGAAGACATTCCTGTCCAGTCTGGCCAGGTCAAAGGGATTTCGAGTGGAAGATGTTCTCAGGTAGGACCAGCAATTTAAGCGATTAAGCGTCAGTTTCAATTCCAAGTCATGTTTAACCATGCTTGTTGGTCCTGGAATTATGGTCTTGTGTTCTACCCGTTCATCTTGGGACTTTTTCAAGTGATCGTTGACATATCCAGGGAAAATGAATCTAATTGGATGCCTGATTTCGGTATCTTAAAGATATCTTCACATGCTGTAACAACATCTCTGCAGGCAGAGTTGTTGTTACAGAGATGTTGTTATGTCTTGGGGGTGTGTGGGGGGGTTTCCTTCCCTGTAACCCTGCATCTTCAGGGTCATCCGAGGCAGCTGATTATGCTCCTGTTCAACAGGGTCTCGCAGGAATCCACTGTGTATTTCTGGACCGAAGCGATAAGGGGCCAATCTTGCCCAGCTCTCTGAGTTCTGCTGGGCAGACCCAGCTGTAGCGACCCACCGGTGGGACTAGCCGGGAGGGGGGGGGGGCAGGGTTGGGTTGGGGAGGCTGTGGGGCTGCTGCCGGCGGCACGCCAGCCTGGGGATGGCAGCTTTCCCAGAAACACAGCTTGAGCGCTCCTACGGTTACACTCGGCCTGATACAATTGTTTGAAACCAACCACAGGAAGTGGAGCGTGGCCGCCTCAAACTGACATCCTGCAAGCAGACAATTTGATATCAGCTGCAACTTGATGACACCTCCGGATAAACACATTCTTCCACACAAACAAGAGAGGCTCTCTCCTGAACATATGGTCGAGTGTGCGCATGCAGGCACGAAAACACACGCGCGCACACACACAGACACACACACACACTCACATACATCCCCACTCGAGCAAGCACTCAAATGCACTTTAGCTGTTGTTACTGACACACTCACTCTGATTTGTAGCTTGCTTTACTCAGTGGGGTGGGAACAGTGGACACAGACTGGAACAGCTCTTTGTTAGTTCTCCACAGCTCTCCCTTTCTAAAGCCCGTTGACTTTAGCTTGTCCTTGCTCCCTGTGTTGGACTCAGGGTCCCACTGTTTCCGGAACCTTCAGTCTGGAGCAGCTTTGCATGCTCGCTCATTTACATGTCCAGACCATTTTTTACTTTCACTGTTGGTTGCTATTCAGAGAAAAGATTCAATTTTAGGCTTACTATTTGAGAAGCATGGTGTGTGTATTCTAGTTCCGTGTGTAAAATGTGTTCAGAGGTGACAGTTTTTGAAGGTTCAGAAAATCAGGCAGCATGGTGTCGTTACTGAATAATGTCTGTCCCAAATTGTTATAGTCAACAATGTAACAACAACCAATGAATAATAGTTACGTGTGTAAGTTCTTTGTGATGAATCTTGTGGCGAGGATGTTTGTCTACATGCGGTTGGTGAGATGCTTGTCTCAGGCTTGAACACAAAGCAGACAGAAGATTAGTCTCGCCAGGGATTCGGACAATTAGACAACACTGTTCTCTGAGAGGTCTGCCCTATTGGGATGTCCTGAGAGTTGTTCCGCTGTTCTACCCTCACCAGGAGAAAGGAAGTGGAGGACCATGGAGTGGGTAATTATTCATGGGCGGGTGCTCTGATTGGTACAGTGCTTCCACAGTGAGGTAGACCAGAGGGTCTTCTGTGTGTGAGGAAGAAGAGGCTTCGGTTGAGTCTCTGTAGATATGAGTGAGATAGGCTGGTTGGATCTCTACGTTTGGCTGTGCCTCGACTCACACACTGCTGGGGGAGGCTCTGAGCGCTGCTGGGGGACTGTTGTGTGTGCTACCCAGCCGTGCTGCACCCTCAGAGGCATTAACTAGACCCTGTGAGGGCCTACTCTGGAGTTCTGATATCTTTTGAGAACACTACTGAACTATGGAGACACACAGGCATGAAAGGTCTTTTCTCTTTGCACACACAGATGCAGTAAAAAGGGTGAAAGTGCTGTGTTGTGAAACTGTGAAAATGAATCGCTGATCTCACTGCATCTTTTTCATCCAAATCCAGACAAAACTTGGAGAAATCTTGAATTTTGTCGGTAATCCATTTGATATTGACCTTTAACCTTTTCTTTCTGCTTCCTGTGCAGTGATGAGGTCACCCATGTGGTGGCAGAGAACAACCAGGCCAGGGGTCTGTGGGCGTGGCTTAAAGGTCACGGCCTGAGGGATGTCTCCAGGATGCAGGTACTAGACATCGCCTGGTTCACGGACAGCATGAAGGCAGGCAGACCTGTCACCATGGAGACCCGACACCACATTCAGGTGAGTGGACTTGAGTGTGTGTGTTCAGCATGTGTTTGTTCATGTGTGTGGGAGACAGGCAAGTCCTGTAAAAAGAACTGTACATAAAACTGGCTGTATAATGATCAGTAGATGGTGCTATAAACCCAGCAGGATCTTTCTTTTTGTGAGACTTGCTGTATAGGAAGGAATGACCACTTATGCTGGATTTAAATATGCAGAAGAACAATAATATCCACTTATGTGGATATTATTGCGCTGAAAGCACTGAAGTGAGTGTTGATTGGGTAGATAGTTTAGGCTCACAAGACCCATAACAAAGACTTTGGATATGAGAAGGAGGAACTGTGAAATAATTGAAGAAGTTGGCAAAGAAAATGTTTGATATATATGTTTCGGTGCATTCATTAGATGAATGTGTGTATGGTTTCCTACATCTGTGGGAGGGCTTTAACAAGAAGTGTTTGGTGTAATGGTGAGAGAAGGTATCTGAGATCCTCTGGCTTCCACTCACATTGCCACGATACAGGAGCCAGTCAGAGGCATCAGGACGCCCCGTTTGGCTGTGATGTGCCAAATAAAGCTGTCAGCACAATGTCAGAGCTTAGAGAGGGTAGCTAACTGACACTCGGGGCAGATTTGCTTCCCTTGGATGGCACTAGGGGGACCTCTTCAACATATGGGTCAAGAGGAGAGAAATATGCTGCTTAGTGGAGATGGACAGTCAATATCCACTCTCTGCGGGGTGAAATAGAGACGCAAGAGTCTCGTCTTTCATAGTTTCCAGTGGTGCTTGTTGAAAGTCCGTCAACAGAGACGTGGCATCCTGTGTCTTTACCAAAATTACTTGGCAGACCTCAACCCCCCCCCCCCCCCCCAACCCGATCCCATGCCCCCCTGTTCCTTCTGTGGGCAGCCAAGGGTGCTTCCCTAAATGGCATGCAAAACACAGCAATGGGGTTTCTGGTAGCTGTGTCGTAAAGCCTCGGAGCTAATGATGCAATGTTGACGTTTATCGACCCATCGCCCAAGGTAACCGGAAGACTGTCTCACTGCTTATACAGTGATGTATTCTCTCTCCGGAGTGAACAAGGCAATACACCGTGGCATTTACGTCGGCCGCGCTTCCAATAGATAGTTTTTATGAGTTATAAATCTATTTAAGAGGCTTGTGTAGAGATACAATAATACCCACGCAGGGTTTTCTCACCCTCTCCCCAGCGGCTCTCCTTAACATCCAAAATGCAGCTCATAAATATTCCTAGGCCACATGTGACTGAGGGAGAATATAAAGTATTAAACCCATTGAAATGTAATATTTCCATTAGGACACCACTTGCAGACAACCTGTTTTGCTTAAGTGAAGTGGAATATGAGGAGTGAGACAGGCGAATGCGAGAAGACAGAATGAGATACTGCCGAGGGAACGCTTGCGAGTTTAGAGAGACGGTCTCAGCCAAAAGACCATGTGTCTCTGTGAGATGGCTGTCATCAATCTTCTGTTTAGAGCTGCTGACATCACAGTGCCCCCTGTAGGAGAGATGATGCCCCTGTGACTCCTGACCCTGCTCAGTGGCCCTGCCTGGATTTCATTAACCTGCGTGAGCACACCTCTGCGTCGGTGTGAATAGCATTAACCTGAGCAGACAGGCGATTCTGTCTCGGCGGTTTGTCAAAGGAGTGGGCCGGGGCCAGGATAGGGTCCTGCATCACTCATCCAGTTTTGCTTCTACACAGATGGCCCAGTTGTCCCTGTGGAGACAGTGTTTGTGGAGCATAGTAGCTATAGTGTGAATACAAAACGGAAGTTAAAACTAGCTGTCCCTTGAGTCAAACTGTAGAGAAAGAGGAGTCTGGCCTTAGGGAACGTGTGGAGCTGTTTTCCATGGAGTTGCCTTAGAGCTTAAAGCTCCACGGAGTCTTACCTTCACACAGTCCATGCCATACGCCATAACAGCTAGGACCATCTGGAGCAGGCCCGTCTCAAACTGCCCCTGCATACTGACGAGGAGCTGCTTCCCTCATTGGACTCACAATCCACATTACAAATCAACCACTGCAGCACTAGGGTGGAAAAGTAAAAAAAAAAAAAAATGAAGAAAAAGGTAAAAAAGTAATTTTCTGTCGTGATTGGCATAAAATGTGAAATAGAACCATGATATAATTTTAAATGTGTTGAATCCCTCCTTTAAAAGTGGAAGAGAAAGGCCTCTAGCTGAGAATAAATAATTCGTTTTTTTAATTATTTATGGTTGATTTAGCCAAGAGGTACGGAAGGTGCCAACCCTTTACAATATTGTATGACACCCTTATCACCTATTTTAAATGTTTTCCATCAACACAGCAGGGCAGGGTGACATTAGCCTCTCATCTTCCTCTTCTGTTTAATCTGGCACTCAGAACATTCCATGTGTCATTTTCACAGACAGAATGTTCTATTGTGGTGTTTAATTGTCTGAGAGAACATTAATATTACATCTGTAATCCGTTTGATACATTACAAATGGGGAGTAATTTCCCTATGGAATGAGAAGGCAATTTCCAGGAAGAAAATTGGATTATGGGTTGTTGAATACTTGATGTTACAGGTTAGGCAGTGAAATGGATTTCAATGCCAGCAGACTGTGAGATGAGTGTCATTAGTGTTTTGCCTGGGAAACACCACGGGTCAAATGTACAAAGGTGCAGTCATAAATTGGCCTCCAAATGTGTGAAAGATGTGTTATTTCATCCAAAAGCGAATTATACCAAATACAGGACCAATGAATTAAAACTGCAGTCAATATTAAGGTGAAAGAAGAGTTCAACTCCCCTTTCAACTTCACACCTCTCAGTCAATGCTGACCTTTTCACGAAGTTAGAATCATGCAATACTTTTTTTTGTCTTTCATTTGAAGTTGGAAGTTGGAAGTTTTGGCCCCAGGACAACAGGGACATTTCTGCAAACTGTCTGTCATCAGCTACAGAGGGAATGCAACTTTTTTGAAGACTTTTTATATACTTCTTTCAAACCATCAGGTTTTGAACTTTGAATGATATCCTCAGTGAACAGCTGTGGGCATTTCCAAGTACAGTAGCACATGTATTTGGAATGTACCTGAGTCACATCATATTCAGTAAGGTTTTCCTTTTGCACACAGGACACGTCGCCCACACTTACAGATGTTTTGACACCAGCTGTGCCCCCAGTCTCTCAGTATGCATGTCAGAGGAAGACCACAACGGAAAACCACAACAAGATTTTCACAGTAAGAACTGTACCCCTCACACTCACACACACACACACGCACACACACACACACACACACGCACACACACATCCATCTTCTACCCTAACAAGTGACCAGCTCTCCTCTAACTGGGGGTGTGTGCAACGTTTCACACAGAAATGCTGTAAAGCATCAGGTATGTGAATCCTACAAATGAGCAGCATCTGCAGGTCGGAGCGCGACGAAGGCCCCACGGACGGGGGTGCCCAGGAGGCCTGGCACACAGGCTGGCATGGGCTGTGACCCTGAGCACTGGCACGCAACGCCGAGATGGGCAATGGACGTGACGTTCCTCACAAACAATGATGGATTTGTCTCTCAGCCATCTGGCCCGCGGGCATCGAGTGGCCATGCCACGGTGAGGGGGGAGGGGGGGGGGGTGGAGGGAGGGTGAATGGAGGTGCGTTGCACACATTTTCCAACAGACTGTGGGGGAGCAGGTTATCTGGCTGTGCGTCTGAGAGGTACTCTAATGCCCTCTGCAGGAAGGTTGACTTTGAGTCCTTGAGAAAAATCCAACTGTCGTCATCTGATGGAAGGGGGCTCAAAAAACCTTTCAAACTTTACCATCCTACGTAACCGAAACTTACTCCGTTTCTTGTGGGAAGACGATGGAATGGATGTTTAATGAGCAGTCACTATTATCACTACAGTAGCCTTGCCAGTGTTGGAGGATTTAGTGTACTACATGGGACTGTTCTAGACACATCACATCAATCCTTCAGTGTGTCTGTGTGGGAGGATGTGTCTTGGTGATGAGTTCCTGTATGGGTTATTAAGCAGAGCATACCCACTGCCTACAGAGGCATCTGTTTCATTACGACTTTGGAGTCGGCGACTACACGTGTACGACACACACATGCACTCTTACACACACACACACACACACACACACACACACACACACACACACACACACACACACACGCGCACACACACTCACACCGACACTCACACACACAAGGGGGTGTTCCAATACTTTTCCACTGCATGACCACTGTGATCACCCAGCTCAGTCATATAATTAACTCATCATAATCCCTCTCTCTACATCAAAGACCTCTAGTGTTACTTTGGCACTAATGAATGAGGGGACGCTCCAGGCAGATAACACCATCCATGGAGATGTTTAGCTGTTGTGGTTATTGCAACTGAGTGAAACAACACCCATCCAGTTCCATGTGTCTCCAGAGATGCACCCATTTCAAAACCAAAGAGGATCTTCCTGGTGGTATCTCCATAATGAAGCGAGGAAGTACATGATTATCGATCGGTGATTGTTGTGAAACGACCCTTGATCTGATTTTCTCTTCATTCTCACCTGCCACAGACAGGGGTGATGTCATCCTTACTCATCTTTTGCGGGGAAGGACATTAGGAGGAGAAAACACAGGGCTCTGTGTGGAGCGACGCAGAGCGAAACGGAGACAGGGAGACAGAGGGAAGGAGAACATTTAGTCATTTAGGAGACGCTCTTATCCAGAGCGATCCAGAGCGATCCAGAGCGATCCAGAGCGATCCCGAGCAGGATCCAAAGCAGGATCCGGATCAGTCAGGAAGCATGTGGGGTGAGGGGGGGCAACCCCCGTCCAGGTTTTGGGTGTGTGAGAAGTCATGGGGGGTTGGAGGAGGAAGTGGGTTGGGGGGGAGGAGAGGGGCTGGTGCGGGGGTGGGTGGGGGTGGGGTTGGGTGGGGGGGGGCATTGTGGTGTCTGGACCGGGAACAGAGGATGAGCATCATCCACTCAACAGCACCCCCGTGAGCTGTCAATCACAGGAAGGAGTCTCTCTTCCTCTCTCTCCGGGCCGACACACCTTATTGATTTATTCATCTCTGTTTTCTCTTTCTCCTACCAATCTCTCCCACTCTCCCTTTGCTCCCCGGTTACCTCGCATTCCATCTCTTAGCCCGCACGTGTGCACACATACAGCATTACACATGCACACAGACACTTGAACACACACACACACACAGACAGACAAACACACGCAGACACACTGACATACCCTCTCTCCATCATCAACCAAATGTCATCTTATTCCTCTCACTCCTCCAAATATTGACATGTGTGTCTAGGCTGATTGACATGCTACATTAAAGGGCTCTTACCAGGATGACAACTCTCAGAGGGACTTACACAAACACACATGCACACAAATACACAAAAACACACTCGCATGGGTGTGCACAGGCACACACACACACACACACACACAAACACACAGACACATGCTTTGCATTGGAAAAACAAGCTTGGCTGGATTCTGGCTCTAATGAGATGTGTAGGGGAGAGGGAAGGAGAGAGATGAGAGAGAGAGAAAGAGAGAAAGAGAGAGATAGAGAGAGAGAGGGGAAGAGTGCAAAAGAGCAAAAGATGGTAAAAGGAAGAGAAGTGTTTAAGAAGAAAAGAGAAGGAGAGAGAGAGAGAGAGAGAGAGAGAGAGAGAGAGAGAGAAAGAAAGAGAGAAAGAGAGAAAGAGAGAAAGACAGAGAGGACTTAAGATATAGAGCTGTTTTCCTTCATCAAGACGTGTGGTGCTTGTCCGGCACATCGATACAGACTAGCACGAAGGGATGCCTTAGTTCTTAACTGATCTTCAGCTAAATCCCATCGATAACATCCATCACTCTGTCGAGCTACAACACACAGCTTCAGCAAGCAGTCACCCTCTACTGTACAGCATATCCCACAGAGGAGATGCCACACCAGACCTTTTCATTAAAGGCATGGTGCACGCATAAAATAAATGATTTACATCAGGAACAAAGGACTTACTTTGGTTTGGAGTGCATACAGCATGCTTGTCATACAGTAGGATCATGGAGGTGCAATGAATTGGCAGATGATCAAGTACACCCCGTTCTGAGTGAACGCTCCCTCCTCCCTCCTCCCTCCTCCCTCCTCCCTCCTCCATCCTCCCTCCTCCCCCATCCACATCCACCCATGTGTAATTAGTCAGGATGGCTTCAGCGATGACTGACTCTTGGCCTCTAACACATTGCACGGTGGTGGGTGGTAAACTGGGACGCCACATCAACACTCCATGCATCCTCATCCCCACCAACCTTTATTACTCATTAATTAGATGAATGCAAATTTGCCCTGAGCTCGCCCCGGCTCTTTGCAGGAGGAGGAGAGTTTTGACAGTTGACAGGCCGGCCGCCGAGTGGGAGACGAGATGGTCCAGGTCTGGAGCTCATCTATTTGAGGAAGGGCCACATCACTCTGGGAGTTTGGGTTACCTGCTCACTGTCTGACTGAGCGCACATGGCGTCCTACAGTACGGTTGAACCGCAGGACCCCGGCGAGCTAGCTGCTGCGCTCCAGGGCCATCTGTCTCCGCTAGCCACGGGTGGCACTCCAGGTAGACCAAGTTGGTGACAACCTGCTAAGCTATTAGCGCAAGCCTGCGACGTCTGTTCAAGCTGGTTCCTACTGTGGTGTGGCTCTAGCAGGAGATGTCTGGACCAGTGCTTAGCAGGGTGTATGCCCTCCGGGCTGATCTAGGCTTCAGAGCATCCCCACACAGCTGGAGTGTGCCCCCTCACCTCGCCAATTAAGGGCTTGCTTCTCCTCGTTAGCTCACACTGGGAGGGGGGCCCCAGCTGCATGTGTGTGTGTGTGTGTGTGTGCAGGAGGGCATACATTTATGAACAGAACATGCATGTTTGTATATGTGTGTGTATGTGTGTGTACGAGCATATTCATGTGTTTGGGTTTGTGCTCTCGCTGCGTGGGGTAGTGAACGGGTCAGTGGTTCTCTTGCAGGGCCGGGTTCAGGGCTGGCAGACTGACCCTAGACAGCATGTTTGGACAAAGCTCCTCTGGTCCGGTCATGATGTGGGTCAGTGCCAGGGATGTCACAACAGAACCACAGTAGGAAGGACAAACACACAGAACTGCTACTCAGCTTTCCTGCCAGACTAGAAGCTGGCGGTTCCTTGGGAAACCAATGTAAAGTGAGCTGTCAACATTTCAGCCTCAGGTGTTTCGATATTGCCCTAATTAGATCTTCCATCTAGCATGTTTTGTATTATTACATTGCGAGGGTAGTGTAGGGCTAAGCTTTCACCCTACAGCTATCCCTATCCTAGATACACAAGCTCTCCCACAGGTATTTACATATTATGCAAATCTCAATCTGTGCATCAAACAGGAACCTCTTCCGTGTATCAGTGCTTGGCCATCTCCCGGCTGTGTGTGTGGTATCAATGCCTCAGAGAGCCAGGTACAGTAGTAGTGAGCCAGACAGGATCCCATCCCTGAACAGCAGGTCCACTGGGGCAGCTCATGCATAAAACCCTCACTTCTCCCCCCAAGGCCATGGAGACAGCTTTTGAAAATAACAAAACAGAAAACTCCTGACAGTTGTCCTTTCTCTCGCTGAACCACTGTGCTGCTTTGGAGAAGGGGGGGGGGGGGGGGTGGTCCATTCCTGTGACCCCCTTCCCCTCCTCCCCCAGGGGAGCCCACTGTGAACAAGTGGAAAATGACGGGTTCCTCTCTGGTGCCTTTCGTGCGGTCACCCGGAAGACACACGCATGCCGAAAGCCAGAGAGAGGGAGATGAAACGAGAGAGGGAAGGAGAAGAAGAGGAAGAGAGGACAGAGACATCAGGAAAGCAAAGAGACAACGAGCGGGATGGAAGAACAGAAGGAGAGAGGAAGGGAAGGGGGAGGGCAACGGAGAGAGGGACAGGTAGAAGAGGAGAGAGTGAAGGTCTGTATGCTCTGATTCCAGTGTGCCTGCCATCATGGGTCAGTGCATCTGATGTGTGAGTGCACAGCCAACACACCTCTTTCTCATTCATGCTCCCTCCCTCCCTCCCTCCCTCCCTCCCTCCCTCCCTCCCTCCCTCCCTCCCTCCCTCCCTCCCTCCCTCCCTCCCTCCCTCCCTCCCTCCCTCCCTCCCTCCCTCCCTCCCTCCCTCGCACCTTCTCTTTTTGTTTGCATCCAGTCTAAATCACTGATCTTATCTTTCTCTTTCTTCTTTATCTCCACTGACAATCTATCTTATCTTCTTCAACAACGCTTTGTTAATTGTGCTGCCCCTCCCCTCTGTCTACCCTCCATTCGTCGCCCTTTTTCTCTGCTATCTATATTCCTTCCTCCTTCTCTGTCTCTCCTCTAGGACGCCTTTGAGGTGCTGGCAGAGAGTTATGAGTTCAGTGAGAGTGAGGGCCGCTGCCTGGCATTCCAAAGGGCCTCCTCTCTCCTGAAGAGCCTGCCCTGGAGGGTGGACAGTCTGAAGGCCACGCAAGGCCTCCCCTGCCTGGGGGAACAAACCAGGGCTGTCATAGAGGTGACTCCACATCCACACATCTGTCAATGCCTGCTCAGACCACTCTTCGTTACAGCCTGGATGTACCCTCTAGCAAGCAAACGCACAAATACATTGCCCACATACACAGAAAGCCACTCAATAACACACACACACATTGTTAACAAGCGCACACACACATACTGTCCACGCAGACTCACACAAAACACATACAGACATACGTATATACACCCATACACACTCAAGCACACATACACACGCACAGTCCACATAATGCCCTTCACTAGAACAACTGTCACATCTTGGTAAACACAAGTCCCATTCCCACACACCCCTGGGCAGAAATAGCAGGCTGTCAGGGAAGGTGTCAGCCAGTGTTTACTTGGATGGAATTTAGAGCCACAGTATACTATCAGAACAAGGTAAGCTCTCAGTGACCTGACTGTCCTGTGGACTTAACCTTCTCCTCATAAATGTCTGGGATGAAGTCAGAATTTTAAGAAACGTTCCTTTTAAAATTCACATCAAGAAGGAATCAGTGACAATCCCCGATGAGGCTTTCAGAGTCACTCTTTGGAATCTAAAACTACAAACAAGAGTGATATGAAGTATGGCTTTATCCAAAATGAGAGAAAGTAAAATACTAAACAACCCAAACCCATGGATATTGAAGTGAGTAGGAAAGCAGTCAACAGACAGAACTGGGGCCATTGTTGAGTGAACATCTGAGGGAAGAAGAAAAAAAAAGGTAAGAAGTTCTGAGCAGGGAAGCAGGAAGCAGGAAGAAGTATGCTTCCCCCTCCAGGGCAGAGGGGGTGTGAGCACTGAGGTCCATCTTGGCTTGAGGGTTGATAACCAATGAGTGGATGCACCATCGGGTATTGAAGGAAACTCATGAGCTCACTGTCAGTGAAAGTGGAAGAAACATGTGGGTGTACTGACGTGGACAACATCTGCTCAATTCACCTTTCACAGACCTATGGGATTCTCTGTGAAACGAATCACAGCTGCATTAAATGCGGTGCACCTTTTTTCTCCCTAGCATTCAGCATTTTCCCATTGTAACCACCCAAACATCCCTCAAACAACCTCAACCCCCCCAGCCCCCCACCCATCTACCGACCCCCACGCAAACAACCACAAGATAAATAGCAACGCTTGTCCAACAGTCTCTTGCGGCCTGTGTTTACCTTCCTGATAAATGTAATATGGAGACACTTAAAACATGACAAACAAATTAGTGGCGCTCCCCGGAGAGGAGAAAGACACTATTAAGAAGGGAACCAAGCCCTTTAAAAACAAACAGTCTAAGCGGCAGTCGGTTAATGGCAGTAAATATCACCCCAAGGTTTATTAACACTTGACACTGCCATTAACGAAGGTGAGATATGTGAGAGTTATGGAAATAAAAGAAGCATCTGAGGAACACTTGATGTAAGTGGGTTGTCTATTATTGGGATCCCGATAGAAACAGATATTGTATGAAATAAACAATGTTAATAGGCAGTGTGGAGGTAAGGTCCACAGTTTGCCATTTTTTTCACAGGAAGTCCTTATATTTGGCCGCTCCTTGAAAGTGGAGGAGCTACTGAGTGATGAAAGATATTTAACACTCAAGGTAAGAGTACTTAACAAGACTGCTGAGCAATTAAGACATTGCATAGGTTTTAATTCCTTATTTTGATAGCTTACAAGTCCTTCCAGAGAACCCTGAAACACTGCTATTTTCCTCCACAAGGAGTTTTCATTAGACTATGGATCTTTCTTTCCTCCTCTAGCTGTTCACCAGCGTGTTTGGAGTTGGACCCAGGACGGCAGAGAAGTGGTACCGTGCCGGGTGGCGCTCCTTCCAGGAAGTTCTGGCCCAGCCGGACATCCACTTGAACAGGATGCAGAGAGCGGGTAACCACACAAGCAGGAAACTTCTCTTTCAATAAATGAGCAATTATTAGACAATCATCGCAGCAGTTCCAAGTCATTGGCTGCAAATGGATTTACCCACGGCCTCTTCTTTTACTGGTAGTGCCTCTTAGGTGCTCTAACTCCCCAGTTGCTTGTATATCTTGTCTGTGCGATGAGAGGTGGTGGCAGTAAGGAATCTAACACAATGCAGCATCACCAAGGGGATTGGACAAGACCAAAATAAAGAAAGGGTAAAGCTTGTCATGGGATTCAGGCAACACACTCATCCATCAACTGGAGACAGAAGGCCCATCAGCGTAAAGAGCAGGCGGGTGTCCTGACTCTCAATCACAGAGTTAGGATTTGTTTGTCACAATATTGAGGCGACATGGAGAAATGTCACTGTGTCTTCTGTTCTTCTTTCCTTGGGGGAGGTTTTGCAGGCTTCTGGACCGTAACATATGCTCTTCAGATTGGAGTAGAAAGACAGTGCCCACCTATTATTCCTTAGGCACTATGGAACCATGCCAAACAGCTCTATGGGGGTTGTTGTTACACGCAAGTAGAATTTCATCAGCAGCTCAGAAGCAGGTGTTGTTGTGCAGGAGTGACGTGAAAAGAAAGTCCTCAAAACTACCCGTGGAAAAGAGTTCAGAGAGAGGAAGTACATGTTTACCAAAAAATGACCCCTGGTGATTCCCCTTGAAAAAGAATACAGAGCACAATTGGATTACAGGTTGACAGGGCCCAGTGAGGGTGAACAGCTAGATTACTGACTAAGGTGTCACAGTCACTTAATCCTGCAAGAGTCAACGTTGCAGTGTGGAGGTACTGAGGAATATGGAGGATCAGCATTGTTATCATAGTGGAAAAGCCATACAAGTGGAATGAAGGGCTTATTTTTGTATAAGCTAGGGTACAACAGTGTGGATGGTGTCATGGTAGAAAATTTACTGAGGTTTGCACTCTATAAATAATGGGTATGTGGCAATGATGTAGCATTGCACTGTAATATACAATATTGTACTGTATTTAGTATAAGCACATACCTACCATGGTTATACATTATGCTAACTGGCTATTTTCCCCAATGGCCAGTGCAAATGCAAATGACTGTGATTGACAGCCAGCTCATAGTCTAATAATGGTCTTCTGCCTCCAGGCTTCCTGTATTATAAAGACATCTCCAGGCCTGTCAGTAAGGCGGAGGCTCAAGCCCTGGGGATCATCATTGAGGAAACTGTCCGTGGGATAGCATCAGACAGCATCGTGGCTCTGACAGGTGGCTTTAGCAGGTACTGTACAAGACTTGATTGTTTTACGGACGTCAACCTGGCATTCCATATATCCTAAGTTTCATCAAACCAGAGCATTACAAGTGTTGTATTTACCTGCAGCCATGCAAACACAAGATAATTGCACTAACTAGTCTTGTGAGCTTTCCCACAATCCTTTGGGATGTCCCCTCGCTGTTTCTAATGGCCCTGCACGTATGTGGATGCACACTCAGGTGAAAGGAAGAGTGTGTGAGAGAACAGAAATGTGCGATCATGATGTGTGAGTGGGGGAGCTGAAAAAAGACCCTAGCAGGCCTCTTGAGTACTAAACAAATACTTTGAAAGTGTAATCACCTCTGCCCTGAGATACCTTCCAGTCTCTTCTTGATGTCCTGACAGTTTACATTTTAGTCATTTAGCAGACGCTCTTATCCAGAGCGATTTACAGTAAGTACAGGGACATTCCCCAGAGGCAAGTAGGGTGAAGTGCCTTGCCCAAGGACACAACGTCAGTTTGCATGACCGGGAATCGAACTGGCAACCTTCGGATTACTAGCCCGATTCCCTCACCGCTCAGCCAACAGACTCCAGACAGACCAACAGACAGTTGAGCAGATGCATTGCAGAGACAGACCTCTAATAGACTTTCATACATTTGTTGCAAGAAATAAACCTGTGCGTATTACAGTAAACTTTGACATCCAAGGAAGCAATTATAGTTAGCACCTGAAACACTGTCACAGACGCAATGTTACTATGTCATTTTCACCGTGGTTGCCGTAGTAAAGCAGCTAACAGAAGTTGTTCGTTATCAGTCTGCCTTCTTTATTTGTTTGGTGCTTTTTATGTGGGGTGCTTTGCGCCTGAGTTTTAAGCATGGGCCACACGGCTCTATAGTGTTATAAAGATGGAGCCGTTACCGATGGCTGTGTGGTAAATAATTCAGGAGCCGTCTGCTGGTAAGAAAGTGCGTTCTGCTTCCCTATGGGGGGGTGCAGTCCTGCTGCTTCCTGTCTTTTAAACATCACAACCCCTCGTTGTTACTTTGTTTGACACTTCCGACAATTATCAAAACACTGGAAGAACGGTATATTTATAAGGGGAAACGTAGAGGGACAAGGATGTGCTAATTATATACGTTTGTCAAGTAAAGTCTGTGTGAAAAGTATCCCTTTGCTTTACTGTGCGTAGTTTTCTACAAACACTTGGAAGTCGCACCCACTCCAAGCTCACATGATGAGCTGGACATGTTTCATTGTGTAAATAACACATTCGCAAACAAAGGAGAGAGAAAAGTGAGAAGACTAAGTGAGACGTGAGAAAAGTTATTCAAATGGGCGCAGGTTGTTGACAACCGGACTGGAATGTGTGCTACTGTACATGATTTATGGATAGAGGATTGTTGTGTGGTGAGATATCATGTCTTCCCACACAAAGATAGAGAAACATGAATTAATCTGATATGATGTGGTGCACATTTACTGAGCCTTAAACAAAGACTGATTTGCATCTTGAGTATGTTGCTATGGAGATGATCTCAGAGTGAATTGACCCAAGTCTGTAATAATCAATGAACCCATGAGATTTAGAAGGTTGCTGAAGCACTTAGATTACTGCAGTGTACACTCTCATGAAAAGTGTTTTTAAATGTGTAATGTTTGATGATGATGTATGCTTCAATTCATGTCATTCAAAACTTATATTTAAAGCTTTTTTCTTTTCTTTTTTTAATCAAAGCATTTTTTTTAAATGTTCCTAAGAGGTTCGATAGGCTAGAAGCCTTTGCTTAAAGTGAGAACAATCTTAAAAGCACCTTTCATGTGTAAATATAGCTTTAACATGCCTTAGGAAAAAGAAAATTCTCCTTAAAGCAGACAGAGCAGCAGTAACTTGCCATCCTAGAAGTTTCTTCAAGTCAGCTGCCTTCCTGTAAACTTTACCAACCATCCTACTTCTGTAAAAAAGCGTATCAAGGATTTGTTGATGCCTGTGACATTAGCCTTATTGAAAGGACAGCCGCTGTGAAAGGCGGGTGACAAGGCTCAGAGCAGTTTGGTAGTGGGATTAAAAATAGATAGGCAGGAGGGGGAAGCAGCTTCTGCCACTTCAGAGTGTGAAAGGACCATGAGGTGTCAATGGACTGCTGTGTTTCTTTGCTTAAAATCATGGCCGTCATGTCACAGTGTTCTCTTCTCTCATTTCCCACAGTCTCTTTTCAGTCTACTTATTTCTACACTCAGCACATTTTTTTCATAACAAGACATTACTTTTCCTTTCCCTGCTTGGGTGACAGCCTTGAGAATGCTCATATTTTTTGAGAGGGAAATGGAGGGCAGGAGTAGGAGACATCAAATTCCATAAAATCTTGAAACAACAAGGTAGTAGGCACTTAAATAGTTCTGTCCATATTTCCAGAAACAAGATGCCCTATTCCAAAATGTTGTCTATACAATTGAAAGCATAGCAAGACAATTTTGTCTTATATTTTTCATCCATCATCCGTCATCTGAAACCTGTAAATATTCATCTATATTTCATATGTTCTGCACTGAAACAATAAATCATTGACAGTTTCTCCTCACGCTATGCCGGTAAATACAGCCTTTCACAAACGAGATGAGATGGAGATGTCTCGGAAACTTGGTAGGGGGTCGCTATTTGAGAAATGGAACAAAGCCGACATGTCTGGGTACAGCAGGGTAAAAGTCCATAAGATTGAACTCCAAGAAAGCCACAGTAGTATTTCTGGAGTTTTCTGGGGTTGGAGATTGGAGAGCGGAAGCTTGAAGCTATATAAAAACACTGTGTTGTGCACCCTTAGAGCAAAAAAACCCCAAAACACATCTTTGCATGAGAGAAAAAATGTGACATGCTGTCATCTCCTTTTCTGCTGACTTGGTTGATTTAGATGAAGCATCTGCATAGAAAACAGGCTCTAAAAAACTAATCTGGTTCTGACTGAAGAAGCTGTTCTCCTTGGCGTGACTGATCCTTTGTCCCTTGATAAACTCAAGAGAGAGCACATCATCTCGGACTAAACCTTGGTGTTGTGGGAGTTTATTGTAGGTAAACTGAATTTATGCTGATCAGTTCTTCCATTTGGCTATGGATATATTCACGACACACATTTATGCAGTGCTGTTCGGTGCTTTGCGTCTCTCAGTGGGAAGAACAATATTGTGACCATGCATTCTAACTCAAGGACTTCAGTAACAGAGCAGCAGACCAGATACAAAGATGTATTAAACAGTTCTTGAAGGACAAATCAAACTAGAAAACAGATGCAACACCTACAGAACGTCTGTCTCCTCGACAGCACCACTCAACACCTGAGTCTTAGTGTTAGCTTTAGCATCTTTTGTGGAGCTTTTAATAATGGCTGTTGTTGCACTCTCAGTCCACTAACGTTTAGTGGATTCTCCACCTGGCACCATTTATATTTCTCCTCAATCCCTCCCGCCAATTTCATAGTGGAATGGACGACAGGCAAAATCAAACAAGGATCCTCATGGCATAACAAATCTGATTTGTTTTCACACCAGACCTATTTGTCATCGTTTTGCTGTGTCCCTAACCATGAGATCAACGCTTTTGACTGCATTATTTGCATTGCGGTTGATCAAAGTAGGCTGATCAGGTTGAATCAACTGTATCCTCGCCTCAGTGCTTTTGGCAGTCAGCAGCCGGGTTAGCTAGATCCACCTAGGCCCAGGTTCAGAGAGGGAGGCCGTCGCTCTAATGCACTGAATCAGAACCTGGGATAATAACCAGGCTAGAACCCTTTGAGGGGCAAATTCAACAGTCACAGGCCGTATTTACTGTCTTTGTACCAGTGTACTTGTTGTACTGTTCTCTTTCATGTCTGGTGAACCAGCCTTCAGGCTGAAGCCTTCTGAGCCAGAAACTAGCAGGTTCCCAGGATTTAGCATCTTCCACAGGGTCCATATAAAACAGGACCTCCAGTACTGATCTGAACAGGTTGTCTGATGACTTAGGGGTTAGTTCGAGTCAACCTAGGAACAATACATTTCCCTCTTGTCTACAATTCAAGGACATCCTACATAAGAGCTAAAACTTTAAAGCATGTTAGAGAAGCGCATCATGCCAGAGCAGACCTTTTCTGCAAGGGTCTACATTTTTGTATGAGATAATCACTCATGTCAATCTCCAGTTCTCCATTGCTCTGGTTCTGCTGACGGAGACCCGATACATTTTCGGTTCTCACTTGTTCTCCGTGTGAATGTTCTTTATTATGCTCATCCAAGAGGAAAATGATGATCCCCCTAAAAAGTGAAGGCTGTGACAGCTGAGGCAACAAAAAGAGAGCTTAAAGAATTAACGATGCAGGACAAATAGCTTGTTTGAAGAATAGAAAAAAAGTCAAAGTCATTAGTATGCTCAATGCTCTTAATGGCCAGTCTGCCATTTTACTGTATTAACAGTCAACCACTGTGACTAAATACATCCTTGTGGAATCATATCGTAGTGGGTTAAAGTAGGTTCATCTCTGTCCTCAGGGGAAAGGACTACGGCCATGATGTGGACTTCCTGTTGACAACACCTGACACTGAGAAAGAGGAGGGTCTAATACTCAATGTCATGGACAGACTGAAGCAGAAAGTAAGTTTAAAGCCACTCATTCATATGGATATGTATCCAACGCAGAGAATACAGAGTAGAATCCAAATGATCCTTGTGTGAGTAACCAGGATAGAGCTGAGGACTAAAGGCTGTACCACAAGGCAGGATTTTCGTGTGAGATTGGGACACAGAGGTGAAAAGACTTGAGGACTCATATTATATTAAGTAATGAAAGCAGTTGGACACTTTCCAATATTCAGGACCCGGAATATGGAGAAGCATACCGGTCTTTTTTTTAAGTGGGGAGATGAAAGGAGCTTGGGTGACTGACCTGAATATCCCAGAAAAATATTCGAAGGAACACTTTGTGGAAAAAGATATGAGTTCATATTTGGAAACATCTGAACATATAAATGAAGAACCTGGGACAGTTATAGACACATTAATGGAATTCAGAAGGCGAGAATGGATATAAAGAGAGAGAGAGAAAGAGAGAAGAAGCAGGTGTATCCATGTGTGTAAGAGGAGGGTTTCGGCGAAGGAGAGATATGGAGGATGGTGAACGAGGGAGAGTGGACAACAGAGGAATGAGAGATAAAGAGAGAGAGAGAGTGGTGGGGGGTTCATTTGGCACCACCACCTCCCTCCGAGACCCTCACTGAGGTGGGGGGTTGGTAGCAGACAAGTGTTTGATGATGAGCACAGCAGTCGTGTCTGGCTGCGGGGGACCTCTGTCATCCCGGCTGGATTTATAAATAACACCTTACCCCCCCCCCCCACCCACTGGCTCTGCTCCCTTCAGAGGTCCACTTTGCTGATAATTACCTTCCCTGTTAACACCGCCCTGCTTCTACAGCTTAGAGCCTCTTCTGGTCCCTATCTTCTACTGGGCGGTGGAGGGCTCGGGTGGATGGGCCGGCCGGCAGGGTGTGGAGGGGTAAGATTGGAAGAGAGTGGCTAGGGTTGTTAAGGTGGAGGGCGGGTTGGCAATGTTGTTGTAGGCTTGGTGAATGGAAAGCATGGGGATTGGCATCGTGTGGGCCGGGGGAGGGGGAGGGCAAGCTTCAGGGTGGATGGGTGCTCCATCCTAAGAGGTGGGTGGGTGGTTGGCTTGATGAGACCTGGGTTCATTGTCCTGGAGGAATTAGGATTGGGGGAGGAGCTTGGAAATTTGAGTGGTCCACTGGGATGGCCACACAGAAGCCAGTGATTGAGTGGATGTAGCAGAGGTTGACTTTAAGTCGTGTAACCTTGTCATCCGCGATCAGGCCCCTAGGGGTCTGCGTGTCTTCATCCAGGCCTAATATCACTGGCCGCTTTTTCTTTCTGTACTGCCTGGAGGGAGGTAAAAATACATCCATCTGGAAATGTCCTTGTAAAAACGGGCCTCATCATTTTTTTTTATACCCCTGCTGGTTATGAAAGCATTACTTGGGGGCAGAAGCAAGGTCAACCACCCTCTTTCCTGCGGTAGACGGATGAGATTTGGTTTTGCCCTGGGAACAGCAACCCAGAGCCCGAGAGGGATATGCCATATCTAACATCCACCAATCATAGACACTCACTAGATTAATGCCTGTTGCCATCCACTGTTGACAGAGTACCTTCTCATGTGAAATTTTATTATAGTATCACATAATAGTGTTTTTTCCTCATGCAGTTCCTTCCACATCAGACTTATGGGAGAGGATATGCCTTAGGTATGTAATGAGGTTTGAAACCCATAAACCTATAAACATAAACCTAAAGCAGTAAGACATCCAAGGTTTGCCCTGTGGATAAATCACAGAGACAGTGAAAGAGCCAAGCCCAAACAGGCCAGGGGATGACAGACTACATACTGTTGTCATGTTGTTTGATGAGAACCAATGTCACATCTGAACTGCGGCGGATGGTTAAAAAATAGAACACACGCTTTTCCAAAAAATGCTTCGCTTTAATTTCAGCAATCAGTTTCGACCACTTGGACAAAGCTCTGAATCAAAAGGAAAAGCACAGTTCAAACACACCCTGCTAACGCACGCTAATCTGGAACTTGAAGGAATGGTTTGATGTCTCTGGCTCTGAGTCACAGCCAATGTGACATTAGATCACTGAGCCTCCACCGTCATTCCTTTTGTCCTCTGAGACAGGTGGTCGCGGCACCGTCCTTCATCCGCTGTTTGAAAGTCACACTTTTAAGAAGAAAAAGTTGATGGCTGACCTTTTTGGCAAGTCGCCTCCATTGCCTTTGTGTGTGTGTATATGTGTGTATGTGTGTGTGTGTGTGTGTGTGTGTATGTGTGTCTCAGTGTGTGTGTTTCTCTCACAGACAAACCCTGGATAAAGATTATCTAGCTGGTGTCCGCCTCTGTAATTCCTTCTGTAAACAGTTCTGGTGGAATAAGCTTGCTCTCCGATGCTCGCTGACATTACCTGCTGCGTGGGAGACGATTACGGCACATGGTTCGCTTAAACAGCCCTCGGCACTGCTGAAACGAAAACTTGGAGGCATCCTCCTTTCTACGGTGGATTTGTGAGACGGCGGCAGGCCTCATCCAATGGCAACAAGGGCGTCCATGCTCAGACACTTAATGGACTGTAAAAACTGTCGCTAACTCATTAATCCTCCAGGCTCGCGGCATCCTCAGGATTCAAGGCTAAAGCCAGGAACTACTCAGCCAGAAAGGCTCCAAAACGATTCCCCCAAATAAGAAGTGACCTACATTAACAACATCAGAAAGAGTGAGTCGTGCACAACTCATCAGATGCAGACAAGATATCGTTTAAGAGTATCAGTAACGTTACTGTGTCATTAGAAGTCTTCAAGTCTTTTCTTTGCTGTGTAGTACAGCTTACAATATCAGTGCCCTTGAACTGTCAGCACCGAAAAAGACAGGAGTCAATACAGAGTGCTGGCGTGAGTACCACATCCTCTCTGCCTATCCAGGTGGGACATGAGCGGTTAGCTGTAATTGCAGACAGGAGAGGGTTTCCGGGGTTGAGGACGTGCGACATCAGGGATTTGGGTCTCAGTTATGAAGACGAGCCGGCAAACCTTATTAGCGGAGCTTTGTGGCGTAAAACGGTCGAGGTTGGAACTTCCCACAGAGCGCTTCCCACATGTCACTCAGTCTCACCGCTGTCCTCAGTTAATGACTCCATCGTCACCTCTTCTCCCCTTGCCTTCGGGGAATCAGTCTTTCTCTGACAAGTGCCAGAGAGGGGAATGGACACGACTGGCTGGTACCAGTTAACGGTGTTTAATGTTTCATGATTAACCCCCTTGTCCCATCAGACAGGAGAAGTGGTTAAGGCTGCACTTTCTTTACAGATTATTGCTCTTTAAGGAGAAAGAGTCCGATTTATGGCCAGCAGAGGAGGGCAGTTCCCCAACAATTATGTTGGGAGCTGGAATTAAACTGACAATTTGTAATGTTAATCGCTTTAACGGTTTAGGATTGTGTTGCTGAATAATCAGCCAGGCAAATACCCAGAGGAAATCAATCCTTAGATTCTCTCTCTCTCTCTCTCTCTCTCTCTCTCTCTCTCTCTCTCTCTCTCTCTCTCTCTCTCTCTCTCTCTCTCTCTCTCTCTCTCTCTCTCTCTCTCTCTCTCTCTCTCTCTCTCTCTCTCTCTCTCTCACACACCACACACCATCGCTTTTTTTCCTGTTGAACACACTGATGTCTCACTTGGAAGTGATTTTCATTGCACATGAAGTGGGACCCTTTACCAGTGAAGGTGATTGCCCCCCCACGAAGGGAGACTGGGAGCTCTTAATTTAGACACTGTAGCAGATGTTCACAACTCGAGGCTGAAATTAGACTTGACAATTTAAAGAAGTCGTCTTCAAACTGATGAAATTCTACACTCCTCTACATTTAGAAATGTGAAAGAACATGCATGCTCAAATAGCCAATTTAGTATTCAACTACATTGTTGCAGGACTAAAATAGCGTACACCATCACACCTTATCAATAGTACCCAATGCTAAATGTTGTAGCCAAATACTGTATCGCAAATGTAATGCGTGCTCAAGAAGAGACTATGTGGTGGTGGTTTGTCCCTGCCCCTCTGGATCTCTCTTCCTCTCCACAGGGCATCCTCCTCTACTCAGACTACCAGCCATCCACCTTCGACATGACCAAGCTGCCCTGTCGCAGGTTTGAGGCCATGGACCACTTCCAGAAGTGCTTCCTGATCCTACGCTTGGAGTCAGGGCAGGTTGATGGTGGCGTGCAGAAGGACTCAGGGGACACCCGTGGCTGGAGAGCGGTCAGGGTGGACCTGGTAGCCCCACCTGCAGACCGCTACGCCTTTGCCCTTCTCGGCTGGAGAGGTTCAAGGGTAGGAGAGGGTCTTCCACTAGGGTGGGGAGGAGAAAAAATGAATGTGGGCTGAAAAAGTGCAGTTGAATCAAGACAGTTGCTCAACTGACCGTTGGTTCTTTGTTCCGTTGCAGCAGTTTGAGAGAGACCTGAGGAGGTTTGCTCGGCTGGAGAGGAACATGCTTCTTGACAACCACGCTCTGTATGACAAGACCAAGGTACTGTACTGTACAGTTACTGTGCTCAGACCAAGACATTTACAATATATGTGGTACATACACTTCTTATAATCAAGATATGTTCTTATGCCAGCGACAAATTCAATATCATGTTCAGTATCACAGGGGTATGGAAGGGCGGTTTGGGATTATTTTACTCTATATTAGCCCACTGGAGAATCCCATTTTCTGGTGTTGGTTTTGTTTGCGTTTGTGTGTTTGTGTCTGTGCATGATGTGGATGTTTATGGACTGTTTAGAGAGTGCTCCTCCTCTACAGACACAAAATTGTAAGCACTAAATTATTTTGAGCAAGAGTTTAATGTGCACTAAACCTTGACATTCATCACTATTTTTTTCTTTTGAACGTGAGAATATGAGAGAGAGAGAGACAAGGCAGAGAAACAAAGGGCAATGGAAAAAGCCATCTTGACTTTGTGCTGGGTAAAAAGGCAGGTTGTGATTCAGACAAAGTGCAGTTTCAGGTGGGATTATCTCCAGTGCCTTTCTCTAGACTGCGTGTTTATGAATGTAGCAGGTGAATTACAGCACAGCCTTGTCCTTACAGCTATTGGAGGGATTACACTGCAGTGTTACGGCTGGGAATACACACACACGTTATCTTGACTTATTTTATGCAATATGTGCTTCCTCTCTAAGTGAACAGAAACTTGATATTGGTGCAAGGACAACTTTTTTAATTACAACAATGCGAGAGAGGATAATTTAGTGTACGTACAAACAAATGGAAACCCACACTTGCAGACAGTACATATTCCCTCTCACACACGCACGCACTTCACACACACTTGAACTGCACACACACTTGCTCCCACGCGTGCACACATACAGATACACAGTGGACAGGAAAAGCAATAAAGACACATCAGCTAAGTGAATCAAATCCATCTAACTGTTTCTATATCAGATGCAGGTGGTGTGTTAAGGGGAAGTTAATTGCTCAGGGATGCACAGAGTTCATTTACACATTTCCAAATGAAATCAAGCGTCTTCGTTTCACCCAACAGGTGAAATAAAAAGGTGAAGATAAAGCAATATAAATCAATTCATGGCACGTCTCATTAATCCTGATGTCCAATGAACCCCCCCTTTTGCAAATGCAGAGTTACTGAATTTATCTTGGTAAAACTGTTTTTTCGAGAACTAATTATAATATATATATAGTGAATAGTGACAACATTTATTTGGAGAGTGCATGCCAAATAATCTATCATGAACATAACATCAGAATATCAAAGAGAGTGGTCTTTTAGTCACACATGGTGTACACTGTTTGCATTGGACAGGACTTTGACGTCTGGATTTGTGATACGTGATGAGACCTATAGGGATGTTTATGAACACTTAAGGTTCACTCTACATCATGTTGTGCTCTAGTCTTGTAAATACTATAATTATCTCCTGTAACTGAGGTGCTCTGACAGAAGACTCCAAGGTGCAAGCGAAAGAGAACGTTGTGAAGATGCCTCTTCATTTATTCCTGCTCGTTTCCACAAAGACAGAAACTTCAAAGAAATATTCTTCCGTACCTTTTCTGATGGGCACAAAGCAAGTCAAAGCCTCCCCAAAGAACACGATTCCGAGACGACAGGCTGCATCCCAGACAGCAGGCTGGTAGTGCTATTCAGTACTCTCTCCCAGAGCCCTGCAGTGTCCTTCTCCTTCCGTGGTCGGGGGTAGGAGGACAGGCAGTGTGAGCAGGGTGCGGGGAGCAGGAACAAAGGCACCAGGCGTGTCACCGGGCTGACCGACAGGGGGACGCCCCGTCACCGGCGCGTCCCTGTCAGCTCCCCCCCCACCCCCCACCCCCCTCCCGGGGGACAGGGGTCAGGGCGTGGAGATGCCAGGGCGGGCAGCTCCCTGACAGATATTATACAGGAGATGCCACAGGAGACGTTGTTTATTCAAACACAAGGGCAGAGAGACGTGCGCTGACGGTGCAGTGATCCGTGCACACGGCGACAGTTCGGTCACATCACGCACACGTCTCTCGCTTCCTCTCACACACACACACGTGCTCACGCATTCATACACACACACACACACACACGCACTTATGTTTGTGGTTGGTTAAGTTGGTGGGAAACTTTTCGATTAATTGAGATGTTTACGCCACAATGGGCAAGCATGCCAACCACACCACACACGCACTCACCTCCTACTTTTTTCACCTCCCCTCACACACTTTCCTACACCCGACCTGCCTCACTTAATCTCCCTTTGACTCCGTCAGATATATGCGTGCTGGTTTCAAGGTCGCCAGCTAGTTTCAAAAGGGTGCGTGCAGACAGAATCATTCAACGGTGTGACCTGTTTCTCAGTTTCGCCTTGACATTACAGCCATAATTAAGGTAATGAAGATCAATTAACTGTCTCAGTCACTGCCACCCCCCGGTACAGATCGTTGACTATTCCCTCTGTTCTCTTCAGCCGGCAGGGGAGGAGGGCCTTCTTAGTCCAGCCCCACTAGGCTGCAAAACCCTCATTAACTGGAGAGATGACCACCCTTTTATCATCTGCGGCTGTTCTAATTGACCAGTCTTTTTCAAGAGAGTCCGCGTGCTACGTGTGACTGGTGCGGAGGAGACGGGGGCAAAGTCGCAGATGGAAATTGTCGTTTGATTAGGGCACTTGTCTCCACCACAGGACATATAGGTGGACCTGATGATCATTAGGAGGACTTAAATCCAGTAATGTGCTTCAGAGAGCTCTCGCTAAACGCATGGCTCATCCATGTTATTATGAAAGGCTCCAAAAAGATTAAAGCTAAAGTCTTTCTAACGATTTGATCCCAATTACCAGTAGGTTGGAGCTCAGGGAAATTGTCTTTGACTTACAGGTAAACAGGAAGTGAAGCAACTAATGACTTGGAGGAAGGAAGTCATCATCATGATACACACATACCATAGCTGTGAAGCCATTTTGTCGTGTGAATATCCCCCCAATGTGATGTCAGTGAGAGCATGCACTCTGTTGTATATGGGTTTGGATGTGGTGGGTGCGTGTGTCTCTGTATTTGTGTGTGTGTGCGTCGGTGTGTACAAGTGTTAGTGCAAGATGAATGTGTGCACACGCATGTGTGCGTGCTTGTGTGTGTCCTCTACTGTTAGGCTGAAGGTGTGTGATAATTAATATGTGTGGTGGGTTTGATGAATGAGGACAGGCGGAGGATTTCATCAGGCACAGACAGACTGAATCTCTCCCAAAGCAGGAGGGCTCCATGACCTGTCCAACACCTTCCAAAACAAAGCATCTCTACCCTTGAAATTCCCTGCCGTTGTGTGTGTGTGTGTGTGTGTCTGTGTAAATAAGTGAAGATGTGTTTGTGCCAGTAGACTTGCATGGTACCATTGTGCATGGCACAATACAATAGTCTGTCCTGCACAAATGTGTTTCTGGTAATGTGATTCTGTATTGAACGGGAATGCATTTTGCCTACAATTTTGCCTTGCTGCATGTGACTGTGCATGTGTACTGGGGTGTGTATAAAGTCTGTTGCGGTTTTGTGTGTGTGTGTGCGCGCGTGCGTGTGTGTGTGCAGCAGTATATGTCACACAGAGGGTAATTACTCAAAGCCATATGTAACAGTGTGATTAATGAGGTGCTGGTCAGAGGGCTGGGGGTGTGGATGTCCTGGTTGGGGCTCTGGAGCAGAGGAACCACCACATCTCAACACCTGTCTGGAGTCCTACCCGGCTCCAGCTCTCCACTCTGGACCTCTGGAGCTTAACTAACATGCTGAAGTTCTGGTAGTGATTCTGGCATGATTACTTCAGACTTTTGCTGGTAAAAAATAATCTCCAACGCCCAGAGACGTGATACCCTTCCAAACAGTCTGGACAGTACAGCATGTACTGACAGGGGATGTACTGCATGCTCACTTTCCAGTGATCATTTCGTCTTCATTTTCCAGTGCTCTGGAGACAAACAGTTTGGGAGCTGCCTGTTGTAGAGAGTGCAATGTTCACAACTTGTCCTGTTTCCCTCTGTTCCTCCCCCTCCTCCCCCTCCACCCCCCCCCCCCCCTCCTCCTCCTCCTCCCCCTCCCCCTCTACTTCCTCCCCCTCCTCCTCCTCCTTCCACCTTCCATCCTCTGAGCAGCGGATGAGTGGACAATAACGGGGCAATTGCACTGGGCTTTGGGGATCGGCGTTTGTGAACGCTCCCCAGCTGGTGAGGAGAGGCAGTGTTTGCAGGGAGGATGAGAAGTGCCTGGAAGGGAGTCCTTCCCTGGAAGGAGAGAAAAGGGAGGAGAGGTTTAATTTAGCGGTTGGTGGCACAGCGGCCCCTCAGGGTGTCACACACGTGCACGCACACACGCGCGCGCGCACGAGCGCTCTCAAAAAGTGCACGTGTGCGGATGTGCACAGCCAAAGAAATGCATAAAGAGGCGCGCACGCTTGCATTCGCACAAAAAAAACACAGGCACACACTGATAAACAAACACACCCCTTCAAGCTGTGCCAGGCAGACAGGTGGGTCGTAGAGGGTGGGGTCTTTGTCCTCTAATGCATGCTGGGAGCTGTCAGAGCTGCGGAGCGCGGGCGTTTCTCGAGCATTTCTCCAGCGTTGCTCTAGCGTTTATCTACAGGGATGAGGGAGAGGTTGCGACTTGTTTCCATCTCTGCTTGGTATCTTGGGATATCTCTTTCCCTGAATTCCAATACGTTGAAGTGAATGAATGGAGCTTAAGCTTTTGCAACGGATGAGCATAGAAGGCTGTGATACATTTCTAAGTGGGAGTTGCCTCCATAGCTTTCTTTTCAGGGTGTTGACATTGAATATCCCATCTGCATAATTCCCCTGAAAAGGTGCTTGTTGGAAGAGGAGACTTGCAGATAGCGATTACACAGGAAGCTGTCTCTCTTTGTTGCTGAATCGAGCTCTGCAGAACTTCATCAGAAAGCCTGACGAGTAGCAAACTCTGAGAGGAGAAAGGCAGCTCAGCAAACACGCACACAATTGTGCAACAAACTCTCTCTCACACACACAAACACACACACACACACACATCAATACAAATATCTGCCCTTTGACATTCCCCAGTATTTTATCATGCTTCAGGATGGTGATTCATAGGAATCCCTCCAAATGAGACATTTTGTCAGGGACATCATTTGCTCTCCCCAGGACTGCAGTGTTGTGACACATTTGTGCCAGTGATATGCACCATTTCATTAAGCACACTAAAAGGATTACAACATGAATCGTCATTGATTATTGCATAAGTGGTGGGTTTTAGTGGGTACTCTATGAACAGTAAGCTAGTCATTAGAGCTCAGTGTGTGGTCTGTTTTCAGGCTGCTTTGATAATGATACTCAAATGTTTAGTTTTTTGTTCAGCAGATTGGTTGTCTTGGTTGACTTTGCATGATCTGTGTCATTAAAAACAAGATTAGGGTACAGTGGATATGGACACATAAATTATCTCCAGTAAAGATATAAACAACACACACACACACACAGACACACACAAACACACACACACACACACTCTGGCTAGTGGAATCTCTTGCCTTAGTCTTTTAAAGATCTACATTTACCCCCCACCTTTCCCTTTTGATTGCTACTTATGAGGAACAGGCTGCTGAATTGGCACAATTGAATTGAATTGAAGTGTCTCAATGCGCATCTGCCTGGCAACAGACCCCCTCCCCAAGACTGTTTAGAACCCTTTCGCTCTCCTTCTTAGAACTGGGACATTGCAATTCAAAAGACAAGAGACTGTTCACAGCAAAAATGTGTATGTTTCAGCTCACTGTCAGTCAGGACTGGTTCAAGGACTTTCCTATGTAAGGGATTTGCTTTGATCACACACCAGACTGGACGTGTTCTTTGGTCTATCCCTTGGTTTTGACGAGCCACAAAGCTGGGACTCTGCGAGGGGGACTGGGAGGGATTTGAGCAGACAGCTGAAACTAGGTTTGAACTACCGTGAAGAGGTAAATAGAAGTATCGGTACAGTTTGATGTGGATTGGAGTCAAAGGATGTTTCTGGTTCCAGATCAATTTGACATCTGGCAGCATAACTTTAGATATCAGTACTTTTAAGAAAACGACATGCGCATAAAGTACTTATGCATGCATGAAGACAGTGAAACAATTTCCTATATCCACAAGAGATGCCATTTTTGAACAAATTAAAGTGTTCCATGGTCACAAAGCATGCCCAGATATGTATCTATTATGAGATGATTGTCAGGCTCTTTATCTTCACATCCCCTCACAATCATCTTCCCACAATGCCTTTCATCCTCCTCCATCTCCTTGAACATGGAGCCTTCTGTCGCCTTCCACCAATGAAATGACAGCCCTGGTGACAGGGGAACAATACAAATATGGACACTATTTTCCATGGTTACAATTGCAGTGTGTGATTGGGTCCTTTCTCTTTAGAGGTCAGAGAACCAATTAGGGGGCGGTGTAATAGGAATGGTACGAGGGGTGGGGGTAGGTGTTGGAGTGGATGGTGTATAATGAGAGAGGAGAGGGGGGCAGGGTGCAACACTGTAGAGTAGATTGTGAGAGGCTGCAAGAAGGGAAGAGAGAGGGAAGAGAGCTCTGGGACTTAGTTGTCATAGAAAGAGAGAGAGAATGAGTATGACAAAGTGAAAGAGACAGAGACAGAGAGAGACAGAGAGAGACAGAGAGAGAGAGAGAGAGAGAGAGAGAGAGAGAGAGAGAGAGAGAGAGAGAGAGAGAGAGAGAGAGAGAGAGAGAGAGTGAGAGAGAGAGAGATACAACGGTTATTCAGATAGATTCTGATAAGCCTAGTCACAGATATACTATAGCATACTCTCTCATACTGTAGTGAATACAGAGATTAAAACAGAGGGGAAAACATTAACACATGTAGTGTAAACTCATAATTTAGGAAACAGTATCAACGCATAGTAGGTAGTGTCACTGGTGTTTTTTTAACACCAATCTAAGTAATAGCATCTGGCCACCGTGCCAAAAGTTTATTTCTGTCTGTCGCTCTCACGCTCTCACGCTCTCACGCTCTCTCTCTCTCTCTCTCTCCTCTCTCTCTCTCTCTCACACACTCTCTAGCCTCTCTCTGTGCCACCTCTCTCACCATCGCCCCCTTTCCTCACCTACCCCTCCTCCTTCATATCCTCCCATCCGCCCACACAGGGCCCATTATCACTCTTTCCTGGGAGAGAAGGGTATTTTTAGAAGCAATTGCACCAATGTTTTTTGTGACTTGAAAAAACTGAATTCAATGCCAAGCTATTATCCCTCCGAAATCTGCAACCTGCAATCTTTTCCTATGGAATTATCAAAAGGAGAAAATGAGTTGGTGTTCTAAACTGTGTAGGAAAAGAACAAAATGAAGAGGGAGGGTGAGAGAAACACAGACAGGGGGGCAAGAAGACAGAGAGAGCGCAAGGGAGAAAGTGAAAAGAAGAAAGATAAACAGGGATAAAGGAAGAAAGAGAGAGAGATCGAGACATGGAGAGGGGAAGGGAGGAGGGGAGAGGGGAGTAGGGTGTCTGTCTTTTCCTCTGGAGACGGATTCCGCTCCATTATTGATGCAAGTGAATGCCAGAGGTTTCTACCAGAGCCCCGGTGTTAGGCCTGTCTGCCTGTCATGTAGCATTAATTGATATGGCGTTCGTGGTGGCCCATGAAGCCGTCCGTCCAAGGCTCCCATTTCAGGTGGCCTCATGATTTATTAACAGGCAAGCCCACTGAACATTCATTGAGGTACCTGAGCCCTGTTCCTGTGGTCTCACACATAACCCCGCGCATCTATTTCCCAGCCCCACAACCAAACCCTCTGTGTGAGAAGATGAATGCTGATAGGAGGAGGATGTGAAGAAAAACACATAAGCAATGTAAACATCCATACTCGTCTCACACAAACACACCAAGATACCCAAGTTAATTTGTACAAGGCAAAACCTTTACGAATGTACTGTAAGTGTGGAATGCAAATGTGTGAACAACCATCTAAGTGAGCCTCCCCACTTATCGAAAGAAAAATGCGATATTCAGCTTCCAATCAAAGCTCATATTTTGCAGTTTTGTTGTTTTTAATTGAGAAGGGTGATGCTGATGCGGCAGCATCTGATCACACTGTCTGGTGCGGAAGGCAAAACCGTGGTCATGCAAAACCAGCCTTGTTAGTACAAACCAATTAATTATTTACGGGGTTCGTTGGAGCTGAGAAACGTAATTTATTGTTATCTTTAGAGGGCCGCTCTGTTTGGGCCTATACAATACTGAGCGCAGGCAGAAATCCCAGGCTCATTAGATTAAAGAGAAGAGCTTCACACAATGCTAGCACTTTCTATTGCCTCACAGAACTTCATAGATATTTTGAAAATGTCTGAGAACTCTAGCAATCTCTTTGCTCAAGATGGGAAAGTAAAGGCAGAAAATGCAATTTGGCAGGGTGGATGCCATTGCAACGTACTGATATTTTGAGCATCAATTAGAAATGTTCCATGCGGAACCAGCTGAATATCCGCGTCACTCAATGTATATGTCTTCTGGCAGTGTTTTAGTATTCCGTACCAATAAACTAAAAGCTCCTCATGCTTGAGATTATTGTAAACACTGCCCTAAAAAAGATGTCTGACTATCTTTGGGAATCCTAATCAGCAACTAATGTTAGTGCGCTAATGTTTATGCTTATGAATACATTGGGATGAACTGCAGATGAAACAAAGAGATAAAAAATCAAGGGAACAGAATGTAATGGCGGCTTTCTGACTGTAGTGATGGGAGAGGTTGATTGCTTGGCTCCTCCTGACTGGCCAGCGGAGCAGCTGATTAGCAGGCCGAGAGAGCCAGGGAATGAAAATCACATTCAGCTCAGTGCTTTATGGTGCTTGTGCTAATTGCTGGCTTGATTGGTGAGGTGTCTGTGTCCTCTCTCCTCTCTCTCTCTCCTCTCTCTCTCTCTCTCTCTCTCTCTCTCTCTCCTCTCTCTCTCTCTCTCTCTCTCTCTCTCTCTCTCTCTCTCTCTCTCTCTCTCTCTCTCTCTCTCTCTCTCTCTCTCTCTCTCTGCTGCTGCTGTCCGGTGTAGACTTGCAGAGTGTGGGGGAGGTGTGTGGGGGCGGAGAGTTTCAGGAGGAAGACACGGCAGCCTCATCGACTTCTACTTTTCTGCCCCTGTCAGCCCTTTCCTGTGCTGCAATAAAGATAGATTAACTTAGAAACAATCAAAAGATTTCTTTGGATTTATGCCTCTCCTTGCAGTCAGGCTAGCGCCTTCCAGCTGACAGCAAGAAGATAGTTGTCCAAGGAGAGAAGGGAGGTTTGGGGGCAGTATAGTGTACTGTGTGCATCCGTGATGATTTGATAACTGAGGCCACAGCAAAATAATTGGTGGTTCATGCTGGTTGTTGTGCTTCCCTTGACACAAGTATGGTCTTCAGCCCTCAGCATGAATTGAATAGGGAGACATTCATTTTTCTGAGACAAATTGTGCTGAATGTTAAGTCTCGTTTCAAAGCTGCATCCCATTTTTGGCATGAAGTTATTGCTTACAGCCATATCACAATATTTAAAAGATACTCTCTCTCATTCAGTACTGAATCATTGGCTGTCAAACCTCTGTCACACCACAAACAACTGCGTCCTTGATACATGCTGCTATCTGCCAGCGCTACAAAGACACAAAGTCTAGCTAAGAAGTGACCAACATCTAAACTGACTCACAGTTTAGGCAGTGTTCCTGATCCCCTGAAGCGCATTTAGCTTTCTGTCATGTTAATTTCCCTACAAAATACTTTGTGTACATTTGCATTTCTTTCACATTGGGTTTTTGCATACTTCTGTTTGTGGCAACCAGAGCTTGTGAGACAGATACTGTGCAAAAACACACACACACACACACACACACACACACACACACACACACACACGCACACATGGAATCACATGTAGGGGCCAGTGGCAGCCAGCCATTTCCATCAGTCCCATCCATCAGCAACGGGCTGTGTTCTGGGAGGAGGGTGACAAAGAGCAGAGCCTTGCCAGATGCTTCTGACGGGCTAATGTATGTGTTCACCGCCAGCAGGCCTGTAATTACTGAGAGGGCAGAGGAAACACACATCTGATTAGCAGTTTATTAAGACAAGGACACAAGCTCACTCACATATAAACACACTAATGCACAGGACTCTGCTTTTGGGCCAAGCTAGCACTCCTGATTGGAGCTTGACTGACTGAGTCAGATGTTGAGCGCAGTACCTTTAGAGCTCTGGTGAAGATGGAGCTAATTGTAAGTGCCCATGCTTAGGCCCAGGCTTTGCGTGACAAACCTTCCTGAGTGGTGCTTAAAGTGTTGTGACACACCTCACACAAAAGCACTTTAGCTATATTCCATAAAGAGACTCTTGAAACAGTTAGTGGAAATTGTTTTGACAGCACCATGGAGTGTAAAGCAACATTTCAAACATGACACTGGTCCTGGATCCGGCCGAAACAAAAGAAATGAAGCTTTACCTGTCTCCTGCACTACTGGACTGCGTATGGTATTCTCCGTGGTGCAGTGGAAGGTTCTAGGGGTCTAATCTCTGAGTTGGTCTGCTGTGCTCTACAGTCAGTAAGTAAAGCAGAGAGCCCCTGGGAGGGAGGGAGGGACGGAGGGAGGGAGGGGATTGAGGTAGATTGGAGAGAGTGGACACGTCACTGGGAAGGCTTACTGTCTGATACGGAACAATGGCTAAATTGGCCAAAGTCAAGAGCTGATTGTGGCTTGAGCTCTGTGGTCTTTCTGTTAGCAGGATCTGGGAGCTTTTCTCTGAGCCTTTTGACCAGTAGACTCTGAGCCGGTGTCCTGTTAGCCAAAGCCTTCTAGCTTGGCAGGCTGCTGTACTGTATATAATCACACCACCCGGTCTGGCTCCTAAAAGCCTGTTTTTTACATATAGCCACTTCATTGGTCCCTGCAGTCTGTGTGGCTAGGTTTTTTTTGTGTTTTGAGTGGCTGGATGCGACTGGGTTCAGGGATTTGAGTGTTGTGGAGAAAGAGGCGATGTCACACTTTGATGCAATGTAACTGTGGGGGCGTTTTCTATGTACTGTTCTTTATGAGAGAGGGAGCAAGGTTATCCTGCAGAGAAGCAATCACGCAATTCCTGCCAGTGTGTGTGTGCGTGCGCGTGTGCTGTCTGTGTGATGTTCCTGTGTGCCTCCATCCACAATGACTGAGAGAAATGGACGTTCATTTTTAAAACTGAAATGCTCGGATTCTACTGTCAGCGAACACATAGACCAAATGAAGGTGGAGTGAAAGTTTGGTATTTTATGAGGCCAGACCTGGACTGGTCCTGGCTGCCTTTACCCAGCTTGCACCCTGGGCCTTAAACCAAATTGTAACATCTCTCTTGTCGTTTGCATTGGGAATAACAAACTAGCATGGCGGGACACATGCCTCAGAGTGCTTCTCCTCTCCCACCAGTTAGGTTTGGTTAGCGTACACTTCTAGCTGACCTGTTTTTTCCCTCTCCTCTCATTTCCGTCTGTCAGCTCGAGTTTAGGACTTCAGGGCAGGATGTGTCAGAATTATAGCTCTCTTTCGGCCTCTCTCTCTCTCTCTCTCTCTCTCTCTCTCTCTCCCTCCCTCTCTCTCTAGGCTCTCAAACTCTCAAGGTGAGTCAGCATTGTCGTTGTGGTGTTCCTATGGAGATGTTACCTGTCACGTGCTGTCCTCTGACAGGCGACTTATAGTGGTATGTCGGGGAGAATAAAGGGTAGTTACTCAGTTGAAGGTCAGGATTCAGATGACTGGGAGAGAGAGAGAGGACTGTCGAAATATAATCCTGGATGGTCACGCAATGTCTACAGTTGTGGAAAGGATATTGTTTTAAACTAACCCTGTAATGTTCACCTTGACAAAACACAACCTTCTTACTCTTTTGTAATAATTTATACCACTAATACTTAATATAATTTGATTACACAACAATTCCCATGTACCTACAAGGTTATTACCATAGCTGTTGCAGTGTTGCTACATGGAAGTTAATGTAACCTTAAAGTATAACATTAACAAAAATCTCTTCTTACAGAGAGAGTTTCTACCAGCAAAGACTGAGGAGGACATATTTGCCCACCTTGGTTTGGAGTACATCGCACCCTGGCAGAGAAATGCATAAACACTTCTCTGTCTGACTGGAATCCATACAGCACAGCACACACCAAAGCTTACACATATAGATTGTATTCTCTGCTCTGGCTCTGTTGCTGCGCTTCACCACTGATGCTTTACATTGTCATGGGCTTTCTTGTTGGAAATGCTGTGCTTTCCGCCTGGCTTGCTGCATGGCGTGGAACCAGAAGTAAACTATTTCGAATAATTTGTACATGGTCTGCTTCTCTTTTACCATACCTTCATATTAGCATCATATCATGTATGATAAAAGTGTATGACACACAGTCGAATCAACGAAGCGATTGGATCTGGTGTCTGCAAGGTAAAAGGGCGTGAGCGAGAGTATGAGAGAGAGAGAGAGAGAGAAAGAGAGAGGGAGAGAGAGAAAGACGTGTCGAGCAAAACGTTTGTAATCACCCTCCTCCTGGCAGCAAAGTGCTCAGCGTGAACTGGAGCCAAGCATCCTGGGAATTGAGAGGGGCGTAATGAGCTGCGGAAAAGGAGAGCAGCATTCAACATCGCAGTTTAGCCTCCATCTGAGGCCCACATCAGCTGGAGATCAGTTAGCTACCGCCAGCTACAGCCTTCTCCGTCTTGTCACAGTGAATCCTTCTCCCTGGCCCGGCATTCAAATAAAAGGTTAATCAGTGAAACGGAAGGCTTTTTCTGGGAAAGGTCAGCTCAAGTACACCGAAAGGACAGCTCAAGTACACCGAAAGCTCAAGTACAAATACAAAGCTAATAAATCATTTCATTATGATGATAGAAGTGTAGCATTTACAATTTTTGAAGACCTCTCGGGTGTTGGGTCGCACAGACTTCCCTGCAGGGATTAAAGTCAGCCAGTCACTACAGAAGTTGCCCAGTCGACACCTCACTCTAGCCCACTTTCCCATGGTGCTCTGCCCCAGCAGGACCTCCCCAGGATGCCTCAGAAAGAGCAGAGATAGATGGCCAGTGTTCATGCATCCTAGTGAATCCCGCTATTTAAAGATCTTTAAGTAGAGCAACCCAGGCACTTTGAGGACTCGACCCGAGGGCCTCTCCCTTTCCCACTCTGTCTCCCACTTTCCCTCTCACTCTTGCCCACTCTCTCTCTCTCTCTCTCTCTCTCTCTCTCTCTCTCTCTCTCTCTCTCTCTCTCTCTCTCTCTCTCTCTCTCTCTCTCTCTCTCTCTCTCTCTCTCTCTCTCTCTCTCTGTGTCAACCTACTGGCCTGGCTGGCCGTTCCAAGTGATCAGAGTACTGGAACCAGAGCTGGCTTGTCTTCATGGCCTGGGTCACTACATTACATAATCTTTAAACAATGATGAACTTTGAACTTACTGTAACAATGGAGTATGTTGGGGGGAGGTAGATGGTTGGCTGGAAAGATATCTCACCCAATATATATTACTGTCATTTTATTCATATACACGGCTTCTCAGGAAAAGCTTTCAGCAGCCTCGAAGTAAAATGGGCTATTACCTTTTATTAGAATATGTTTTGAAACTCAATAAACAAAATTACGAGGAAGTGTGAACTTTGTGTTAATTACGCTCTAAAATTACTTTACACAGAGTTACAAGGAATGATTGTGGACAACTGAATCAACATACAGTGGCTGGAGTCTGACTTGATTGTAAACTTAAGTTATTCACAAAATCTGTTTTACATGCAGGCTCGGGGAGACAGGGTTCAGAGTGGCATGTCTTTGCTTGTGTATTTATTTAAATAATACAAAATAAAATTTCACCAAAACTTTAAGCCTTTGACATTTTTCATCAGGCATTAATTTATTCATGTATCTTTCCAAATGTACTCCCTATTATACAAATACTTCCCCGATAACAGGATTTGGGATTTGGAAACAAAATATTTGAAACATACCCTTTACATATTTGCCTGAACTTACATGTGTTAATAAGCATTAATATGCTGTATGTAATTAAACATACAGCATATACATATTTACTGTAGATATACGTAGATAGAGAAATAAAGTGCGACAAAAAAATCTACATCAAAATACTTCATGCGCTGACAGAAAGATTGCATTTTGTGATCCAATCAGTTTCCATTTACACCTAGGCAATCATTTCACAGCCCCAGTTTGCTCTCAGTCAGTTTCCACCAGCAGTGTTCAATCATGCAATTCTGACACACATTCTATTAACTCACCAATATCCATCACTGCAACCAAACTTTGTATTGACAGGTTGATGGTGGGTGCCTGGCCAGGCCCTCTCTAATCTCTTTAGTGGTAACCCTTCTCCTGACCTTTTAACGAGCCTGTGATCTCTGTAACATCCCTTCTTAAAATGATGAGAAGCTCTCATACTGCTCCATCAATTTGTCACTTGGGGAGATTAAGGGGGTGATTGAGGAAGGCGATGATAGCAGGGCAGTTTGCATTGAAAGCAAGTGCTGTGCAGATTAATGAGCAACCCATTCAGGAAGACAGTGAACTCTGGGGAGGACATGCACCAGCCATGATCCTATCTCTGAATGAGGCCCTGGAGGTGGACTAGGAGAATGGGACATGTATGAGTTGACACACATTTGGTTGTGTTGTCCCTAAAGGTGTACTCCTTCAAAGAAACCGGTAAAGGCATTTAATTCAGATGGTATCATCAATTCCACATCAACAGCGCAAGTCACCTCCCATTAAAAAACAAACTACCGTCTTTACTTTGAAACTCTAACATAGCCCAGATGCTGGTATCCCTTCCTGTCATAACGTCTCTTTCATCTTGCTCGTCCCTGCACTCAAAGAGGCGACCGCGTGGACAGAAATAGATCACAGTGAAGGCTGATCATTTTCCATCTCCCTGACTAAACTTTTGCCATGTTGTGGGAGAGGACAGTGATTTATTGGATGTGCAGCGCTGGGTAGAATGCATGTGTCGGGGGCCAGTCAAAGCCATACTAGAGGGTGACAGAATAAGGACACTTTGTATCCTTCCCTCTCAAGGCCTGTCACTATGTCTACTCACCCAGGGAGAAAGGGAAACCGATACATGACTGCAGTCTGCGGAACAAAGGAGGAGAGGAGAAGAAGAGAGGGAAAGGAGAGAGAGGAGAATGTGTTGAGGTGCTTGGTGTGGAGTGACTGTCTTGAGGGACGTCTCCTCTGGGTCCTTGTCACAGCCTCTAGGTGCCTGTAGGACATGCCTGTCATCTGTTGGAAACGATTAGTCAATTCCTGGGCTTCAAAGATGAGTCGATCATAGAAAGAACTTAAGCTTGATCTACCCATTAAAATGTTGGAACATCGGGTGACTTTGGGACACTCCCAGGGTGACGAGATGTGGACGACCCCGAAAACGACATTGACAAATGACCTGCGTGCTCGTCCCTGAAGTGGGCGGAGAGAGGCTGAGGAATCATCCGCCTCCACAGGTGGGAAAAAAGAGAAGGGAGAGAAAAGAATGGAGGGAAAGTGGAGGAGGAGTCACCATCTGCTGCACAACATCCCATCATTGCCCTGCACTCTGCACCACATGGGGGGTGGCTGTGCTAACCTGCACCCTCAAGCTCTCCCTGACCCCCTTCTTAACCCCCAGTGTCTGGTCCAGCAGACACAGTCGGTCTGGTTGTCCTGCTGTCTCACCACAGACATTTTTTAATTACAACTTTTTTTAATGTACACTAATATAGAATAACTCTCTTGTAAGCCTGGGGAGAACTATTGTAGAGTTCCTCCTTTTGATGTGCAAGACAACACAAGTCTTTTACTTCTGTTCACATGAATTAATACTATATATATGTACTTTCAAAATCAACACTAAGCACATTTCTCAAAAAAGCATATTTAATTGTATTGGCTGATGTAACACATTCAAGGAGAATAGCTGTCGAATCTGTAAACAAAACAAACAGAATAACTGCTACAAAAACCCACATAAATAAGACTCACATGAAAACTATGCAGATATTCGTTGCTATACCAAATAAATTATTGAATTATTCCAAGCTTGTGAATGATGTAAAAGTTACTCAAAATCAGACCTTGTAAATCCGACACACTTGACCAGGGCAGAAAAGTACTTCAGTCTGCTGAGACAGTTCTGTAAAAGTCTGAAATCATATACAGTTTAAACGATACATACATATTTATAAACTATCCCTAGCACTTTTCTACCTTTTTTAGATACATTTGCTGAAGACTTCGCTTTTGGTGCAACTGGTGAATATGGTTATGTTGGTAATAAATTACTGTAGGTGTTCTTGTGTTGTGCCCTACGACCTGACAGGCGTTGGTGCGCTACCTCATTTCACGCTTTATATTTACCTGGTGCCTTGGGGGCAAGCCAAAATGCACCAGGAAGGGCCTGGGAAACTGTGTCCTTCAGCGAAGAAATAACATAGACCTAGATGTATGGTTAAAATAGACAACTCATCAAAATGTCAGTTTTAGACCAACATGTGTATATTTTGTTGACTATTGACATGTCTGTCATTTAGTAGAGCTGTATAAAACCTATGGCCTTCATTTTGTCCATTCTCAAAGGTGATAGTCCGAATTAGGCTGAAGAGGACAGCTTTAACCAGAATTAAAATCCTTGCACTCCCAAATTCTTTTCAGAATGAGTTATTTTTAATATGGCTCTCATTGTGTCAATCTCTGTGATGACTCCTGCAACTGATTAGCTCTAGTGTAGAGCAGACATGGATGTTATCACAGATTGAGTCCCAAGGCATCTTTAATTGTCAGTTTAGCCCTGTGCTTGTCCCTGTCCCACTTTGGTTGCTGTTCTTTCTCAGAGCACTTCTTATTCACTCACATGAACGCTCAGATCAAGACAAGGGACATGAAGAATGTACGTTTCCGCCCACTCTATTCTAGGCACACATGCTGTCCCCGGGTCTGAATCTGCAGTGTATATTTCCTGCCTGGAGCCTCTCAGACAGACCTCAGACTGCATAAGCATTCTCCTGCCCATCATCATTTGAAGCTCAGGTACGTAGACGCTGTTGTGCAAGGCTATAATCAGAAGAGACAGACATAGAGACAGAGAGATCAAGGGGATTGTCAGTTATATAATTCTTTCACTTTTTCTTGGTCTCTCCATCTCTCTCATCTCAGTCCTATCTGTTTCTGTCTGTCTTTGAATCCTTCCTTGTCTTTCACATTCTCTCACATTTCATGTTAACTCCATTAACAGTACAAGTACAAGTTGTCAGAGACAGCTTTCCCTTGTTAAATGTCAAATCTTAATAATCAAGCTTTTAACAGGCTCTAACCATGTCATTTCCTGATGACTGAGAGGGCCTACACCTCTTTCTCGCCTTGATGCCCCCTAAACCCTCTCCGATCCCCAGCTCGCTCTCAACAAATAACAGAAGGTGTGCAAGATTGCGTGGGATTACCAACTGACAAAGTATTAAATGACATAGTATTTGTCTGACGACGCTTTTGACCTTCTGCTTCTCGCTCTTGTCCGCATGCCAAACACCATTCACCACTCACTGCACGTCACCACGGGGGACGCGGGGACTCAGACGTCCCACTGAGATTATGATGACTTCTCTGACTGATTTAAGAGGCACAGAGAAATTACTTTCATCTGCCCAACAGTCTTATCGTGAACTCCAATTCCTCTTCAGGGGTGTTTCAAGGCAGAAGCATCCTAGGCGGTTCCCTGGGGCGCCCCCACTCTTCCTTCATGTATTTTGGGGGCAATTCAATTTTATGATTATAAACATAAAACGAATAGCACTCACATAACACACAAGACATATGTATTTGTAGTGAGAGAGGGGGTGGGGGAGGGGCCAATATAGTCTGTTGTCAACCTTTTTTGCAGACCTGCTTTTGGACTTTTCCTTTCATGTTTATAATAGTAACATGTAAAAAGTGTTATCTACCCTGAAGATGGACCTTCTTTTTTCGTTGGGGTTCGGGTGACCAGAAATGCCACTGTTCCTACTTTTGTTTCCCCAAACAAACCCGTGGTGATTCTAGTTGCATGGCCATGTGTATCTCCTAAGTTTTGTTCTGTACTGTAATATTGCATCTTTCTGACGGCTGACATTTGCTTCAGCAGGAAAAACTCAACATTTGACATTTTCGTCAATAGCTCAAATTTCAATAGATCGCCAGATCGTTTCAACAGGCTAACATTTGATCTTGGAACAGTGGCCACAGTGACAATTATACTTCTGCTCTCCGCTCTCAACCTAGGTTAACCTACAGTAAGTTCTAAACAGTGGTGTCTAGGATGAAAGGCCCTCAGCAGTCTAGACAGACCCCAGAGGCAGGGGAAAGACAGCTGGGGCTAATTCAGTTTGCCTCAGTCTGCTCACTGTTAACAGCCAAAAGGATGGTAAAAGTGAGCAAGAGCCTTAATCATATTGTTCTGCTATAGAAGACTAATATTGCTCTTTTCTCATGGCTTATTGAGGGAAATGAGAAAGCAAGGACGACAGGCGATGAGAAAAGATGTCAGAGTTGGCCGGGGGACATTATCCCATTGATCTCCAGCCCTGAGCTTCCGGTACACAAGACATTAAAATGATCCATGGCTCTGTCCCCTGGCTAAAAGAAGTGATATTGAGACATCAGAGCACTTCTTTTGTTCCTGGCAAAGCTTACATCCATGTCACCAGAGTCAGAAGTAGGCAGAGAGGAGTTCTGCTATAGGGGCCGGTGTGATCATCTAATAAGAACACTTCTACCACTCGCTTCTTGCTCCTCAACCCCCCTTCTGCTGTCCTCTCCTCCTCGACTCCCAAGCAAAAGCTTGTGTCTGGAGGGCTCAGTGTTGCCATGGTGTACAAATAACAATCACTGTGACAGGAAAACAAGTGTAACGCACACCATCTGGCTCTCCACCGGTGTGAGCCACAGCCGCAGAGGAGCTGTGTGTGTGTTGTGTGTGTGTTGTGTGTGTGTCTGTGAGTTGCGTGTGTGCGTGTGTGTTGGGGTGGAAGATTGAAACAACATCTTCTGTACAACTCAATAGACGTGCCAAAGCAACCAGATGGCTCCTTTGATTTCATGTTTTTTGTCCTTACATGGAGGACTACTGGAAGCAGGTCTGGTCTTAGGGTTGCACATTGGCCATGTTGAATGATTTTAGTCAGACACTATTGACGTTGGAAATAAATGAAAGCAGTCATCGAGGAACCATTCGTTTGCCTCAAATGGTTTTATGATAAGGAAATCCAACAGATCCTCTCATTCATTTTTCAACACAGTACTGTTTATTGTGTTTTTTAAAGTCTGGCTTGGCTCCTTTGATTGTCTCATCATGCATTTCCCTTATATCATGGAGATAGATTTTCATCTATTCAATAAATCCTAATCGATCCCCTGTGAGGATCTGTAGTTCTATTACCGAGAATTACTCATCTACGGTAGAGAGAAAAGAGATATTAATCAATGCAACCTTTGCAACTAACAACCTTGTTATTCCTCAAAGCCAAACAAAATGAGAATTTGGCAGCGTGTTAGTCTCATTATCGGGACCAGTGAAGAATAGACATTATACAATGCAATTGATCACAGCGCAGAGACAGGCCTAACAGTCAATAGTTGCACAGAATGAAAAATTATCTGTGTGTGTGTAATGTTTGCAGATTCTTTTAATTGTATAGATTTTAGTGTTCTTTTCAAAGCCCTAATTTAATTTCAGTCCAATTGTCTATTGGATCCTAAAATGTATCCTAACATTAGAAGTGTTCTAATGAACACTCCTGATGAAATTGTCCTAATCATGTATTCTGTCTAAATGATTTGGAGTTCGAATTCAATGGCTCTATTGAATCATCCACATTCGTAAAAAAATATTTGGACTAATTTGTTAGATACATGAATGTCTCATAACTTAAAGATGAATGACAGGTAACATTGTAAGGGTTATTGTACTTAGTCATACTAATATAATGTATGATATTTAAGGTAACTCAATAATACTTTGTAAAAGCCAGAAAATCAACTCATTAAAAACATTGACTTCGAAGTCTAATGAGAAAATAATTGGACCTGCTCTCAACCCCACCAATCTACAGTAATCAAAAGTACAGTAAACATTTGTGTTGCTTCTTTAGAATTACGTATTAATATTGTCAAGGTTGTGTTAATTAATAGACAATGTCTTACACTATTGTGTTAATTCAGAAACCCCTGCATCATACAGACACACCCACACAAAGAAAATACCATGGGAACACAGACACAACTTCTTGAGAAATGAACTATAGAGATGTGCCCTGTGCTAAGCCCTACGCTTTGTGAGGATTTATTTGACTGTAGAAATGTTTTACTAGAACTGGCAATAGACAGAAAATCAGGGGGAGTTGGAGGCACGGCAGTCAGACATTCAAAAAGGTTGCGCACCCTTTCCCAAAGGACTCAGTAAGCAGTGGATTTACAGACACACAAATACTTACTGAGGAAGGCCGCTTCCTCCATGTCCCTACTTGTTCATCACTGAGGACAAACACACACTCACATTGCACTGGAAAAGGCACTGACAATGAGTCACTGTCGATAAGGCTAAATCACAAGAAGTTCAACTCTGATAGACTAGAGACACCATCGTGAAAGTACAGTGAAAGCCTGGGAAGCTGAAGTGACTGGAGTTTTTGCTTTGGATGTGGCATGATTCTGTCATACCTGTCCAATTTCTTACTGTATGTGTAACAGGATGGGTTTAAGTCAACATGTGCTGTGTTATTATGATGATTTGAATATCATAAGAGATTAACTGAATCCTCCAATGAGTATGGATCTACTAAAGCTAGGCTGACAGAGCAGCTCCAGAGAGCAGTGGA